>NC_057748.1:20114266-20197479 GCF_004010195.1 Chiloscyllium plagiosum | reverse complement strand
GGAGAATGCGGGTAAGTGGAGTTGAAATGCCCATCAGCCATGATTGAATGGCGGAGTGGACTCATTGGGCCAAATGGCCTTACTTCCACTCCTATTTCTTATGGTCTTATGGTCTTAATATGAGTTCTCTGACTTAGGCTAACAGATAAGAATAGGAGTGTCAGACATGTTGCTCACTCAGCTGGCTCTGAGGGAGCTGGATCAGTGTCAAGGACTCTCCACATATAAATAAAGGATGACTTGCTGATAGGATACTGGAATGGTGACAAGAGAAAAGCACACTCCTGAAGAAATTTGCTCACAACAGTTGTCTTTGAGTTGGGGTAAGCATTTCTTCAGGATTCGGAAGCCATTGTAGTTGCAACTGGTATGCAGACTTGAAAGGAAGAGTCCCACTCGACCTAAATTGAGTAAGAGAACTATGAGCTTGGTATCCAGAGAGTGCACACCCTGGAAAATCCATCTACATCTGGTTTGGGACAGCTGAATTGCTTAGCAACAGCCAAGTCAGAACCTATCAAAATAAGTATCTAGTTAAATAGTCACCCAGTTCTGATGGAGGTCAATACTGGTCAATACCTAACTTTGTATCATTGGCAGTTGTTTCAGTGATCACAGAACCAATCTTTCCAAAACTTGTTCTGTCTGTCCAGTTTGGACAAGACATTGGCTAAACTGAGAGCCAACACTGGGAAACTTTTACAGATTAAAGGTACAACTTTGTTTCCAGTCTCTTGTGAACAGCAGCTGGTTCAGTTCCCACTGATTTGTAGTGAAAGACTCAGAAGCAAGCTTGATGGGGTGAAAGTGTTTGATAAAGATTCATCTAGATTGGCTCAGCATTTTTCGATAAGAAAATGGCTGCCTGAATGATGTCCTAATTAAATACCCAGAAGTTTTGCAGGAAGGTTGAGCGACTATCAAAGGAGCCAAGGCTACCTTGCATGTTGACCAGGAAGCGATTTCACAATTCCACAAAACCTGCTCAGTAACATTTGCCTTACAGGCAAAAGTAGAGGCAGAAATGTGGACATGTATGTGTGGAACTGCAGGAGATGGGCGAGGTCCTCAATGAATATTTATCATGTCAAAAGATATGATGACTTGGGAATTGGGGCAAGTTAGTGGCGATATCTTGGGGACAGTCCATATCACAGTAGAGGAGGTGTTGGACATATGAGAATGTTTGAAGGTACATAAATTTCCTGGTCTTGACCAGATATATCCAAGAACTCTGCAAGAGACTAGAGAAGAATTTTGGGGACTCTGGCTGATGTATTTGCATCGTTGTTAGCCACGGGTGAGGTCCCAGAAGACTGGAGGCTAGCAGATGTTGTGCCCTTATTCAAGAAGTTCTGGAAAGAAAAGTCTGGGAACTACAGACCAGTAAGTCTAACATCTATGGTACGTACGTTACTTGAGAAGATTCTAAGAGATAAGATATACTTACATTTGAAAAAACAGGATTTGATCAGATGTAGTCAGCGTGGCTTTGTGTGTGGGAAATCATGCCTCACAAATTTGTTAGAGTTCTTTGATGAAGAGACAAGGAATGTTGATGAGGGCAGGGCAATAGATGTAGTCCATATGGATTTCAGTAAGGATTTGATAAGGTTCCACATGGTAGGCTGCTCTGAAAGGTTAGATCACATGGAATCCAGAGGGATCTGGCAAATTGGATACACAATTGACTTGATGGTAGGAAGCAGAAGGTAATAGTGGAAGGATGCTTGTCTGTCTGGAGGCTTGTGATTAGTGGTGTGCCTCAAGGGTCGGTGTTGGGCCCATTGCTGTTTGTTATCTACATCAATGATTTGGATGAGAATATACAAGGCGTGATTAGTAAGTGCGGTGTGGGAGCAAAATGTGCCCGGCTCCTTGACAACTTTTCCGACTGTTCCAGAACTCATGGGTTTTCCCTCTCCATCAAGTGCTGAAAGATAGCTCGGAATCTGAGATGGACATGGCAGATGTCGCTGCCTTAGCAATATGTAAGTTTGCACATGACATTAAAATGTACGGTATCGTGGGCAGTGAGCAAGGCTTTCAGAAATTGCAGCAGCACCTTGATCAGCTGGGGAAGTGGGCTGAGAAATAGTAAATGAAGCTTAATATAGATAAGTGTGAGATCTTGCATTTTGGAAAGTTAAATCAAAGTTGGACTTCCATGGTGAATTGTAGGGCCGTAAGCAGTGTAGTGGAACAGAGGGACCTTGGAGTTGAGGTGCACGGTTCTCTGGAAGTGGAGTCACAGGTAGACAGGGCAGTGAAGAAGGCTTTTGGCACACTGGCCTTCATTAGTCACTGCACTGCGTATAGAAGTTGGGAAGTTATTGGCAAGTTATGTTGCAGATGTACAGAACATTGGTGAGGCCGCACTTGGAGTATTGTGTTCAGTTTTGGTTACCTTGCTCGGGGAAGAATGTTATTAAACTGGCAAGAGTACAGCAGACATTTACAAGGATGTTGCCAGGATTCAAGGGTCTGAATTATAGTGTGAGATTGGACAAGCTAGGATATTTTTCTTTACAGCGTAGGTGATTGAGGGGGGAATCTTATAGAAGTGTATAAGATCATGAGAGGCATGGATATGGTGAACGCACGCAGTCTTTTTGCCACGGTTGGGGAATCAAGGACTCGAGAGCATCAGTTTAAGGTTAGAGGGGAAAGAATAAAAGGGAACCCGAGGGGCAACTTGTTTTACACAGAGGGTGGTACGCATATGGAATGAGCTGCCAGTGGAAGTGGATGAGGCGGGTACATTAACAACATTTAAAAGGCATTTGGACAAACACATGGATAGGAAAGGTTCAGAAGGATATGGGCCAAATGCAGGGAAATGGGGTTTGCGTAGATGGGCATTTTAGTTGGTATGGACCAGTTTGGGCCCAAGTGCCTGTCTCCATGCTGTAGGACTCTGTGACTAAAATGGGAGGCTGGAAAGTGAAGGAATCATCAAACCAGTCCAGTTTGTGGAACGGGCAGCACTGGTTTACTAACTGTGAAACCTAATGGTCAGGTTGCCTTTGTGGGGTTTTCAACAAATGGCAAGCCACCTTTTGCAGCTGGATAAGTACTCAATCCCTTTCTTAGAGGATTTATATGCAAACCCGGGCAAGGGTGTTATCCTTCATAAAGTTGGATATGAGCCACGTGTGCTTGCTTAAAAATCACTTGACACCAGGTTAAAGTCCAATGGGTTTACTCGAAAACACTAGCTTTCAAAGTGCTGCTCTTCATCGGGTGCGAGCCCTACATGGGTAAGAGGCATGGTCAATACCAGGAGAAAGTGAGGTCTGCAGATGCTGGAGATCAAAGTTGAAACTTTATTGCTGGAACAGCACAGCAGGTCAGGCAGCATCCAGGGAACAGGAGATTCGACGTTTCGGGCACAGGCCCTTCTTCAGGAATGAGCAGAGAGTGTTCAGCAGGAGAAGATAAAAGGTAGGGAGGAGGGACTTGGAGGAGGGGAGTTGGAAATGTGATAGGTGGAAAGAGGTCAAGGTGAGGGTGATAGGTCGGAGTAGGAGGGGGAGTTGAAATGCTGTGCTACAGGTTGGTTGGGTTGGTTCGTCCGGGTGGCCCAGAGGTGCTCTCTGAATCGCTCCGCAAGTAGGCGGCCTGTCTCGCCAATATAGAGGAGGCCACACCGGCTGCAGCGGATGCAGTAGATGATGTGGGTGGAGGTGCAGGTGAGTCTGTGGCGGATATGGGAGTTTCCTTTTGGGCCTTGGAGAGGAGTGAGGGGGGAGGTGTGGGCGCAAGTGTTGCACCTCCTGCGGTTGCATGGGAAGGTGCCGGGAGTGGAGGTTGGGTCGGTGGGGGGTGTGGATCTGACAAGGGAGTCGCGGAGGGAGTGGTCTCTACGGAAAGCTGATAGGGGAGGGGAGGGAAATATATCCTTGGTGCTGGGGTCTGTTTGGAGGTGGCGGAAGTGACGGCGGATGATGCGCTGTACATGGAGATTGGTGTGGTGGTAGGTGAGGACCAGTGGGGTTCTGTCCTGGTGGCGGTTGGAGGGGCGGGGCTCAAGGGTGGAGGGGGGGGGAGTGGAGGAGATGCGGTGGAGGGCACCGTCGACCACGTCGGGGGGTAAATTGCGGTCCTTGAAGAAGGAGGCCATCTGTGTTGTTCGTATTTTGAACTGGTCCTCCTGGGAGCAGATGCGGCGGAGACGAAGGAATTGGGAGAATGGGATGGCGTTTTTACAGGGGGCAGGATGGGAGGAGGTGTAGTCCAGGTAGCTGTGGGAGTCGGTAGGTTTGTTGTAGATGTCCGTGTTGATTCGGTCGCCTGAGATAGAGACAGAAAGGTCTAGGAAGGGGAGGGAGGAGTCCGAGACTGTCCAGGTGAATTTGAGGTCGGGGTGGAAGGTGTTAGTGTAGTGGATGAACTGTTCAACCTCCTCGTGGGAGCACGAGGTAGCGCCGATACAGTCATCAATGTAGCGAAGAAAAAGATGGGGGGTGGGGCCAGTGTAGTTGCGGAAGATGGATTGTTCCACATACCCTACGAAGAGGCAGGCCATAGCTGGGGCCCATGCGGGTGCCCATGGCTACTCCTTTTGTTTGGAGAAAGTGGGAGGATTGGAAAGAAAAGTTGTTCAGGGTGAGGACCAGTTCGGTCAGTCGAAGGAGGGTGTCGGTGGAAGGGTCAATACCAGGTCCAGGTCAGATCCAGTGACATATAAAGTTCAGGTGCAATGGTACTGAACAAACATGATGATTATACGAAAGCTGAAAACTCGCAAACAGTGCGGGAACAAAACGTGCTCAGCTCCTTGACAGACTTTCCAACTGTTCGAAAACCTGTGGGTTCTCCCTTTCCATCAAGTGCTTAAGGTACCCCAGAATCTGAGATGGACATGGTAGATATCGTTGCCTCTGCACCTTTGCCACCTGAAGAAAAGAATGAATTTTTTCAGTGACTCTCCAGGTATAAGGGGCAAGGTACAGTGCATTACACATTGCCCTACCAGAGGCAGGCTTGGAGGAACCTGACCTGCTGCTAAAATTGTCCAAGAGGAGCTACAAAAACCGGAAGAGGCCTATGTCCTCAGTGTCTGAGGTGAGGGGATGTAGTGATTGTAACAAGGTCAGCAAGGTGGAGCTCATCAAATGTGAGTTCCCTGATTTGTGCTTTTAATCGGGTTCAATTAGGGAGCCTTGGTTGACATATGTGAACAGGAGTATCAGGCTCTGGGGATCAATGTCAAGGACTGTCCACTTGTAGATAAAGGGTGACTTGGTGATGGGATACTAGCCTGTGTGGAGTTATTTCACGATATGAGGGCATCAGTGTTGGACTGGGGTGGACAAAGTTAAAAATCTCACAATGCCAGGTTATAGTTCAACAGGTTTATTTGAAAGTACAAGCTTGCAGACCGCTGCTCCTTTGTCAGGTAGCGAGTGGGGCAGGATACATAGGACACAGAAATTATAGTAAAAGATCCAAGTGTCATACAACTGATGTGGCGTATTGAACAAACCTAGATTGCTGTCAAGTCTTTAATCACTTAGAATGGGGATGCAGGTTTCATTTGATTAATGTGTAAATCCCAGAACTTCTTTCAAGTTACAGTCCCAAGACAACTTAAGGTTTTATCAGTACAAAAAAAAGAGATGATATCTCAGCTCAGACATTGCATTAAAGATGTGAGGTTAGAGTCTGTCTGTATCCCAACCTTTGGTTCTATTTCCAAAGTAGGAATTCATAAAATGTCACATGGACTAACTGCCTACAGATTGTGTGCTTTTTGTACAAAATAGAATGTATCTGTAAATACATTTATTTGGGGGGTTGGGGTTGGAGGGTTTGGCGCGAAAGAGAGAATGTGAGTGGGAGGCAAAGAGTAAATGTGTGAGTGTGTGTGCATGTATGCATGCTTGATAGAGTGTGTGTGCGAGTGTGACGAAGTATATGCCTGTGGGAGGGTATGCGCATGAGTGTGTAAGTGTGCGTGTGAGTGTGATTGTGTAAAAGAGTACGTGTGCTTGTGTGTGAGTATGTGTGCGAGAGTGTATTGTGTAGTGGGGTCTCCTGTGGTGTGACATGAACCCAAGATCCTGGTTGAGGCCATCCCCATGTGTACGAACTTGGCTATCATCCTCTACTCGGCCACTCTGCGTTGTTGCATATCCCAAACCACCTTGGAGGATGGTCACCCAAAGATCTGAGGCCAAATGTCCTTGATTGCTGAAGTGTTCCTCTACTGGCAATCGTTGCGTGGTGTCAATTCATGTGTTGTTGTGGTGTCTGCTTGGTCTCGCCAATGTACCAATATCTCAGGGCATCCTTGCCTGCAGCGTATGAGATACACAACGTTGGCTGTGTCACATGAGTACCTGCTGCGTACATGGTGGGTGGTGTCCTCACATGTACTGATGGTATCCGTGTTGACACTCTGAAACATCTTGCAGTGGTTGCCATGACAGGGTTGTATGGGTGTTGTGGTCAATGTTGTCCTGAAGGCTGGGCAGCTTGCTGCGAACAATGGTCTGCTTAAGGTTCGGCAGTTGTTTGAAGGCGAGAAGTGGAGGCGTAGGGAAGATTTTGGCGAGGTGCTCAACCTCATCGATAATGTGTTGCAGTCTGCATGGAACATGGCGTAGATTCTCTGTCCCCAGGAAGTACTGGTTGACAAAGGGTACCCTATCGATTTTATCCCGTGTCTGTTTCCTGAGGAGGTCATTACAGTTTCTCTCTGTGGCACATTGGAACTGGCCATCGATGGGTTTAGCATCATGTCTTCATCTTATGAGAGCATCCTTCAGCACCCTCAGGTGTCTGTTGCATTCGTCCTCATCTGAACAGATCCTGTGAATGTATAGGGCTTGTCTGTAGGGGATGGCTATTTTAATATGTTGATGGTGGACGCTAGAGAAGTGCAGCATCATGAGGTTACCTGTGGGTTTGCAGTAGAGTGAGGTACTGAAGTGCCCATCCTTGAAGGAGATACATGTGTCCAAGAATGAGACTGATTCTAAAGAATAGTCCATGGTAAATCTGATGGTGGGATGAAACTTGTGGCTATCTGTTTCATCCTCGACTGCAACCATGGGGACCAAAGTTGCACCCCAATATGCCAATATTTTCATGCACAAGTTCAAAAAAGACCTCTTTGTTACACAGGATCTCCAGTGAATGCTATACACCAGATACATTTTGTTCCTCTGGACCCATGGTGAGGAGTTATTGAAACAATTACACAGTGATATCAACAAGTTTCTCTCTCTCTCTTTCTCTCTCACACACACACTCACTCTCTCTCTCTCTCTCACACACACACGCACATACACACCCACATACAAGTCTATGGGGTGAATTTGCATTTTCAGTTACATTCTATCTTGTTCAAAATGCATACAATCTGGAGGCAGTCAGTCTATGTGACAATTTATAAATTCCTACTTTGGAAATAGAACCAGTCTGATTCCAGGTTGGAATACAGACAGACCCTAAACTCACACCTTCAACACAATGTCTGAGCTGAGATGTCACCTTTTTTTTGTATTGATAAGACCTTAAGTTGTCTCAGGACTGTGACTTAGAGTCATAGAGATGTACAGCATGGAAACAGACCCTTCGGTTCAACCCATCAATGCCAACCAAATATCCCAACCCAATCTAGTCCCACCTGCCAGCGACCGGCCCATATACCTCCAAACCCTTCCTATTCATATACCCATCCAAATGCCTCTTAAATGTTGCAATTGTACCAGCCTCCACCAAATCATCTGGCAGCTCATTCCATACACGTACCACCCTCTGTGTCAAAACGTTGCCCCTTAGGTCCCTTTTATATATTTCCCCTCTCACCCTAAACCTATGCCCTCTAGTTCTGGAGTCCCCCAACTCCAGGGAAAAGACTTTGTCTATTTATCCTATCCATGCCCCTCATGGTTTTATAAACCTTTATAAGGTCACCCCTCAGCCTCCGAAGCTCCAGGAAAAACAGCACCAGCCTATTCAGCCTCTCCCTGTAGCTCAGATCCTCCAACCCTGGCAACATCCTTGTAAACCTTTTCTGAACCCTTTCAAGTTTCACAACATCTTTCCGATAGGAAGGAGACCAGAATAAAAGAAGTTCTGAGATTTACACATTAATCAATTGAAACCTACATCCCCATTCTAAGTGATTAAAGACTTGACAGCAATCTAGGTTTATTCAATACAATGCATCAGTTGTATGATACTTGGATCTTTTACTATAAACTCTGTTCCTATGATCCTGCCCTACTAGTTACCTGACAAAGGAACAGCACTCTGAAATCTTGTACTTTCAAATAAATCTGTTGAACTATAACTTGGTGTTGTGTGATTTTTAAGAGTTATTTCACAACAGAGGCCTCTTCCCACCAAAATCCTCTTTTGGCCAGTTCCCAATTTGACTTCTTCAACATTCCTCACTGGCCAATAGGACTCTAAATTACTTAAGCTCACAACTTATCCAGAAATCTGTACTTTGCATATACTCCCATCGCCCTCGCTGACCTCAGAGAATCCTCATCAGTCAACTCCTTGTTAACTCCATCCTCCTTCATAATTCCTCCATGGCTCTCTGTCTGTCTGCCTGCTACTGAAACTTTACCAGACTGAATGCCCTCACATAGCTCCTCTTCAAAATCACTGACAATTTTTATTTTTATCTACCTCTCCAACATCTCTCCCTCTTACAGTAGGATTTGTAAAGCACCTCTGAATGTTTTCATCCATATCCTGTGCATAGTCGCTTTGTTTTTACTGTTCCTGCGACCTGACAAATTGTTTGGATTCAATCATTGTGGAGATTGGTCTGGATAGTTTATTTAGGTAGTTACACTGTTTGGTTTAACATGGGTTATAAAAAGTTTACAACCTGTTGACTCTGTTGACCAGATGAATCAGTTCTTCAAGCTGTAAATAGCATCCCCACCCAGTGCCGGCAGCATTGCTTAACCAGACTTTACTTTTCTCAGAGGAGTATTTGAGGGGCATATGTAGCCTGCTAGTTTTGTTTTGTCCACATACATTAAAAAACAAATGTTGGGACAGCTGTAACTGCAAAGCTACATCAATAAGGAAGCAGAGAATTCTATTAATCGATAACAGACCTCAAATTTAATATATAATATACACTACTTTATGTTGCAAAGCTTAGTTCCATACTCCCACAAATATTAGCTGACATCCTCTGACATTGCACATTGGGAGTCAAGATAGTGTTCTAGTGTTTAGGTGAAATTTGAGGGTGGACTGGAATAACAAATAAATAAATAACCCTGCCATATTTAAACTGGATCTTGTTAGTGGGCGAGATAATGAATCAGAGACATTACTGTAGCAATAGTTCTTTGTTGCACAAGGGTGACATGGTGGCTCAGTGGTTAGATCGCAGCCTTGGGTGACTGCCTGTATGGAGTTTGCATGTTCTCCATGTATCTGCATGGATTTCCTCTGGGTGCTCCGGTTTCTTCCCACAGTCCAAAGATGTGCAGGCTAGGTGGATTGGCCATGGTAAATTGTCCATAGTATCCAGGGATGTGTAGGCTGGGTGGGTTAGCCATGGGCAATGTAGGGTTACAGGAATTGGGCTGAGGGGAGGTGGTCTGGGTGGGATGCTCTTAGGAGGGGTGGTGTGGACTCCACGGGCTAAATGGCCTGCTTCCACACTATAGGGATTCTATGATTCTAGATCTTAGCTTGAGTACAATGATTTCTCTTCAGATCACTGATCCACTACCATTGGACTGTACTCTTGCCTGGATTGCTCTCTATTCCTGTTGCAATTGGCATTCTTCACATTGGTGCTCAGGATACGAGCATCAGGAAGTTGGTCATGGGGAATGTCACAATTCAATTTAATCCTCACCTGACATCCACAAATCTGGGATCAGTGACACCTATTTATTGTGTACCTTTCCCTTGTTCACATCTATATTATTGACCTACATATGTCCTGTAAATACCATAGATAGAGGTTGGAACCTCATATCTGAACCCCTCAGCTATGAAGTGGGCAACAGGAACGATGTGCAGTTTATTAAATGGGGTTGTTACTCGGATCTGGAGCGCGAGGTGATCTGATAGGCAGGAGATTGTCTCCTATTTGGAACACTGAAGCCATTATTGCCTCAGAATGAGAAGGTTTTTGTTTGAAGTCTCAGAGATTTGGGAATGTCAGCATAGTTAGGCTGATATTTCATCACAGCACGGAACTATACTGTTGGAGGGTAAATACCGAGATAGTGCTGCACTATCAGAGGGGATAGAGCTGAGAAAGAGCTACAATATCAGAATGGCAAAAATAAGGTACTGGAGGAGGCAATGGCCTCATGGTATTATTACTAGACTATTAATCCAGAAAACCTGGTAGTGTTCTGGTGACCCAGGTTTGAATCGAGCCATGGCAAGTGGTGGAATTTGAATTTTTTAAAAGAATCCGGAATTATGAATCTTATGATGACCATTGATTGTTGGAAAACCCTATCTGGTTCACTAATGTCCTTTAAGGAACGAAACTGACGTCTTTACCTTGTCTGGCCTACATATGACTCTAAACCCACTGCAATGTAGTTGACTCTTAAACTGCCTTCTGGGTAATTGAGGACAGGGCAATAAATACTGGCATAGTCAGTGACTCTCCATCTCATGAATGAATTAAATACTCTTGTACCATTGGAGGGTAGTCCTGAGGGTGTGCTAAACTGTCTGAGGGGCATAATCAAGCTTGCATTATCAGAGGGCAGTACTGAGGGAATGCTGTGCTGTCAGAGAGGAAATACTGAAGGAAAGCGGCATTGCCACATGGCATGGTGAGAAAGTGCTGCTTTGTCACACATGTAGTTCTGAGGGAATTCTGCACAGTGGCCTGCTAATGGTGTCAGCAGACAAAATGGTAAAAACTTGCAAGAACTCTTAAAATAACCACTGGAGCCATGTTGATTTCACTCACTTTCTCGTCTCCACTAAAATTATATTTTGGGCAGGAAGCCCATGGTTGATCTTGCTATTTCTCTGCCAATTGAGGCCATTAAAGTCAATTTATGACTAATTAATTGTAGCTCAGTAGTGCGTGAATTGACCCAACAGAAAGTGGACCTGGTGCCATACATTCACGTTGGTGATAATTCCTTCTCCTCATGTTCTCTCGCATAACAACCCTACGCTCACGTAAGTGACTTACCTTTGCCCTGGCTTGGCTCCAATCCTGGGACACTGGCAGTGTTCTTCTGCCAGCCGGTACCACTCCTCAATAGTAGCATTGAGCAAAAGAGCTGCCGGCCCCTGATTGGTCAGCATCTCTCATTGGGTGGGACTTCCATCCCTTGGGTCTTGATTTCAGGGAAGTGCCCACCGGTCGGCTGATTGGCGTGTGATTCAGCAGCTCTTCCTTGGCAGGAGCAGTGGATGCATTTCTTGTCAGCTCTCCAACTGGCTGTTAAGACTCCTACTTCCTTAACAAGATTCCAGGAAAATACATGCTAATTCAAAGATTTGTGGGGCACTTGTAGTTTCAAATCATTTGTGTTGGCAATATAACACTTTTGTTTTGCTTTCCAAAATGAACTCACTGTCTGCTTATAATTATTTGAGCAGAAATTCAACTTCTCAAGATTTCTTTTTGCCACTCTGCCTATAACTGTGGCATAGCCTTCTGAACACTGTCTGGCTAATGGTTTCTGCTATGCCACCTTCCCCTGACGCTTCACTCCAGCTATACAACTCAGGCTGGCATATTGACCCTGCACAAAGCTCAGAGGCTGTGACTCCTTATTTGTATCATTGTCTGGCGCACCTTGCTATAAGTCACTCTTACTCATTACTCAAAGCCTACAGATTCTAAGGATGATTTGCTGGGATAAGGACTGATACAAAGTGAATATTTTGAATCTGTCTTCATCAAGGAAGATGCTGCCAAAGTCATTGTGAAAGTGAATGTGAATGAGATGCTGGATAAGCTAAAAATTGATAATGGGGAGGAGGGGGGGGGGGTGTAGAAATTTGTTTTGTTAAAAGTTGGTGACAGTTGAGGGAAAAAAGGATGGAAATCTTGCAGGTTATTGGCCATGATCTTCCAATCATCCTTGGATATGAGGTGGTGCTGGAGAACTGGAGGTTTGCAAATGCTGATTTCTTCTTCAAAAAATGTTGAAGGATCATTCGAGCAACTATAGGTACCTTATCAGGACAACAGGATGTCATCCAAGGGTCTTTAAAAAAGTGGCAGGTGAAGTGCTGGTTTAAATTTTCCAAAATTTCCTGGTTTGGTGAAGATTCCGCTTGGCTAGATATTAGGAAATATAACTCTTTATTCAAAAAGGGGCAAGATAGAAAGTCAGAGGTTACAGGCCAGTTAGTTTAACGTCGGTTGTGAGGAAGATGTTAGAAGCTTTTATTGCTTGTGTTGACAGGGCACTTAGTAAAGTTCAAGCTAATCAGAATCAGCATGGTTTGTGAAAAGGAAATCATGTTTAACCAATCTCTTGGAGTTTTTTAGGGAAAGTAGCATGTGCTGTGCAAACAGGAGAACCTGTGGACAAGCTTGTGGTTGGATTTCCAGAAGACATTTGTCAAGGTGCCATTTGAAGGGTCATTGTGAAAAGTTAAAACTCTTGGTTGGGGTAACATACTGACATGGATAGAAGACTGGCTAGCTAGCAGGAAACAGAGAGTAGTAATTTTCATGTTGCCAAGATGTAATGAAAGTCATGCCACAGGAGTCAATGCTGGTGTCTCAATATTTTACTTTATATATGAATAACTTGGATGGTAGCACTGTTGGCATTGTTGCTAAATTTGCTGATGGCACTAAGACAGGTAGGACAGTGAGTTGTGAAATGAATTTAGATAAATGTGAGTTGTTGTATTTTGGTAAGGCAAATCAGGGCAGGACTTACACATTTAATAGAACCTAGAACATAGAAAAATACAGCACAGAACAGGCCATTCGGCCCACGATGTTGTGTTGAGGATTAATCCTAATGTAAAATAAAATAACCTAATCTACGCACCCCTCAATTCACGGCTGTCCATGTGTATATCCAGTAGTTGCTTAAACTCCCTAATGACTCTGCTTCCACCACCACCGCTGGCAGCACATTCCATGCATTCATATCTCTGAGAAAAGCACCTACCTCTGACATCCCCTCTATACCTTCCTCCTACTATCTTGAAACTATGACCCCTCGTGTCAGTCAGTCCCGCCCTGTGGAAATGTCTCTGCCTATTGACTCTACCCATGCCTCACATTACTTTGTATACCTTGATCAGGTCACCTCTCTTCCTCCTTCTCTCCAAAGAGAAAAGTCCGAGCTTATTCAACCTTTCTTCATAAGGCAAGCCCTCCAGTCCAGGCAGCATCCTGGTAAACCTTCTTTGCACCCTCTCCAAAGCCTCTGTATCTTTCCTATAGTAGGACGACCAGAACTGGACACAATAATCCAAGTGTGTTCTCACCAGGGTTTTGTAGAGCTGCAGCAAAATCTCGCAACTCTTAAACTTGATCCCCCTGTTAATGAAAGCCAAAACACCATATGCTTTCTTAACAGCTCTATCCACTTGGGTGGCAACTTTGAGGGATCTATGTACTTGAACACCAAGAACCCTCTGTTCCTCCACACTACCAAGAATCCTGTCTTTATTCCTATATTCAGCATTCAAGTTTGATCTTCCAAAATGCATCATTTTGCATTTATCCAGGTTGAACTCCACCTGCCATTTCTCAGCCCAGCTCTGCATCCTGTCTGTGTCACGCTGCAGCCTGCAACAGCCCTCGATACTATCAATGGTACCTCCAACCTTTGTGTCATCAGCAAATTTACTAACCCACCCCTCAACCTCCTCATCCAAGCCATTTATAAAAACTACAAAGAGCAGAGGCCCAAGTACAGAGCCCTGTGGGACCTCACTCAACGCTGGCCTCGAGGCAGAATACTTTCCATCTACAACCACTCTCTGTCTTTTGTCAGCCAACCAATTCTGAATCCCAGATAGCCAAATCTCCCTGTATTCCATACCTCCTGACATTTTAAAGGAGCCTACCATGGGGAAACTTAACAAATGCCTTGCTGAAGTCCATATACACCACATCCACTGCTCCACCTTCATCGACCTGTCTTGACACCTCCTCAAAGAACTCAATAAGATTGTGACGCATGACCTGCCCCTCACAAAGCCATGCTGACTGCCTTTAATCACGCTATGCTTTTCCAAATAGTCATAAATCCTATCCCTCAGAATTCTTTCCAAAACCTTGCTGACCACAGACGTAAGACTGACTGGTCTATAATTGCCAGGGATTTCCCTATTACCTTTCTTGAAAAGAGGAACAACATTCGCCTCCTTCCAATCCTCTGGTATGACTCCTGTGGAGAGTGAGGAAGCAAAAATCTTTGCCAATGGCTTAGCAACCTCCTTTCTTGCTTCCCAGAGCAGCCTAGGATAAATCTGGTCTGGCCCTGAGGACTTATCAATTTTATTGTTTGTCAAAATGTCCAGCACATCAACTTCTTCAATCTTGATCTGGTCAAGCCTGTAGCCCAACTCCTCAAAGTTCTCATTCACAACAAGGTCCCTTTCCTTAGTGAAAACCAAAGCAAAAAACTCATTTAGGGCTTCCCCTATCTACTCAGACTCCATGCGCAAGCTCCCTACACTATCCTTGATCAGCCCTACCTTTTCCCTGATCATTCTCTTATTCCTCACGAATGAGTAAAATTCCTTTGGGTTCTCCCTAATCCTTCCTGCCAAGCCTTTCTCGTACACCCTCCTGGCTCTCCTCAGTCCATTTCTGAGCTCCTTTCTAGTAAGCCTGTAATTCTCTAAAGCTATGCTAGATCCTTGCTTCCTCCACCTTACGGAAGCTGCCTTCTTCCTTTTGACGAGAAGCTCCTCTGTTCTCGACATCTAAGGCTCCTTAATCTTACCCCTTCTTACCTGTATCAGAGGTAGTTGTGAATCACTCGCAACTACTGCTCCTTAATCAGTTTCCACATGTCTGCTGTGTCCTTTCTGTGAAACAATTGCTCCTGGTCTGATAGCATCATAATTTCCTTTTCCCCAATTAAATATCTTCCCTTGGTAACTGCTCCTTTCTCTCTCCAAGGCTATGGTAAATGTGAGGCAGTTGTAGTCACTGTCACCAAAGTGCTCTATCACCACGAGATCTGACACCTGTCCTGGCTCATTGCCGAGTACCAAATCCAAAATGGCCTCTCCCCTCATCGGCCTGTCTACGTACTGAGTAAGGAAACCCTCCTGAACACACCTGACAAAAATGGCTCCATCCAAACCATCTGCACTAAGGAGGTTGCAGTCGATATTGGGAAAGTTGAAGTTACCCATAACAACAGCCCTGCCATATCTGCATTTTTCCAAAATCTGCCAGCCTATGAGTTCTTCAATCTCTCTACTGCTATTAGGGGGTCTGTAGAAAACTCCCAATGAGGTGGCTGCTCCCTTGCTGTTCCTAACTTCCACCCATACTGACTCAGTAGACAAACCTTCCTCAACAACCTTCGTTTCTGTAGCTGTGATGGACTCTCTGATTAGCAATGCTGCACTCCCTCCTCTTTCTCCACCCTCCCTGTTCTTTTTAAACGTTCTAAACCCTGGAACATTCAGCAACCATTTCTGCCTCTGTGAAGCCCATGTCTCCATTATGGCCACAACATCATAGTCCCAAGTACTAATCCATGTTCTAAGTTCATCACTGTTATTTCGGACACTCCTTGCGTTAAAGCAGACACACTTTAAATGATCCCTTTGTTTCACCACGTGAAAAACCTTCCTGATAGATTCACTATATCCTGTCACTGCCCCATCTACAACAACCCCCTCTCAGATGTGTAGCTCTGCTTCCCACCCCCCTGCCAAATTAGTTTAAACCCTCCTGAACCACACGAGCAAATCTCCCACCCAGGACATTTGTGCCCCTCCAATTTAGGTGCAACCTGTCCTCCATGTACAGGTCCCACCTTCCCCAGAAGGCATCCCAATGGTTTAAATATCTGAAGTCCTCCCTCCAGCAGCAGCCTCGCAGCCACGCGTTTAGCTGCATTCGTTGACCGTTCCTCACTTCACTGTCTTGTGGCACCGGTAGCAAACCTGAGATCACTACTCTACTCATTCTGCTCCTCAGTTTCCAACCTTGCTCTCTGTAGTCACTTTTCAGATCCTCAATCCCTTTCCTGGCTATGTCATTGGTGCCAATATGTACCACGATTTCTGGCTGCTCCCCCTCCCCCTTCAGAATCCTGTCAACCCGATGGGCGATATCCCGGACTCTGGCACTGGGGAGGCAACGTACCTTCCAGGAGTTCCATTCCTGACCACAAAATCTCCTGTCAATCCATCTAACTATTGAATCCCCTATCACTAGCGCTTTTCTATCTCCCCCCTTCCCTTCTGAGCCACAGTGCCAGGCTCAGTGCCAGAGACCTGACAACTATGGCTTTCCCCTGGTAGGCCGTCCACACCAGAAGTATCCAAAACAGTTATACTTATTGCTGAGGGGAATGGCCACAGGAGATCCCTGCTCTATCTGTTGGTTCCCTTTCCTCCCCCTGACTGAACCCAGCTATCCTTATCCTGTGTCTGAGGAGTGACTACCTCCCTGTACATCCTCTCAATTTCTTTCTCAGCCTCCCGGATGATCCGCAGTTCATCCACCTCCAGCTCCAGTTCCCTAATTCAGTTTTTGAGGAGCTGGAGTTGGGTCCACCTCCCTCAGATATGATCGGCGGAGATGTGTTGTGTCTCTCACCTGCCACATTCTGCAGGAGGAACGTGCAACGGCCATCAGCCATACCCCGCTAATCTGAAAGCCCACACAGGACTAAACTAGTAAGAGAAGAAAAGGAAAAAAAATGAGAAAACCTGAAAACTTACAGAGTTTACAGACTCTCAGTAAGGTTAGAGGAGGTAGATGTAGGGTCTCGGGTTTAGATCTCACCCACTTAAAAACTTTCCAGCAGCCCTTGCTTCTCTCCGCCCTGTCTCCTCACCGCTCTGTTCAAAATGGAGGCCCGACTCTCGAGATAAGTCCCTTTTTAATTGGGAAAAACGGACTTACCCAGCAGCCCTCATTTCTCTCCGCCCTCTCTCCTTGCCACTCTGTTCAAAATGGAGGTCCTTGAGAAGTCTTTGCTGAACAAAGAGACTTTGGGGTGCAGGTTCATAGTCTGTTGAAAGTGGAATCGCAGGTAGATGGGGTAGTGAAGAAGATGTTTGGCATGCCTTTATTGATTAGTGCATTGAGTATAGGAATTGGGAGGTTATGTTATGGCTGTACAGGCATTGGTTAGATCTCTTTTAGAAAACTACATTTAGTTCTGGTCTCCCTCCTATAGAAAAGATATTTTGAAAACTTGAAAGGATTCAAAAAAGATTGTTATGACACGGGGTAAACCCCTCTGCTAATGTAAACCCGACACAAGAGATGCTCACCTCGCGTCATAATCTGTTAAGTTTCAAGAGGCAAAGCACTATCCCAAAGGTCACTATTTAAAGTAAACATTAACAAAAAAGAACATTAGACAACTATTTACAACTCCTTTCTCTTAAACATATCATTTACCTGCTACTCCACAATATTGGTCCGATAAAAAGCCCCAATTATGATTTACAAAAGAAAAATCATATTTCAAAACCAGTCAGCTTTGTCGATGCTCCTTTGCAAATTTTCCCTATGGATTTTTCAGTAGGTCAGCTTCAATGTTCTGCTGCACAAACTTCTGATAGACAGGTATGTTTAAGAAAACTCTTCAGCTAGCAGTCTATATTTGTTGGTGTTCTTGGCAGTTCTCCCCTACCTGTTCAAAATGTCCGGTTTTATACCCCAAAACATTGGATCATTTCATTAGTATTGATGTTGTCAAAATGCTAAATTTAAATTTGATTGGACTTTGGTGTCTGGGGCATAATTTAAACTGATTAGTTGAATTTGAATTTGTTTTTGTATCATGGCAACTTAGCTGCACTACTGATTTCACAGTCAAATGTTACCTTTTATCTTCTTTAAAAGCACTTTGTGCCAGGTAGAAATTTCAGCTCCCTTAAAGGTACAATATACGTCTACAACTTCATAACAATTCCCCATTAAGAAAAAAATGAGCCATCATAATAAAAAGATAGCTTCTTTTTTTTCTATTCCTTAACCACATTATCATGACATATATATGACTTTAATCGAAGTTCATATTAAGTTCTTCCCACATATATATAACTTCGAATAGATACCAATCTTATCTGTACTTTAACAGTTAAATCCGCGATAATGCATCTGCGATTACATTCTTATGACCTGCAACATGTACGATATGTAAATTAAAAGTCTGTGACATAACACTCCAATGAAATAGTCTCATATACTTGTCTTTAAAGCGTTCTAAGAATGTAAGAGGATTGTGATCCATGCACACAACCATCTCCAACACATTGTTCATGACATACACATTAAAATGTTTTAAGGCCAGTACCAAACTCAATAATTCTTTTTCGATCGTGGAATATTTTCTCTGGTGAATGTTGAGTTTCTTCGAAAAGTAACCAACTGGCAATTCAATCCCATCATCATCTTCCTGTAGCAGTACAGCTCCAACTTCTACGTCACTAGCATTGATGGCAACTTTGAAAGCTTTCAAAACATTTTGGTGTAGCCAAAACTGGTACAGTGATTAATATTGTTTTCAAATGGATGAATGCCTCCTGGCATTGTTCTGTCCACCGAAACTTTGTGTTCTTCTTCAGCAAATCAGTTGATGGTGCCCCTACACTGCTGAAGTTTGGAACAATCTCCCAATAGAATCCGCTTCGTCCCAAAAATCGAAGCACCTCTTTCTTCGAGGTTGGTCATGGAAATACCTCGATGGCCTTCATCCTTGCGTTCCATGGAGTTAACTTTCCATGATTGATTTTATGTCCCAAGAACGTCACCTCTGCTTTCGCAAATTCAGGTTTTGTTTAACTTTATCGCCAGTTTTGCTTCTCGCAGCCATTCAAAGAGCTCTGCCAACTGTACCATGTGACCTTTCCAGGACTTACTAAAAATCATGACATCGTCCAAATAGACTGCACAGTTTGTTAACCCAGCCACAACTCTGTTCATGAGTCTTTGGAATGTGGCACGTGCATTCTTCATTCCAAAAGACAACATTTTGAATTGATAGAGCCCATTTGGGGTTACAAACGCAGAAACTTCTTTCGCCGTCTCTGATAAAGGTACCTGCCAGTAACCACGCATTAAGTCCAACTTGGTGATGTAACTGGCTTGTCCAACTTTCTCGATACAGTCCTCCAATCTCGGTATTGGATTTAAATCCGATTTTGTAATGGTGTTGACCTTCCGATAATCCAGATAAAATCATTGAGTCCCATCCGGTTTGGGAACTAAGATGATCAGCGAACGTCACTCGCTCTGGCTTGGTTCGATGATGTCCTCGTCGAGCATGGCCTTCACCCCCTTCTGGACCTATCTGGCTTTGAAAGAATTAAGCCGATAGGGGTATTGTTTTATCGGAGCAGTATTCCCTACGTCTACTTCATGTACAATAGCATTAGGCCTCCCTATCTGATCCTTACATATGTCCTCACACTGCAGTAACAAACCTCTCAATTGTGTTCTTTGCTCCTGAGACACTTAGCTTACTAACCTATTCGACTCCTCAAGGACTTCTTCATTTTTTAACATATTTTGAGGCACATCAAAATCTACATCATTTGGATTTGATTCCTCCCTCTGTGGGGCTGTAACCTACATTTGCTTTCAAGTTCTTTCTCTCTTCCAATTCTCACAATCAATTACAGCCTGCGTGAAGGGTTCTTTGAATAAGGGAATTGGCAACAAAGGTGCTGGTTTTATTACTGCCTGGAGCTTACCTACCATTTGGCATGTATGACACGTACGGCCACACCCTTGTGCATTCCAGGCCAATAAAAATGTTTTTGTACTTTGGCCTGAGTCTTTCGTGCACCTAGGTGACCCCCAAGAGGTAGTTCATGTGCTACCTGTAACATCTCCTGTCTGTATGCTACCGGCAACACAATCTGGTGCACTTTGGCCTATTTCTCCTCTGCACTAACCTGCTTGGTCTCCATTTCCATCTTAGGATTCAATCTTTCAGATAATAACCCTCAGGAATAATCTCTGCCTCCTTTTCAGAGTATGCATCCACATATATATATTTTATCATTTTGTCTTTCTGTTGCAAGTCCCTTAGCCTTTCAGGACTAAACACTTCTGTCTGACCCTCTGCCTGTTCAGGTTTTTCCTGCACCATTACGTCAAACAGGGTGTCTGCTAACTGAATCTCAACTTCTTCATCTTTCTGTTTAGTTTTTGCTTCATGCTGTGACTTATGATAGTGGGATCTTATTACTACACAGTCTTATTACTACCAGGATATTCTTGATCTTCCTTGCACTTCTCCACATCAAGGGGTGTCACTCCCACCTTGGACCCTACTAAATCATTCCCAAGAACAAACTGGATTCCTGGAACTGACACTCTTGTCAATCAATCGCACTGCTATTTCGCCAGTCTTGAGTTGGCATTCCAACCTGATCTTACATAGGGAAACGTTAAATTTCTGTCCATCTATCCCACAAATTACCACACTCTCGGGTAATAGATCAGAAAGAGTCAAATTTTGTTCACTCTTACTGTTAGAGATCCTGTATCACTCAAAATGATAACTTCTTGCCCCTCTCCCCGTGTTCTTTCTGAGTAAACTTTACTCACAGAGGGGAATTCTTTCTAGAGATCAGGTACTACATACTCAGCCGCTGCCTAGGCCGTGCACTCTCCTACAGCTCCTCAGCTCTTCTTGGGATCTCCTTTACTACTTTCACTGGCTTAGCTTCTTGTACCACATCGTTTCCCACAGTGCCTTTCTTTAATAACCAGCCCTGTGTCTTTACGTGTCCCACCTTCTGGCAGTGAAAACACCTTTCCCTGTGCCCTTCTGAAACCACCAGCGCTGTAATTTTCTGTGTCTCACTCATTATAGTGAAAGCACCTGAGGCCTTTCACCTCCTTGGACTTCTTGAACCTGTGGTAAATTCTTACCAGTGTCCTCTACTCTTGGTTTGGTCATGTAGGATCTCCCCTTCTCCCAACTTCTATCCCTCACAGGATGAAATTCTGACCAGAAGCTTGTCTTATGCACCAATATGTATTCATCTACTAATTCTGCTGCCCTTCTCACTTCCTGAACTTTCTGTTCCTCCATGTGAATTCTTACCATCTCTGGAAGTGAGTTTTTAAACTCCTCCAGCAGAATAATCTCTTTTAGAGCCTCATCTATCTTTAAGGCCCGCACCCATCTATCAAAGTAACTATGTTTAATTCTTTTGAACTCAATATAAGTCTGACCTGGTTCCTTCTTTATGTTTCTGAACTGCTGTCTATATGCTTCTGGTACCAATTCATAAGCTCTTAAAATAGCCTGTTTGACCCCTTCATAATCTCATGACTCCTCATCTTTCAGCGTGGCAAATACCTCACTAGCTCTGCCTACCAGTTTAGCCTGAACTAGCATTAGCCATAAATCCTCGGACCACTCCACCTGCCTAGCCAATTTTTCAAATGAAATAAAGAAGTCTTCAATACCTTTCTCATCAAAATGTGGCAGAGTTTTGACATATTGCATATATCACTACCTTCTCTCTCAAGCTCCATCCTGTTAACTTGACTTTGCTGACTAAGTCACAACTTGTCAAGTTCAAATTCTCTCTCTTTTTGCTCAGCTAAGAGCCTTCTCTCTCTTTCTCTCTCCCTTTCTTCTCTATCTCTTTCTCATTCCCCAGCTAAGAACCTTCTATCTCTCTCTTTTTCCCCTCTCACACTTCTCTCTCTCTTTCTCTTTATTCTCTCTCTCTCTTTCTCTCTTTCCTCTCTCTCTTTGTTTATCCTCTAACTCCATTTTCCTCAACTGTAATGTAATTTTTTTTCTAAATCTACTGCACTAGTCTGTTTCTCTGACATTACTCTGTTTGAGTAATTCCCTTCTAATTTCAGCTTTACTTTTGTCCTTGGTTCAACCCAGATCTAACTTCTTTGCTAATTCTGAAAGGAAGGCCTTTTTCTTTCCTTCTAAACTTTTTTGGCAAATTTGAGAATCACCTTCAAACCCCAGAACCTCTTTAGCAATTTTAAGAGCCATTTATCTCCCTTTTAATTTAACCAACCACAAGTCATCGAAATTAAACAAATTGTCTCACCTATGTTTTACTTAAAGATCTCAGACACTGACCTGTAAGCGTTTAAATCTACTGGGGTTTTGTCGTACCCTAAATCTATTCAAATCCATCCAAATCTCAGAGTCCGTCTGTCTAAACGTGTTCAAATCACAGATGAAATCCCTCAAACTGTTACGACACGGGGTAAACCCCTCTGCTAATTTAAACCCGACATACAGAGATGCTCACCTCGTGCTGTAATCTGTTAAATTTCAAGAGGTAAAGAACTATCCCAGAGGTCACTATTTAAAGTAAACATTTTTATTCTTTAAGTTCAAAAGAGAACATTGGACAACTATTTACAACTCCTTTCTCTTAAACCTATCTTTTACCTCACACTCTACAATACAGGTCAGATTAAAAAAAACACCATTTAAGATTTACAAAAGAACAATCATGTTTCAAAACCAGTCAGCTTTGTCGATTCTCCTTTGTAGATTTTCCTCTGTAGGTTTTTAATGAGGTCAGCTTTGATGTTTTACTGCACAAACTTCTGATAGACAGGTACCTTTCAGAGACCTCTTTGGCTAGCAGTCTATATTTGTTGGTATTATTGGCAATTCTCCCCTACTGTTCAAATGTCTGGTTTTATATCCCAAAACATCAGATCATTTAATTGGTTTTGATGTTTTCAAAATACTAAATTGAAATTTGATTGGATTTTGGTATCTGGGGCATAATTTAAACTGATTGGTTGAATTTGAATTTGTTTTTGTATCATGGCAACTCATCTGCACTATTGGTTTCACAGTCAAATGTTACCTTGTAAGTTCTTTCAGAACACCTTGTCATCATAGGGTTTGAGCTGTAGCAAGAGGCTGATTACATGGGGTCTCCTTTCCCTGGAACATCAGAGGCTGAGGGGTGACCTCATAGAGGTTTTTAAAATCATGAGGGGCATAGATAGGGTGAATAGCTGAGGTTTTTTTCCCAGGGTAGAGGAATCCAAAACTAGAAGGCATAGTTTTAAGGGTGGTGCGCATATGGAATGAGCTGCCAGAGGAGCTGGTGGAGGTGTCAAATGGGTACATGAATAGAAAGGGTTTAGAGGATAAAGGGCAAATGGAACTCGATTAGTTTATACTATCTGTTCAGCATGGACAAGTTGGACTGAAGAGTCTGTTTCCCTGCTGTACATCTCTATGACTCAATGTTCCCACTGGAGCTTTTAAGAAAAAGAGGTGATGAGATTAAACATATAATATCCTGAGAGGTCATATCAAATTGAATGTGGAAAGAATGTATCCCCATATGGGAAAATCTAGAAGTAAGGATTATTGCTTATAAATAAGAAGTTGCCCATTTAAGACAGAGATTAAGACAGAGGATAATGAATCTGTGGAACTCTATTCCTTATAAGCCCAGTGGAAGTGGTGTCCTTGAATATTTTTAAGGCAGAAGTGGACAAATTCTTAATAAACAAGGGTTGAAAGGTTATGGGGCATGTAGGCAGGCAAGTGAGGTAATCAGGTAAGCAATGATCTTATTGAATGGCCGAACAGGCTCAAGGAGCCACCTACCCTGCTTAAGCTTCTAATTATGTGAGCAGTCATTCCTGATGAAGGGCTTATGCCTGAAATATTGATTCTCCTGCTCCTTGGATGCGGCCTGACCTGTTGTGTTTTTCCAGCACCACACTCTTGACTCTGATCTCCAGCATCTGCAGTCCTTACTTTCTCCTAATGCGAGCAGTCACTTGACAAGTATGGAAGAATGAATGAAAGCCAGCATGGATTTGTTAAAGATAAATTATATTGATGACAAGACAACATGAAGGCTTGATGGGAGCAATGTGGTTGATTTGATGCATATAAGCTTCCAAAAAACATTTGGCAAAGTGCCACATACCAGGCTTCTCAAAGTTGAAGCTCATTGAGTAAAATGGAAGGTAGTAGCATGGATAAAAATTGATTGTGTGACAAGAAACAGAATGTAGTGTTGAATGGTTAGTTTTCCAGCTGAAGGAGGATATACATTGGGGATTCCCCTGACTTGTACTTGGAAACCTTGTTTTCCCAGATGCATATAAATTACTTAGATTTGTCAGTAAGGAGCACAATTTCCAAGTTTGCAGACATTGGAATTTAAATTTAAAACATTGAATTGTGGATTTCGAGGAAGATAATGATAGACTTCAACTGGATACAAGATCGGCTGGTTAGAGTGGATGACAATGTGACTGTTGAAACTTAATGTAGAGAAGTGTGATATGAGGCATTTTGGTTGGAAGAGTGAAGAGAGATAACATCAAACGAAAGATATAATTCTAATGAAAGAGAAGGAATAGCAGTATTCAGGGGACACATTGTCAATGTTGGAAAAGTAAGTCCTGTTAAGATTCAACCAGAATTGCCCCAGAGTTGAATGAGAGAATGTCTGTTCAATGGACTTTATAGTTGAAACTTGAGTTCCCTCCAACTCCATTTTAATTTAGCCCCCTCCCCCTCTACCTACCTCTCTGTCACATTTGCTCTTAACAGACTTTGCAATTGTTCAATTAGAATCAAAGGTGATTTACTGGTTGTGGTTAATAGATGAAAAACAAGTATGTGATTTGGTGATGGGAAACAAAACACGTTCAGTTGTGTTTAAGAGCACTTCTGGATGTAAAAAAAATGTTGGGTTCAGCACTTCTGAATATGAAAAAGGACTTAGGTTCCAAGGGACACTTGTAGTACAGTGGTAGTGTCCCTACCTGTGGTCCAGGACACCTAGGTTGAAGTCTTATGTGTTACAGAAATGTGTAGCATTTCTTGGCAGGTTGATTAGGGGAAAGAAAGAAAAGAATTAGGTTCTTTGCAGACTCTGCAACTCCATTTTGATTCTGACCCCTCCCTAATCCCTACCTTTTACATACCTTTGGTGATCTGCACTGCCCTTGCTAAGCATTGCATGTAATTTGATTAATTGGAAAACATGCGTGATTCAGTGGTGGCAGTTAATAGATGAAAAGTACTATGGATGATTTGGTAATAGGAAAAAAGCCATTCAGTTGTGTGTGGTAAATATAAAACACTTCTGTATATATAAAAGAAGAGAATTTGGTTCTTCCTTCTGTGCCCTTTCACATGGCGGGGAGTGGTTTCCTGTATGGGTGCACAGCCATCTCTTCTTCACCTTCATCCATTGCTCAGATACATGTTGGCATTTCCATCTACCTCCATGTGGTAGGCTTCCCATGGAATGACTTTCTAAGTAGGACTCTTTAATTTTTCCATCAAGGACATTGGTGGGGGTGAGGGGGAGGTTGTTTGCAAACCACAGACCTGTAAACTGTAGAATACGTTGGCTGACCAACTCCATGACCAACTGTCTATTCTGTGGAGAAATGGTATCTGTAGACAATGTCCTTCCGCTGTTTCGTTATTTGAACCTCTTCTGTTATCTTTTTGGTTGCACTGCATATCCATGCTCATGATCTTTGGGGACTCAGCGCGGATAGAGGTGATGTCAATAAACCCTCTCATGGTATGCTCCATGGTCTAGCAAAAGTAGCCATCAACAGGTCTAGGTAGCAGGTTATGAGGAGTTGTTATTCCCAACTTCCAGCCTCTCTTCTGCAGTTACATCTGGAGGCTCTTGAAAAGGGAAGATGCAGTGTCCATCAGAGCTTTGAAGCTTTTTGGAAGAGGTGGTCCCGCACAGATTTGGGTCTCTGGTGCTGTGAGGTAGCAATGCTAACCACTGAGCCACTGTGCTGCCCATAACTTACTGACATTGATAAATTTGGGTCTGAACCACATTTCAACAAGTAACACAGTTGTCTCTAAGTCAGAAGGCTATGGGTTCAAATAGCACCTGAGAAACAAACCATCCAGTTTGAACCCCTAGTGCAGCACTCAGCTATACCATACTGTCAGAGTTGCTGTCATTTAGATAGAAAAATAAACTGAGGCCCTATCAATCCTCTGTATAAATGTAAAATATTCCATGTCACTATTTTGAATATTAGCAGGAAATTTGCTGAACTAATATTTGTCCTTCAAACAATATCACTAAGAAAGTGTTCTAGTCATTATCACATTGCTGTTTCTGCTCATGCTTCATTTATTGTTGTTATTTTGGATGGAATAGTGGAAGAAAATCAATTAATCTATTTTTACTCATAGTGATCATTTTGTGCGGAACAAATAGTGACATTGAGACATTAGTAAATGGAGTTACCCTGGACAAAGATATTATCATCATCCTGGTAGACCTGTTCAAGTAAGTACCATACTTTTAGCGTTATTTTCACTGACTATAGAAGTCAACACCGGCAAAGCAAAATCTAAATGTTCCTGTCAGATGATACACTGCAGTTTTTGCCTTTTGCTATTTGATTTAGATTTAGATTTTTATTGTCTCGTGTACTCAAGTACAGAAGTACAGGAGTACAGTGAAAAGTGTAAAATATTGACACCCATGGCACCTTCTTATGTACAAAGGTACCTAGGTACAAAAAACTTCGGTACAGAGTGGTAAAGAGAAACAAAGTTAAGATAGTTACGCATAACAGACCATCAAAATAAAAGTAGAAAAATAAAGAAATAATTCTAATGTGAAGTACAAGCACTAGTTAGAAAGGGAAAATTCCCTCTAAACTGTCTAATCAAACATAGAAAATTTATGATGTAGAAGGAAGCCATTTTGCTCACCATATCTGAGCTGAAATCACCCTCGGAGCTGTGCAGCAATGGTTCAAGAAGGAATAAGCTTGGGGATGCCACATGTACAAAGTCAAAACGGCATCATTTGTAAGTGATAGAAGTGTGTACAAATGTTGTAACTGTGTCCTATGTGCATGACAGGAATTAATTGCGATGATGCACGGCAGTTTTGTGACTGGAACATGCATAATGTGATCACTGGAGCATGTGCAGTGCAGTGTCTGACTGGAATTATACCTGCTTTCATGTGGATCACCTGTTGTGTGACAGTAGGTGCAGGGGAACAGGTGCAGCAGTAGGCCTGGCCCTCTGGGCATGGGCCGTGGGCTCCAGGCAGGGTAGTGGTGGGCAAATGTAGGAAAGGATGGCAGCTAAGGAAACCCACTCCACAGACACTACTGGGGGGAGGTATCACCACTTTGTCAGGACCCCACCACTCACTGACCCTCATTCCCAGTGTTCCTAATGTCCTCAGCCCCAGCCTAGTAACATCAGCGGCGCACGCACAGTGCATCCTGGCACTGTGATGTCAGTAGCAGTACCCACAGACAGTTGGCATTAGTGGCTGTATCTGCACATGTATGGGAGCCATTTTAGTGTTATGGATAATCACTGCAGAAGAATATAGCCCTCTCTACACTGTCCTCATAAATTTGTGAAAAGGTTAGGAGGTGTTTGGTGCAAGAGAAGGTGAAGAAATGAACTTATGAGAAGCTTTCAACATGATGAGAGGTTTCCTCATTTCCCCTGCCCCCACCTCACCCCAGTTCCAAACTTCCAGTTCAGCACTGTCCCCATGACCTGTCCTACCTGCCTATCTTCTTTTCCACCTATCCACTCCACCCTCCTCTCTGACCTATCACCTTCATCCCCACCCCATTCACCCACTGTACTCTTTGCTACCCTCCCCCATCCTCCTCCCTCTAATCCAGAATCTGGTTTCCAGCATCTGCAGTCATTGTTTTTACCATGATGAGAGGTTTGCTTTGTGTAACCCTTCTCCAAATGTGACAGTTACCAGTATCTTTGACTTAAAATCATTTGCAAAAGATTGAGAGAGAATATTTGGATAAATCCTTTCACTCAGAAAATTATGAAGCCTTGGAACACTCAGTTTGAAAAGGTGGTGGAAGTAGATTCCACAAATAATTTTAAATTTTAAAAGGATGACAACCAGGAACTTGAGGATGAAGAATTTGCAAAGATGTGAGCAGAAGGTGGGCGAATGAGAAAAAAGGAAACTGCACTTCCAAAGACTCAGCATAGGGCTGAATGGCCTTCTTCTGTGTTATAAGTTTATTTGATTCTAAAATTATAACATCTGCATTGTTGTACAACACTGATGCTAGCACAAAATAAGCATTGTTGAATTCATATTCTCAACCTATTGTCGTGCTAGGTGAACAGGTGTGAGAAGGCTCATGTACAGCATAAGTACCATCAGTAGATCCAGTCATGTGTTGGGATTTGAAGTTTTGGATTTGCTGGCCAGCCCCATAACCATGAGACCTTCTGCACCCTCCTGCCAGTGCTCAGAAGCTGGCATTTTCACTGCATTGTATAATTTTATGCCATACTGTGGACCTATGGTTTTCCACATCGTGAGGAATTACTTAGTCCAGTTCGCACTTTTTTCAGCAAAGAGTTGAAGTAGAACATTGGCCCATAGTCAGGCAAAGGATATTAACCTTCAACCTTATAGTATTAGGCTGCTGTCTCATTCTCTTCAAGGGTTTATGTATTGTCATACTTCTAGTAACAAAGTGATACTGTTGGGTGGTGGGGCTGGAAATTGATGGGGAAGGTTTTGATCTCCATATTGTTTTTCTCAAACCCTATCCATTCCTCTCTCTGATAGTCACACCTACTCTCCTGATGCAGATTCAATGGATTACATGAAACAAGTTCTGGTGGTAACCCTTCTGCCTTCAGTTTACAACCAGATCTCACAAGAGGCCAACAACACTGCAGTGGTAAGAAGTAAATCTCCCGAAACAAAACTTGTAGATAGCATCAGGTCCAGTTGTTAAACCCTCAAGTGGCGATGTTAGTGTTAGACTGGGGTGGACAAAGTCAGAAGTCACACAACACGAGGTTATAGTCCAACAGGTTTATTTGAAATCACAAGCTTTTGGGCACTACTCCTTTGACAGGTGAAGTCACTTCTCTCAAGAGAAGAGCACTGATACCTAGGTGTGATTTCTATTCTGCATCCTGCCATAGAGAAGACTTTTTACTTCCCTTTATCCCTCCCCTCCAATAATCTATCTCTTCTTCGAAGATAATTTGGCACTTTTTAAAGAACTGGTGTGGAAAGTGGAGTTCCTTTACATGGGACTCTGACACATTTCTGGGACTGGAAGGAAATGTGCTGAGGTGATAGACTTCATCTGCACTGGTATTAATGCCATGTCTTGGCAGAAAAAGCCTCCGCTTCCTGGTTCTTGGCTCTCTCAGAGACTCCCAAAAATTACTTCCCTAAATGCCTGTTTCTCATCCAATTAGAAGTTGTATCTTACCCATGTTTACTTCTGATAGGGTCACTGGGAAAATAAGTAAAAGACATTGGACTATAATCATGGGGGATTTCAACGACCCTAATATTAATTGAACTAGGTGATGAGGATAAGGAAATGAAGGGATCCCTACAATTTGAACAAGACTACTTTCAAAGCAATGGGATGTATTTTTTGCCCTTCTCCTGCCAATGTATTTGAAGGTGGGATAGCAGGCAAAAGTTAAAGTTAAATCCAAAGTTATGTATTCAGATACTGATCAGAGATATTTATCATATGTTTTGATTGGGTTAGTTATATATTCAGATACTGATCAGAGATATTTATCATATGTTTTGATCGGGTTATGAGCCTCTAACTTCCTCACAGATATTCTTTATTTTAGATGTAATTTCCTGTCTAACTAAAATGGACTATAACTAAATGTTACCACATTAAAGCACATTTGTGGAAAATGCAACAAGGAGTGAATTACAATAAGTAACTGTGATACAATGCATGAGTATCCTAGATTTTGATTGTGAAAACTAGCTGAAGCCTCCATAGTGCGAACTTGAGGATTATTAACAATATTATTGTATGTACGGAAAAAAAATGAAATAGACTCCTTACATTGACAACAAGGCACCTAGTCACAGTGTTAAGAAAATAAAATTGTGCATTATTCCTTAGCTTATAAGGATGGCAATTGAATACTCATACATAAAATTGATTTGACAATCAGCCAACATTTTGCAGTGACTCAATTAATACGAGTGGTTGGTCAACCTACCAGTCCTGACCTGTCCCATATTACAAGGGATATGGACCTGTCCCATATTACAGGACAGTCCTGTAGCCTATTGAAGTCTTTAAATTGCCTATTGATGACAGTTTGATGTCATTATTCCACCTCCACTGTTAAAATGCATGCTACTGGGAAGGCAGAAAGGTAGCCCAGCAGGATCTGTGAACCATGTAAAGGCAAACACAAAGTGGATTACATCTTTAGGGAGGACCTATTTGCCCATCAGAGGCTGCACTCCCCAGCAAGAAATATATATTCTCACCAAATTCACCCCAATATGTTAAAAAGAATTTGTTACTTGAACTAGTAATGGGGAATTATGTAGAGAAGATAGAAAAAGGAAGAGGCAGTGACCGAGGATAAAGGAATAGCGTAGAACATTTCTGGGAGACATTCAGAAACTGCCATTTCACTACATAGAATTAGAAACCCTTCGGTGTGAGAACAGGCCATTTGGTCCAGCAAGTCCACACTGACCCTCTGAAGAGTAACCCACCCAGATCCATTTCCCTACCCTATTACTCTACATTTCCCCTGACTAATGCGCCTAACCACCGCACCTCTGACCACTGTGGGCAACTTAACATGGCCAATTCACCTAATCTGCACATCTTTGGACTGTGGGAGGAAACTGGAGCACCCGGAGTAAACCCATGCAGACACTGGAGAATGTGCAAACTCTACACAGACAGTTGCCAGAGGCTGGAATCAAACCCGGATCCCTGGTGCTGTGAGGCAGCAGTGCTGACCACTGAGCCACTGTGCTGCCTATATCTATATCCTTTTATTTCATTTTGTCAGTGTCAGAAGCTGCTGCTTTTCTTGATATAAATCTAGTCTCAGTTAACTGGGCACATGTTCAAAATTTGCAGTTGATACAAAATGTAGAAATATTGTGAATTGTAATAGATTTCAAGAGAATGCAGGCAAACTGATGGAATGAATGGATAGGTGGCAGAAGGAATGTCATGCAGTGACATGTGAAGTAGTATATTTTGGTAGGAATAATAAGGAAAGGCAATATAAAATAAAGGGTAACACTTTTAAAAGGGGACCATGGAACAGAGAGACCCAGGGGTGTATATATGCAGCATTGAAGGTTAGAGGTTAAAAAGCAGTTTCAATGATATTTGCAATCTTGGAACTTAAACATCAAGGTATAGAGTACAAAAATAAGGAAGTACATGATCATCCGCTGGAGTATTGTGTCCAATTCTGGGCACCAGACTCTAGGAAGGATGTGAATGTGTGCAGAAAAGACTTGGACGAAACATTCCAGCAATGGGGGTCTTCAGTTACTTGGAGATGTTGGGTTTATTCTCTGTTGAGAAGTGACAGGAGGAGTTTTGACAGAGGTATTCAATCATGAAATGTCTAGAAGGTGTGGATAGATACAGTGCCATTCGTAAAAGGGTTGAGAATCAGAGGACATCAATTGAACGTGATTGCCAACAGAAGTAACAGGGACATGAGGAGTAATTATTTTATGTAGCAACTGGTTAGCATCTAGACTGCATTGTTACAAATGATGATGCAGAACAGATTTCATTATGGTTTTCAAAAGGGAATATGTCATTATTTAATGAGAAAATAAATGCAGGTTACAAGGAAAAGACAGTAAAGTGAGACTAATTGTGTAATTCTTACAGATAGCTGATGTTGACATGACAGGCCAAACTACCTCCTTATATGCTGCATCCATTATTTGATTCTATAAGTAAGATAATATCAGTGAAATAGTGATCATAAATTCATGTACTTTATGATAATGATTGAGAAGGATATCTACATAATCAAAACCAGCATTATAGATTTCTGAAAATTCGACCCTGCAGAATGAGAATAGCACTTTGGAAAATAAAGTGGATAAAAATATTAGTAAGCAATTATATTGAGCAGCAATAGGAAATAATTAACACAGCAGTCAACAGAATCCAGTAAAAAAATATAAACAACAAGCTAAATCCTAATCTGTCCCTGAAAATAGATAAAGACATGGAAGGCTGTGTGAAGAGAATTATGAACAAATTTTGAGAAGATTTATAGTTCAGGTTGAGATTCTGGATGTACGTTTGCTCACTGAGCTGGAAGGTTCAGTTTCAGACATTTTGTCACCACACTAGGTAACATCATCAGTGAGCCTCCTGTGAAGCACAGGTGGAATTGTCCACTTTTTGTTTATGTGTTTAGGTTTCCTTGGGTTGGTAATGTCATTTCCTGTGATGATGTAATTTCTTGTTCTTTTTCTCAGGGGGTGGTAAATGGGATTCAAGTCAACATGTTTATTGATAGAGTTCTGGTTGGAGTGCCATGCTTCTAGGAATTCTCGCGCATGTCTCTGTTTGGCTTTTCCTAGGATGGATATGCTGTCCTAGTCGAAGTAGTGTCCTTCCTCATCTGTATGTAAAGATAGTAGTGAGAGTGGGTCCTGTCTTTTTGTGGCTAGTTGATGTTCATGTATCCTGGTGGCTAGTTTTCTGCCTGTTTGTCCGATATCATGGTTCTTAGCAGAGGCAGTAATGCAGAGATTCGAATGAACAGCTCTGGCAGCCATCCAACCCAAACTTTGGATCTGCTATTTGGGTGACACTTTTGTCATCACTAAAAGAAACAAATTAGAGGAAACCTTCAAGATCATCAATAATACCCTTACTGGCATAAAATTCACTAAAGAGGAGGAAAACAACAAACTGCCATTTCTAGGTGTTGCAGTAGAGCAAATGGCCAATGGGAAACTTTAAACCAGCGTCTACAGGAAAACAACACATACGGACCAAATACTGAACTACAGAAGCAATCATCCCAACACCCACAAATGGAGCTGCATTAGAACATTATTTCAATGAACCACCAAACACTGCAGCACAGAGAAATTATGAAGACAGAAGAAAATCATCTATACAGTGTATTTAAAAAGAACGGATACCCAATGAACACAGTCCGCTGATTTCTCAGCAACAAACCCAAACAAACAAACAAAATGAAACCCTAGAAACCCTAGCTACTCTCCCCTATGTCAAAGACACCTCGGAAATGACTTCCAGACTACTCACATCCATCCTAGCATAAGCCAAACAGAGACACGCGTGAGAATTCCTAGAAGCATGGCACTCCAACCAGAACTCTATCAACAAACACATTGACTTGGATCCCATTTACCACTCACTGAGAAAAAGAACAGGAAATGACTTCACCTCAGGAAATGATGTCATCACAGGAAATGACATCATCAACCCAAGGAAAATTAAACACAAATAATAAGCGGGCCATACCACCGGTGCTTCGCTGGAGGCTCACTGATGATGTTACTTTGTATGATGATGAAACATCTGAAAATGAACCTTCCAGCTCAGCGAGCAAACTTACATCCAGAATTATGAACATAAACAGTGGGGATAGCATGTATGGGAAGAATATGAAGAGATTTAAAAAAGAAGTAAAAACAAAGGAGAAGAAAAGATAAGCTATGAAATTAAGTTGTCAAGTAACATGAAACAAAATAGCAAATAATTTTTAAGGGAAATCGTCTTGTGAATATTTAATAGTCACATTGATTGACCTGATAATAACAGAGGCAACAATACATTAATAGAGAAATGGCAGAGATATTAATGAATTGCTTCTCTTCAGTGTTTATCATTGAAGAGGGCTTTGCACATGATAGTTAATGTTGTAATTTAAAAAAGGATGATTATATTTAAAATAAAAAGAGAAAAACGTTTAAAAAGCAATCTGACATGAAAAGGACAAAGTCACTCGCCCGTTTTTTTCATTTTAAAAGGATCTGGTGAAAAGAGGGGTATCATATCTGCATTTTAAAATAATAATTAGTTGGAAAAAAAGTTAAAAATCACACAACATTAGGTTATAGTCCAACAGGTTTAATGGAAGCACTAGCTTTCGGAGCGACGCTCCTTCATCAGGTGGTTGTGGAGTACACAATTGTAAGACTCCGCAACCACCTGATGAAGGAGCAGTGCTCCGAAAGCTAGTGCTTCCAATTAAACCTGTTGAACTATAACCTGATGTTGTGTGATTTTTAACTTTGTACACCCCAGTCCAACACCGGCATCTCCAAATCTTGGAAAAAAAGTGCATTTCAGAAAACTGGTGGATCACTGTACTGACACTTTTGAAAAATACATACATTGGATGCTGAATTGGTTTACATCAATCAATACAGTCTCAGCAGCTAACCTATCAATCCAGGTGAATGTATTGTAGGATTCATAAGAGAATAGAGTATATATGAGCTTTGGTTGGAGATTAATTATGTTGTAGAGTCCTTGATAAGAGAAATACACATGGGCTGTGGGAAGACATTAGAACAACAGGTGAAGTAGGTAAGATGTAGATGAGTCGAGAGTGTGGTGCTGGAAAAACACAGCATGGCAGGCAGCATCCGAGGAGCAGGAGAATCAACGTTTTTGGGTATAAGCCCTTCATCAGGAATATTGCCTGAAATGTCGATTCTCCTGTTCCTTGGATGCTGCCTGACCTGCTGTGCTTTTCTTGCACTCCACTCTCCACTCGGACCTCCAGCATCTGCAGTCCTCACTTTCTCCTCCAAAACGTAGATGAGCCTTTTTTGGAACAGGTCTGATATATTGAATTCCCTGTGGTAATGATCTGTTTGGTGTTAACCATCAGAACATAACTTGTTAAAGATCCAGTAATCACATGCTATGAGCTGTCAAATTCAAATCTGAACTTATATGTGTTTCAGATGTACAACGATTATATGCTTGGTTATTATGATGCTGTTCTGCTCTTCAGTATGGTACTTGAAGATTTTCTGATGAAAAATCATTCCCCAACACCATCTGACTTCAGTAAAAACTTTCGAAATATCTCCTTCCAAGGTAAGTATTTCCTTCCCACTAACAAACTTGTTGTACAGGCTTAAGAAAGGAGGGAATAACAGAAAAACAAATAGAGACTTTGGAATTAAAAGTATACTTCAGAATGGTAGGAGAGAGTTGAAATGATTGGAGGCAGAAACAATAGAACTGTAGAAGGGGGACTCATGTTTGAAAAACAGCAGATAGACCAAGGAAGAGAAAGCAAGAGAGGAATGTTTGTGAATAGGGATCACAAAACAGAGAAGGAAGAAGAAAAATTAAACAGAAAGTGAGTTCTGTGAACTTGAAGATAGAAAAGAGATAAGTGGAGAAAATTCTGATCTAGGAAATGGATTAAATCACATCTGGTTTGATTACAGGAGCCCTGGGACCAATACACCTGGATGAGTTTGGAGATCGAGACATTAACCTGACTGTTCTGTATACCTCAGTCAAAACAGGAAAGGTAGGTTCTTTAACCAGGCAGATTGGAGAGCCCAGATGTCATTCTGTGATATGCTAATGAAACAGTGTGCAGCTTCGCATTAAGCAATACAATGTCACATGATCGTGCCTTCAAATTGTGGCAGTGATGAGGCTTTTAAAAACAAATGTATTTATCCCAATTCCGTTTTGAAAGTTACTATTGAATCCACCAACCTTTTGGAAGATGGTTTCCAGATTACAGTGAGGAACCAGTTTGTCCTTATCTAATCTACCAAAATACTACACAACTTAGAACTTCTTTATAAAAATCCCTCTTCATTAATTGACTCTTTCAATAAAAAAAACAAGTGGAGATTTATTCAGTCCTCAACCCCATCCCTTCATTCATTCAGATCATGGGTGTTCTGTACTACAATGTTATGGTTCTATGGGCCTCCATGTCCTTGCCTAATCAAAATCAATCAAATTTTGTTTTAAGATTTTCGATTGTTCTCCAGCTTCAATCTTTATATAATAAAGTGCTTCCTTAGGCTATGCCCCTTGCTCTGGATTCTTCCACTTCAGAAATAATTTATCCCTATATACCCATTCAATCCTTTGATAATTTACAACACATAATTAGATCACCTATTCTTCTATAGTCAATGGAATGCTAGTCTAGCCTCTGTAACCTTCCCTTATAAATGATAATAGAGGGAAAAGGTTTAATTTATATAACAATATTACCCTTAGTAAACTAAGATTACTATCTCGGCTTTCCCAATCTTTCTGCATGACTAATGTCCATCATTCCCAGTGCCATTTAAGTAAAACTTCACTGCATTCTCCTTTATGAACACAATTGGACAGTATCTCATCTCGAGCCTAAACAGTAACTTATAAAGTTTCAACATAACTTCCTTCATTTATACCCAAAGCATCATTTATAAAGTCCTTGGATCATTTTAACCAACCTTCATAAATCATTCTTCCATCTTCAAACCTTTCGAAGTTGAAAACTCTCTGAATTTGCTGTTTCTTTAAAATTATTTTTAAGGCTTTGATTAGACTATCTACTGTGTGGACAGGCCCTTTGCACAGACCCCACCACCAGGGATATATTTCCCTCCTCACCCCTTTCCGCCTTCCGCAAAGACCGTTCCCTCCGTGACTACCTGGTCAGGTCCACGCCCCCCCTACAACCCACCCTCCCATCCTGGCACTTTCCCCTGCCACCGCAGGAACTGTAAAACCTGCGCCCACACCTCCTCCCTCACCTCTATCCAAGGCCCCAAAGGAGCTTTCCACATCCATCAAAGTGTTACCTGCACATCCACTAATATCATCTATTGTATCAGTTGCTCCCGATGCGGTCTCCTCTACATTGGGGAGACTAGGCGCCTCCTAGCAGAGCGCTTTAGGGAACATCTCAGAGACACCCGCACCAATCAACCAAACCGCCCCGTGGCCCAAAATTTCAACTCCCCCTCCCACTCTGCCGAGGATATGGAGGTGCTGGGCCTCCTCCACCACCGCTCCCTCACCACCAGACGCCTGGAGGAAGAACGCCTCATCTTCCGCCTCGGAACACTTCAACCCCGGCTCACTGCCTTTATTCCTGATGAAGGGCTTTTGCCCGAAACATCGATTTCGAAGCTCCTGGATGCTGCCTGAACTGCTGTGCTCTTCTAGCACCACTAATCCAGAATCTGGTTTCCAGCATTTGCAGTCATTGTTTTTACCTCGTTGTTTTTACCTTTGGCCCAACCAGTCCACACTGACCCACCCCCCCTCTGACTAATACACCTAACACTATGGACAATTTAGCATGGCCAATCCACCTGACCAGCACACCTTTGTGACTGTGGAAGGAAACCCACACAGACACACGAAGAATGTCCACGCAGGTAGTCACCTGCAGCTGGAATTGAACCTGGGACCGTGATGCTGTGAGGCAGCAGTGCTAACCACTGAGCTACCGTGTCACCCCAGTATTGCCACTCCTGGTTTCTTCTTCCAAAATGTGTCACTTCACAGTTCTCTGTGTTAAAGTTTAGCTTCCATATGTCTGCCATTTCAGCAGTGTGATCGTGTCCTCCTCAAGTCTGCTCTTCTCATATTCATTGTTTACTAAATTATTCCTTTTTAATTGCAGTACAAAACGTGGTTTCACTTTGACACCAGGAATCATAGCATCCACGGCCTTGACCCCATTCCTGAGTTTGTATGGGACAAAGGATTGCCCAGTAGTGCTCCTGAATCCATACAAGGTAGGTGCTAGCCAAGTTTGACTCTGCTCGGCTATAGCCAGCTCGACCATTTTCTGGTGTAGGGCCACAATCCCATTGGTGCTCAGAGGTGTAGGGAAAGGTGCCACTTGCTGCAGTCATGATTTGGTGATGCTGGTGTTGGACTGGGGTGTACAAAGTTAAAAATCACACAACACTAAGTTATAGTCCAACAGGTTTAATTGGAAGCACTAGCTTTCGGAGCACCACCTGATACAACTACCTGATGAAGGAGCAGCCTGTTTACACACAGTAAGTAATCTAATCTAATCTCGATAATTCTGCCTTCAAGCAACCGTCTGTGGAGTTTGCACTTTCTCTCCATGTCTGCCACAGTCCAAAGATGTACAGGTTAGTTGGATTGGCCATGCTAAATTGCCCATAGTGTCCACGGATGTGCAGATTAGATGGATTAACCAGGAGGAATGCAGGGTAGCGGGTGGGTTTGGGTTGGATGATTTCAGAGGGTTGATGTGATTTTGATGGGTTGAATTGCTTATTTTCACACGGTAGGATTTCTATGACTTTTTCTATGCAATCAGCTGGAATACTCTTCCTGAAACAACAATAGAAGAAAGATAATGTTCAAAGAGAATTGGGGAAAACTTGAAAGAGAAAAATATTCAGGGCAATGAAAGAAGTAGAGGAAAGAGGAGCTAATTTACTGGCTATCCCAGAGCTAGCAAATGTTGTCAAGTGGTGCATGATTCTTAAATTCCATGACCAACAAGTTGACCCTGTCAACCCATCAAACAGATGTGCAACCAAAACATAAAGTATTGGACTCCAAATATTGAATATTTTTCCATGATCCTGTGATTTCGTTCTCTTCTTGGCTGTTCCCAGCAAAGTCCTGGAAATTACTTTTTAATTCATGCAGCCTTCGTTAAAATCCTGGAGGGTTTTAACTTCATAAAGGACATCACAAATAGAATGGTAAACTGTAGAGACACATAGTAAATTAAATTTGAAAGCCAAGAGATGTGGCAAGATACATTTTGATAGGAAGGAAGAAAGGCATTCTAAACAAAATGGCATGAAACTTGATGAACTATTCAAAACTCAACACATTAATTCTGATTCTATCTCAACTTGTGCTACCAAACCTGCCAAGTTTCTCCAGCATTTTCTGTTTTCACTTCAGATCGCTGGCATCTGCAATGCTTTGCTATTACTGATAGCACGAGTTGAAAATAAGTGCAGGAAAAGAGAGACTTAACGACTCATTGCATAAATGTTTAAGGTTAGTCAGACAAGTTGAGAAGGCTGTTAAGAAACGGAATCATTGGCTTTTTAAAATAGAGGATATATGTGGAGAATTATGTTTAACTCTGGTTACCATTACACTTCAGGATGGTGCCATGGTTTCGGGGAAGATGTAGAAGGCAAGATAATAGTCACAGAGTCAGAGAATCATAGAGTCACACAGCATGGAAACAGACTCTTCGGTCCGATCAGTCTATTCCTGAACATTATCCCAAACTAAACCAGTCCCACCTGCTTGCTTCTGGCCCACATCCCGCTAAACCTTCCCTATTCATGTATCTATCCAAATGTCTTTTAAACATTGTAATTGTACCCGCATTTACCACTTTCTCAGGAAGTTCATTCCATACGTGAACCACCTTCTGCATAAAAAAATTGGCTCACGGGACGGCACAGTGGCTCAGTGGTTAGCACTGCTGCCTCACAGCACCAGGGTCCCAGTTTCGATTCCAGCCTTGGGAACTGTCTGTGTGGAGCTTGCACATTCTTCCTGTGTCTGCGTGGGTTTTCTCCAGGTGCTCCGGTTTCCTTCCACAGTCCAAAGGTGTGCAGTTTAGGTGAATTGGCCATGCTAAGTTGCCTGTAGTGTTAGGTGAAGGGGTAAATGTAGGGGTATGGGTGGGTTGCGCTTCAGCAGGTCAGTGTGGACTTGTTGGGCCGAAGGGCCTGTTTACACACTGTAAGTAATCTAATCTAGATAATTCTGCCTTCAAGCAACCGTCTGTGGAGTTTGCACTTTCTCTCCATGTATTAGGTTAGGTGTTAGTGTTAGGTGCATTAGTCAGAGGGAAATGGGTCTGGGTGGGTTACTCTTCAAAGGGTAGGTGTGGACTGATTGGGCCGAAGGGCCTGTTTCCACACTGTAGGGAATCTATCTATCGATCTAAATCTTGCTCCTCTCACCTTAAAAATGTGCCCCCTAGTCTTGAAATCCCCCATCCTAGGGAAAAGACAACTACCATTAACTCTATCTATACCTGGTATTATTTTATAAACTTCTAAAGGTCACCCGTCAACCTCCCACGCACATGTGAAAAAAAGACCTAGCCTATCCAGCCTCTCCTTATAATTCAAGTTCTCCATTTCCAGCAACAACTTGGTAAATCGTTCCTGAACCTCTCCAAATTAAAAATACCCTCCTTATAACGGTATGCTGATAGTGTTTTTGGATTCTCGTAATCCAGAACTCCAGACAAAACAGTGCTGAAGATCTGAAGGAAAAACAGAAATTGCTGGATAAATTCACAGCATCTGTGGAGAGAAAGCAGTTTGAATGTTTTGAGTCCAGTGTCTCTGAAAAAAGGTCACTAGACTCAAACCATTAACTCTGTTTTCTCTCCACAGATACTGCCGGAACTGTTGAATTTCTCCAGCAATTTCTGTTATTGTTTATCAAATAAAAGTCTGAATTTAACAGCTAGTCATGAAACTATCACTGATTGTGTAAATTAGGGATGGAAAATATGGTTGGCTTTGTCAGTGACACCCATGCTCCACAAAAGAATCTTTGAAAAATTACTGGCATGACACCAGGAATGAAATCAATTAGATGGGGAGACTGGAGAAGATGGGGCTGTTCTGTAAAGGAGATTTATTTTATTAGATTCCCTACAGCCCTTCAGCCCAACAAGTTCACACTGACCCTCCGAAGAGTAACCCACCCAGACCCATTTTCCTCTGACTAACACACCTAACCTATGGGCAATTTAGTATGGCCAATTCACCTGACCTGCACATCTTTGGACTGTGGGGAAAAAACCGGAGCAAACCCACACGGGGAGAATGTGTAAACTCCACACAGACAGTTGCCTGAGGCGGGAATTGACCCTAGGTCCTGGTGCTGTGAGGCAGCAGTGCTAACCACTGAGCCACCTTGATGGAAGTGTTCAACATTTTTAATAGTTTCATAGTGTAATTAAGGTGGGAATGTTCCAATGGCACAAGCTTAGGAAATAGAAGCACACATGTAAGATCATTGTCAAGTGTACCAGAGGCAAAATAAGAAAACATCTTTTTACAGTCATCTGTTATGATATGGTATGTGCTGCCTGACTGCACATTCAATTGCAGCTCTCAAACGAACATTGAAGAGAGAAACAAATACAAAAACAAAAACAAATGGGAAAGAGGAGGAAACTGGAATGAAATTAATAGAATCCCTACAGTGTGGAAGCCGGCCATTTGGCCCATTGAGTCTATATCAACCCTCCAAAGAACATCCCACCCAGACCCATCACATCCCTGCATTTCCCATGGTTAATCCACCCAGGCTGCACATCCCTGAACAGTACGGGCAATTTAGCACGGCCAATCCACTAAACCTGCATATCTTTGGACTGTGGGAGGAAGTTGGAGCACCCAGAAGAAACCCACACAGAGGATGTGTACACAGTTGTCTGAGGGTGGAATTGAACCCAGGTCCCTTTGAGGCAGCACTGCTAACCACTGAGCCACTGTGCAGCTCCAAATAGCTCTACTGAAAAGTCAACACAAGCATGATGGGTTGAGTATCAAATGGCATCCCTCTGATTCTGCAGCACCTTTCACCATTTTAAGCCGTGTCTAAAACATTGTACAGTCAATGAAGTACTTTTGAAGCATAATCATGGCGCTTGAAGTTGCATGGATTCATTTACAGGCCTAATCCCTGCTAGGAGTGGGATATGTTCATATACAGGGCCAAGTCATCTCGAAGCAAAAGGAATTTGCCCAGGCATTGCACAAATTCTTGTGGGACAACTGTTCCCTGGTGCATTCTTCATGACGTGACAACTCCTTGACCATTTGCTGTCAGTAATCATTTTATCATGTCGAATAAATTGTTGTTCCCTTACAAATTTGGAATTCTTGCACCTATCCTGATGACCGCAAGACAAAAAGCTTCAACAGCACATCTCTTTTTTTCAGCATCACTCAAGTTCTCACTACCACATGATTAGCTACACCCTTATTATTTAGGACCATAATGTGTATTTATCCAACAGAGAAGCTCTGTTCTTGAGATTATTCCTGCTCCTCACTCAATTTAGAAGGCTGATAAGTTGCACAGTGGCTCAGTGGTTAGCATTGCAGCCTCACAGTGTCAGAGACCCAGGTTTGATTCCAGCCTCTGGCAAGTGGCTGTGTGGAGTTTGCACGTTCGCCCTGTGTCTGCATGGGCTTCCTCTGGGTGCTCTGGTTTCCTCCCACAATCCAAAGATGTGCAGGTTAGGTGGATTGGCCATGCTAAATGGCCATTGCCTGTAATGTTAGATGCACTAGTCAGGGGAAACGAGGAGAAATAAGTGAGTGGGTCAGGGTGGGTTACTCTTTGGAGGGTTGGTGTGGACTTGCTGGGCTGAAGGGCCTGTTTCCACCCTGTAGGGATTCTAAGGAAGTTAGAATAAGGACTCTGAGTAAGGGAACCTCTATGTTTGAGGGATTTCTCTAAAGTATTATTTAAATTTACATTAACTACTGGCATTATAACAATTGTGTGGGCCCCTTCTCGAGTTGCAAGTTTATGTCAAGTCCAAAGCTGGGGCTATGGGGAAAGAGGAATGTCTCAAGATTTGAATTCCCATTCTGGCAGATTAAAATATAACTGAAAACACATTAGGATACCTAATATTTCCAGGCCTCAAGTCACAAAAGATAGCGGGAGAAAAATGAGCTTATGTTGTAAAAATTAGCCTGGTTTTCCTTTAAAACAAGTCTAAATGCAATCCTTGGCAGGTTTGATAACCAAGTCAGGGTTGAACCTGAGACAATGGAGTGCAGCAAGTTCAGAGGAAGTCAGGTTAGAGTGGGGGGGGAGGGGGGAAGATTATTGAAGATACTGTGCGGCAGGGAGAGGGTCCCTAACCAAAGAAGGGATTCAGAGTACTCCTGTCCATGTGCAGCCTCAAGATGTCGGTCAGGCTGTTCCAAGCACAATCTTTGGTGGGCGGCACGGTGGCACAGTGGTTAGCACTGCTGCCTCGCAGCGCCAGAGACCCGGGTTCAATTCCCGACTCAGGCGACTGACTGTGTGGAGTTTGCACGTTCTCCCCGTGTCTGCGTGGGTTTCCTCCGGGGGCTCCGGTTTCCTCCCACAGTCCAAAGATGTGCAAGTTAGGTGAATTGGCCATGCTAAATTGCCCGTAGTGTTAGGTAAAGGGGTAAATGTAGCGGTATGGGTGGGTTACGCTTCGGCGGGTCGGTGTGGACTTGTTGGGCCGAAGAGCCTGTTTCCACACTGTAAGTAATCTAATCTAATCTAATCTAATCTTTGGTTTCCCACCTTTATTGAGTATAGAGTTGCCAACCTCTAGAATTGTCCTGGTATCTCCAGGAATTGAAATTCCATTTTCAGAACAATGATGCAAGAAATACATGGGAGTGTAACAACATTTTTTTAAAAAAATCTCTGAACCTTATTTTAATTAGTTCTAAAAATATTGGAGATAGAGATTTAAAAAAGTGCTGTCAGGGTGATTCTAATCTGAAGAACGTGTTCACTTTCTAATGGGCCAAAGGAATGTAGTGCAACTGGATAATAGACCAACAGCAGAACTGTGGGACTGGAGCACTTAGGTGGGAGGTTACACGCTGAATTGGTAATGTCTAAGTGTGATGTGGATCTTCCACTCTAACCAGCCTTTAAACCCTCTAACTCTTACAGGCACTTTGAAGCTGGAGATGGCAGTGATAGGTCTGACTGTCATCGTCGTGTTGATTATGATGATCACTCTCGTTATACTGCGGTGAGTAGCAGAAATGTATTTGATAAAGAAATGAAGCAAGCAACCTGGCCCCTGCATGACCCAGAAATGAGATGAAAGATAAATTAAGAGTTAAAAACAAACACAGAAATTGCTTAGACAAACTCAGCAGGTCTGGCAGCATCTGTAGAGAGAAAACAGAGTTGCTGTTTCCAGTCCACTGACCCTTTTTCAAAACCGTGTTTTTTAACAGAAACATCAAGGAAGGAAAATAGTCAGAGAGGGACCAGGTGAAGGTGAGGGAGACATGTAAATTACAAGCAAACTGGATAATTGTTTACAATTCCATATGAGAGAGGGAAGCAGCACCGCTGATGTGTACCAGAGGAAGAGTTATGAGGAGGGACTGGAGTAGGACTGGAACAAGAAATAATCCATGTACCCCACAAAGAGACAGACATAACTGGGCCCCATCAGACTCAATGAGTTAAACTTATACCAAACCCCTTTGTTAGATCACCATATAATTGAGAGATTATCCTGAGAGCTAGTTAAACATTTGGGCTGGAGTTTTGTGTTGAGACTAAGTATGGAGGCAGGGTACAAACAGGAAGGACTCCCACTTGGGAGTGGGTCATGTTTTCCCACATATTTACATTTTTCTTAGCTTATCACACATGGGCATGTAGGTAAAATACTGAAACCAAAAGAGAGAATGCTGGAAAATCTCAGTAGGTCTAGCAGCATCTGTAAGGAGAGAAAAGAGCTGACGTTTCGAAACCTGCTGAGATTTTCCAGCATTTTCTCTTTTGGTTTCAGACTCCAGCATCCGCAGTAATTTGCTTTTATCCTAGGTAAAATACTGAATTTTTATGGTTGGGTAGTAATTCTGAAAGCTATAACATCCGGCAGCATTATTTGTGATGTGGGAGCATTACTCAACCTCTCTTCATGATCCATCACCCATTGGAGATGTCAGAGACAAGGCAAAAAACCAGCAGTGCACTTTAGTGAAGCCACAATGGCAACAATAAGCCATCCTGACTTACAATATCAGTTTGAACCTTTGGCAGAAGGTCAGTGGGAGGGGCAGCTCAAGAGAACCTTGCTGCAGTTTAACAAGAAACTGAAGTCACCAGACAAAGGAGCAGTGCTCCGAAAGCTTGTGATTTCAAATAAACCTGTTGGACTATAATCTGGTGTTGTGTGACTTCTCACTTTATCCACCCCAGTCCAACATCGGCACCAACAGTCCAACATTCATCCCACCTTGGCAATGTTTTTCTACAACCTCTACCATTGGAGAGAAGGTACAGAAGCCTGAATACACGCCCCAGCTGGTTTTGCAACAGTTTCTACCCTACTGTTGTTAGAATACTGAATGGACTCACAAACCCTTAACATTCGCCTGCCTGTGTGGAGTTTGCTCATTTTCCCTGTGTCTTGCCCGAGTTAAATTGAATTGAATTTATTTTCACGGGTACCGAGGTACAGTGAAAAGCTGTCTTGTGAGCAATACATAGTTAAGATTTGATTTTTAGATTACATTACAGTGTGGAAACAGGCCCTTCGGCCCAACAAGTCCACACCGACCCGCCGAAGTGCAACCCACCCATACCCCTACATTTACCCCTTACCTAACACTACGGGCAATTTAGCATGGCCAATTCACCTGATCTACACATCTTTGAATTGTGGGAGGAAACCGGAGCACCCGGAGGAAACCCACGCAGACACGGGGAGAACATGCAAACTCCACACAGTCAGTCGCCTGAGGCAGGAATTGAACCCGGGTCTCAGGCGCTGTGAGGCAGCAGTGCTAACCACTGTGCCACCGTGCCGCCCAAGTAGCATTGATAGTAAATAAGAGGTCAACAGCGGCAAAAACAAAAACATAGGTACAGGCGAATGTTAAGGGTTTGTGAGTCCATTCAGTATTCTAACAACAGTAGAGTAGAAACTGTTGCAAAACCAGCTGGGGCGTGTATTCAGGCTTCTGTACCTTCTCCCCGATGGTAGAGGTTGTAGAAAAACATTGCCAGGGTGGGATGAATCTTTGAGAATGCTGGCGGCCTTTCCTTGACAGCAGGCCTGGTAGATAGATTCTATAGATAAGAGGTTGGCCTTTATGATTGTCCGGGCCGAGTTCACCACTCTCTGTAACCATCTTGAATGGTACAGTTGCCATACTAGGTAGACATACATCCAGACAGAATGCTCTCGATGGCGCACCTATAAACGTTGGCAAGGGTATTCGCCGTCATGCCAAATTCGTCAGCTGCCTGAGGAAGAAGAGACATTGTTGGGCCTTTGTAACCAGTGCGTCCACATGAAGAGTCCAAGAGAGCTCGTTGTGGACTACCACTCCCAGGAGCTTGACACTCTCCACTCGTTCCACCTCGTGCTGATAAAGTGTAGTGGGGTATGAGTAACGTCCCGCCAAAAGTTTTCTCTGGGTGCTCTGATTTAGTCCCACAGTCCAAAGATGTGCAGGTTAGGTGGATTAGCCACGGTGAATGCAGGGTCATGGGAATATTTAGGGGCCTGGGTTTGTGTAGGATGCTCTCGGGAGTGTTGGTGCAGACCTGATGGGCCAAACAGCCTCTTTCCACACAGTTAAGAAATGCTTAACGGAGCTTGGCCTCTGATGCATAGATTTGGTGCAAACATGGTAGGCCAAATGGCCTCATTCTGCTGCATAATAATTCAAGGATTCTGTCAACTGAAGAGGTTTGGAATCACTGGAGCTTTCAGGTACACACCTCCTATGTTCCATCAGCTTTGTGAACACATGTTTCCCAATTGAGTATTTAGCAATCCAGATTGTAGAATCATAGAATGCAAGCAGGCCATTCATCCCATCAGGTCCACACCAACCCTCTGGACAGCATCCCACCCAATCCCACACCCCCACTCTATTTCTGTAACCCTACATTTTTCAAAGGCTAACCTACCTAGCCAGCACACCTGGAGTAACTGCACAGAGGCTGGTATCCCATCACCAAGTCATCCTTTATTTACTCGTGCATAGAACACTGGCTGTGACCAGCAAGCTCAGAGTCAGTCCCCTGAACTGAGGAGATTCTCAATCCTATTTAATATAGGTCAGCCATTGTCTCCTGGTTGGCCCAAGTTAACAACCCCAATCAAGGACCTCATTGTCAAATTACCACAACATCCACCTAACCTGCATATCTTTGGATTGTGAGAGGAAACCAAAGCACCCGTAGGAAACCTGCACAGACACGGGGAGAACGTGCAAACTCCACACAGACAGTCGCCCGAGGGTGGAATCAAACCCTGGTCCTTGGCACTGTGAGGCAGCAGTGCTAACCACTGAGCCACCATGCTGCCCTATAACCAGATGCCTCTGGTACTGGCAGTACCATTGAAAATTAGCTGTGGAGGGATGGATTGACAACCAGAAAATGGTTGTGGGTTACCGGAGAGCCTGTTAAGAAGAGCCCCCACCACCTTCCATGAGTCTATGCGGTTAAAGCAACTGGGCTGCCTATTTGGCTTGGACTTCTCCCACCACTGATTACATCCCAGTGGCAATGCAGTGAGGCCTTTCAGTTAATCAGCCTTAAGGGTCTCAACTGGGCTACAAAAAGGTGGCTGCAAGTAAAATTGCACTTGGAAAAGATGAGTATGTTGATGTGGACCTGTGCCTTCCCCACCTTTAAACCAGCCAGCAGGAAACATTTAAATCCAGCCTGTAGCCCCTTAAATAAGGTGCTGATTGTGACAGTCAGTCCTAGTCCCTCACTCATCCCTTTGAACTCTTGAAGTTAAACATTTTCATGTTATTTTTCTCCTGATCTATTAAATGACTAATTATAATGTTCCACCATATTGTTTGGAGCCCTCCTTTCCTACTGTTTTTATCTACCTTCTGCCACAGGCTGATAAATACAGTATCTCGGATATCCACACTGTATTTAAGAATCTGTTCAATTTAAATGATGGTTTAGTGGCTCCCATATTTTCACTTGATCCCGAATTCCACTAATTTTGCATTTCCCTGCTGTTTTTCCAGCATAGGAAAAGCTTATGGGGTGCACATTAATTCTTTTAATTTGCCAAATGCTTTGCCAACAGGAAGTACAGAAAGGAACGGAAAATGTACCGAAAGAAATGGTCACATATTTCTAGTGACCAAATCATCCCACTGGAGGGAGATGAAAAAATCAGCATCAACCTAAAGGTAAATCTAACCAGAAACAGTAGCAAGCATGGACAGGGGCTGGCAAGGCTTATATTGGGCATCTTTCCAATAAGTTGAAAAATGTGGTGCTGGAAAAACACAGCAGGCCAGGCAGCATCCGAGGAGCAGGAGAATCGACATTCTAGGCATAAGCCCTTCTTTTCAATAAGCCTTCCAAACTGTACAGGCTCTTAAAGGCTAGGTTTGATCCAAGCATTTTGTTTTGTTCTTTTATGGGATGTGGCCATTATGTTGTCCATCCCTAGCTTCCTCTGAACTGAATGGCTTCCTAAACTGTTGGACAGTAGGGTCTGTTTCCATGCTGTGTGACTCGATAACAAAGTTTAAAACCTCAACGTGTGTGATGCAGGACATTTACACTTTTTTTTCTGGCTACTTTTTACTCCACGAACAACACCATTGAAAATGGATGGACCCCAATGAGATGGGAATAATTAATGACCTCATTGTGAAGACGTCCCAGTTAGCAGCAACCATAAGTGAATTAGGTGCAAATTAGTGCAGGTGCTGGAATCTGTACTGACAACAAAAAAATGCTGGAAATCACGGTGGGTCAGTCAGCATTCGTGAAGTGAGAGCAAGCTTACACTTTGAGTCCAGATGGTTCTTCATGACTTTTATATTCAATTAGAGAGACAAGAGAGGGTCTGACACTATTTTAAAAAAAATTAAATAAGGGAAATTATGAGGAAATGAAAGCAGGCCTAGCTAAAGTGAATTAATAACTGAGCTGAAAGGATAGGTCAGTAGAGACGCAGTGGCAAACGCTCAAGGGGAATTTTCAGAACATAAAAAGACGCCATGCAAGGAATAAGAACATTTTCAAGGAACGAACCCACCCTCCATGGTTAATCAGAAAGATTAAATATATTTCATACTTACAGAAAAGCATATACGTTTGCAAAAACAGATAGACTTTCAGAAGATTGGACAGAATGTAAATAACAGCAAAGGATGACTGCAAATTAATAAGGAGGGAAATATTGCAGTGTGGTAAAAAGAAACAGCCAGAGTATAAAAGCAGATAGTGAAAGTCATTAATAAATATTTTAAGAAGAAAAAGGTTAATAAAGTGGGCATTTATCCTGTAGAAGATATCCTGAGTCTGGAGTATTGATCGTAGAAAATAATGAGATGGCAGATAAGTTGAAGAATATTTTGCCTTCATTATGCAGGATAAAGTAACATTCTCAAAGCAGTGATAAATCAGGTGATGGAAGGGACGAGAAACCCAGAAGAATTACAATCACCAGAGAAGTGAGACTGAGCAAGTTGTTGGAGCTTCAGGCTGACAACTGCTCGGATCCTGATGGACTTCGTCTTAGGATATTATAAAAATGGCTACTGAGATACTTGATTTGTTGGTGTTGTTTTCCAAAACTCCTAGATTCATGAATTGTGTGATGAGATTCGCAGATGGATAACGTAACATCTTTAATTATAAAGTGAGGGAGACAGGGAATCAACTTGCGAGTTAGCTTATCATATGTCATGGGGAAAATGTTCGAAGGTATTATTAAAGAAATTATAGCATGGAACTTAAAAACATTTCTGGTAATCAGGGAGAGTTAACATAGTGTTGTGAAAAGGAAATCATGTTTACCCATGTATTGGAGTTCTTTGAGGAAGTGACATTTGCTGTGGATAAAAGGGAACCATGGATGTGTTGTACTTGGATTTCCAGAAGGGAATTGATAATGTGCCATATCAAAGGTTATTGTAGAACATAAAAGCTCATAGTCATAGAGTCGTAGAGTCATACAGCACAGAAACAGACCCTTTGGTCCAACTCATCCATGCCGACCAGGTTTCCCAAACTGAACTAGCCCTATTTACCGGTGTTTGGCCCATATCCCTCTAAACCTTTCCTATCCATGTCCCTGTCCAAATTTCTTTTAAATGTTATAACTTTACTCACCTCTACCACTTCCTCTGGCAGTTCACTCCATATACACACCACCCTCTCTATGAACATGTTGCCCCTCAGGTCCTTTTTAAATCTTTCCCCTATGCTCTCTATTTTTGGACTTCCCTACCCTCGGGGAAAGATTTTGGCTATTCACCTTATCTATGCCCCTCATGGTATTATAAACTTCTATAAGGTCGCCCCTCAACCTCCAATGCTCCAGGGAAAAAAGTCCCATTCTATCCAGCCTCGCCTTATAACTCAAACCCTCTCGTCCTGGCAACATCTTTGTAAATCTTTTCTGCACCCTTTCCAATTTAATAACATCTGCTTAAAGCAGGAGGGAGCATATTGGGTTTGGAAAAAGATTGGCTAATTAACAGGAAGCAGAGAGTAGGCATAAATTGTTCATTTTCAGCTTGTCAAGATGTAATGAGTGGTGTGCCACATGACCAATGCTGGGACCTCAACGGTTTACAATATATCTCAATTACTTGGACGAAAGGACAGCAGGTTCTGCAGATGATTTGACTCGGGTAGATGAGTGGACAAAGATTTGGTAAATAGAGTATAATGTGGTAATACGTGAAATGGTCCATTTTGGTAGGAAGAGTAAAAAAAAAGTCATATTATCGAAATAGTGAGAGATTGCTGAGCTTGGAGACGCGGAGGAATCTGGTTGTCCTCATGCACTTTTGCTTATTTGCTCATGGGATAGAGGTGTTGCTGGCGTCATCTGTGAAGAGAGAAGGACAGAGTTCATGTTTCAAGTCCTATAGACTCTTCTTCAAAACTAGGATTAGAGGATTGTCTTATGACAAAATGTTGGACGGGTTAGACCTAAAGCCATTACAGTTTAAAAGAATGAGTGATGAGTGGGCGGCATGGTGGCTCAGTGGCCAGTGCTGCTGCCTCACAGCATCAGGGTCCCAGGTTCGATTACAGTCTTGGGCGATTGTCTGTGTGGAGTTTGCACATTCTCCCTGTGTCTGCGTGGGTTTGCTCTGGTTTCCTCCCACAGTTCAAAGATGTGAATTGCCCATAGTGATAGGTGCATTAATCAGAGGGAAATGGGTCTGGGTGGGTTACTCTTCAGAGGGTTGATGTGGACTGGTTGGGCTGAAGGGCCTGTTTCCACACTGTGGGGAATCTAATCAATCTTAGTGAAACATAACATTCTGAAAGGGTATTTCTTCTTGACGCACTAGAACTAGGGGACATAGTATTAAAAATAAAATTTCTCATTATTAGAGAGAATTTTTTTTTCTCTTATGGAGTTGTGAGTCTGGAATTCTTATACCCAGAAAACAGTGGTGACAGATCATTGAATATTTGCAAGGAAACACTCTTAACTAACAAGAGAGTCAAATGGTATCAGGTGTAGGCAGGAAAGTTAAGGCCGCACCCACAATCAAATCAGCTATAATCTTACAAAGTAGCAGAACATGTTCAAAGGACATAATATGCTATCCTGCTCCTAATGTGTATGTTCATAACTGCCTGAATAGTCAATGAAAGCAGATTCAACACAAAGGTACAAAATCCATACACATTTGAAAGAGGTAAGAAATATAGTATTTTAGCAAAAGAAGGTATGGACTAACTTGATAGCTCTTTCAAAGAACCATCACAGGCAATAATGGGCCAAACAAAATACTTTTGCTTTGTTTGTCCCTTTTGGGCTTTTAAAAGGCATCTGCCTGCATCCAGGTCTGTGCTGGTAGCAGTTTCAACATAAGGAATGAACCTGATTGTGGATATCAGAGGCAGGATTGGAGTGGTGTTGGAAAAGCACAGCAGGTCAGGCAGCATCCGAGGAGCAGGAACATCAATGTTTTGGGCAGGAGCCCTTCATCAGGAAATGAATCCTGATGAAGGGCTCCTGCCCGAAATGTCAACTTTCCTGCTCCTCGGATGCTGCCTGACCTGCTGTACTCTGATCTCCAGCATCTGCAGTCCTCACTTTTGCCTAAATGTGGATATGCAGCCTTTTCTCTTTCTGAACTTGTGATAAAATATAAAAGGAAGCTGACATTTCTCAGGGATAACTGGATGTTCTGGAATTGTCTTGATATTTGTCATCAAAGAATCATATCTATCAGTGACAAGTCAAAAAAAATCACAGACGCCCTCCACTCTATCTGTGTCTAATCCACTCTGTCTTCCATCTCAAGATCGAAGAGGACAAGAGAAAAGAAAATCTGGTGCCTTTATGGAGAGCAAAATATGACAAAAAGGTATTATACCTTGATTTTAAACTTCTCATCTGTTTTCAAATTCATCTGTGGCCTTGCCCCTCCTTATGCTATCACCTCCCTTTCAAGATAGCAATATGCCTCTAACTTCGAGTCTCAAATATTGGCAACCTTCAACTGCCCAAGCCTGAACTGCTGGAATTCCCGCTTTACATCTCCTGCGTTGTTATGGACCAGCCCCCTTTAAAACATTTCAAGACGGTAGCCCAGACCCTAACTTTTTAGTTGTTTTAAGCAGGTGTAGATTGGATATTCCAGGAGTGATGAAGCTGGCCAACCAGTCAGTTTTAAACAAAACAGACTTTATTTACACATGAACAAAAGAAAACCAAATTTAGAATAACAGAACTATTTGAAACCCCAACTGACACGGAAATACAACTTAACAAAGAGCTGTTTCAATTTCCTGCAACATCCTGTAATACACCCCTTGGCAAAAAAGATAAAATCAAACATAGGTTCTAACTGTAGAGATGTCAGAGAGAGAGAGAGGATCAGCACTGGGCTGTTCCTTTGAGCAGCAGCCTGAAAAACTGACTGCTTGCTAAAACCAAACCAAACCAAACCCTGAACTGGGAGAACTGGCCACTCCTCTTTCATAATGCAAGTGTTTAAAAAGAAAGACTTAAAAACATGCTCATGTAGACATTTCCAGACATATCAGAAACTCTACCTTTATGACCCCTTTTGAAAAATAAACAAGGACAACCTAACCTTGTTAAAGCAGAAGCATTGTCACACTTTAAACCTCTCCACCTTTATATCCCTCTCGTCCTTTGACGTGCTCCTTTAAATACATCTCATAACAAAATTGTGGCCATCTTTCCGGATATCTCCCTATGTGGCTAAATATCAAATTCTATTTGATAATGTTCACAAGATGGACCTAGCGACAACCTCAGGCAATTGTCTGTGTGGAGTTTGCACATTTTCCTCGTGCCTGCGTGGGTTTCCTCTGGGTGCACCGGTTTCCTCCCAGGTTAGGTGAATTGGCCATGCTAAATTGCCCATAGTGTTAGGTGAAGGGTCTGAACAACTTCCTCGGAGTAGGCATGAAATCAAGCCTTCCTCTCAGAGTACTTGGCTTGCCAGCCTAAAATCCATGCTGATGTAGGATCTGGATAAAACCATGTTTTCCTTTCCCTTTGCTCAGATTGTTGTCTTGAAGGAGCTGAAACACAAAGATGGGAACTTCACTGTGATGCAAAAGATGGAACTCAATAAGGTAACTCCACTCTCACTAGTTCAAAGCAGATGAATAATACTTGGAACAAATGCTGAAATAGAAAAGAATAAAGATTTGTATTTCTATAGCATCTTTCATGATATCACAAGATGATTTATAGACAATCAAGTATTTATTCATTTTTATAATGTGTGACATCTAATGTGGTCACAGCAAGACATACAAACAGAAGTGAGCTAACGATCAATTATCTGTTTTAGTGTTACTAGTTCATAGAATCATAGAACGGTAATAGCACAGAGGGAGGCTATTAGCCCACCATGCCTGTGCTAGCATAATGCTGGAGGCACAATTCACATAGTGCCACTCCCCGGGCCTTTTCCATTTCAGATAATGGGCTAAATTTTACCAGAAATTGGCTAAGTGACAATTCTGGTAAGTTTCATCGAGGATATTTAGACTGTGGGTCTTGTCAAGTTTTCTCAAGCGACTCTCTACAGCTCGGCTCTGATACTTCATTACAAATTCAAGTGCACATCTGTAAACGTATTCAAGAACCAAGCTGACAGGTAACCCATCATTAGTGTCATTCCATCTTAGGGCCCTTTCCAATGAACCTATGTCTTAATATCAGATACAGAACAGTGTAAAGATTGCATCTTCTCATTCTACTTTATGTTTGATTGTGGACTGAATTGGGAAAAGGATTGTCTTACAGCAGAGAATTGAGGAAGGAATTGTAGTACTCACTAAAGTTGCTGAAACTCATTGTAAGTCATGTTAATACTGTTGCTTTGCAAGTTGTAAAGAAAGGTGTAAAAGGAGACTGCATGGATCTGGGATGTATGTACAAAGCCGACAAAAAGAAACTGACTGGTTTAGAAATTTGTAACCAATTGGAGGTGCCAAAGGCCATCAGCCTGACAACCACTAGCTGGTTTGCTACTATATAACTGAACATCTTGTGGATGTGAACGATACTGGCAGAAGCCTTCAGATCACTGAAAGGGTAGAAGATGTGTCTCTTGTGCTCTCTAGGTAAACACCTCATGACTGAAGAAAGCCAATTTATCTTCTCCCACCAGCTGCTGGAACCTGTGCTTTTAACTAATAAGTCAGAGATTTTATAACTTGTGAACCAGTTGCTCTGTGTCTTTTGTGAAGAAATGATTTAATTTTGATTTGATTTATTATTGTCATGTACTAAGGTACAGTGAAAAGTATTGTTTTGCATGGTAACCAGACAAATCATACTTAATATAAGTACATCAGGATAATACAACAGAAAGCAGAATTTAGTGTTACAGCTACAGAGACGGTCCAGAGAAAGACCAACTCTAATACATGAGAGCTCTGTTCATACGTCTGATAACAGAGGGAAATAAGCTGTTCTTGAGTCTGTTGGTACGTGTTTTCAAACTTTTGTATCTTCTGCTCAATGGAATTGGGTGAAAGTGAGTATAACCAAGGTGAGAGGGGTATTTGATTAAGTTGGCAGCTTTTCTGAGGCAGCAGTCAGAAGATTGGTTTTCAGTCAGACTAGACTGCGTTCATAACCCTTTGTAATTTCTTGCGATCTTGGTCAGAACAGTTGCTACACCAAGCTGTGATGCATCTGCTTAGGTTGCTTTCTATGGTGCATCAATAAACATTGGTAAGAGTCGTTGCGGACATGCCGAATTTCCTTAGCCTTTTGAGAAAGTAGAGGTTTTGGCGTATTTTCTTGACTGGCATTGATGTGGATGGACCAGGATAGATTGTTGGTGATATTTACTCCAAGCTATTAAAGCTCTTGACTACCTCCACCTCAGCCCCACTGATACAGACAGGGGTGTGCCATCCACTCCACTTCCCTGAAGTTGATGACCAGCTCCTTCATTTTGCTGACATTGAGGGGGAGATTGTTGTCTTTGCACCACACCATTAAGCTGTCTAGCTCTTTCCTAGACTCTGCCTCATTGTTATTTGAGATCCTACTCATTATGGTGGTGTCACCAGCAAATTTGAAAATTGAGTTAGTGCTAACTTTGGCCACACAGTCTGAGTATATCAGCAGTATAGTAAGGTGCTGAGGGGTATGCAGCCTTGCAGGGTACCAGGTTTAAGGATCATTGTCCCAACCATATTTTCTGCCTGAATACACAATGACAGTTTAGTACACAGAGTATCTCACACACAGATGTGAACACACACACACACTCACACACACGCCTTTGAGATGGTAGTGGTGAGCTGCCTTCTTGAACTGCTACAATGCAGTCCATTTGGTGTACACATACCCAAAGTGCTATCAGTGATGACCCAACGAAGTGAAAATGTTCGTAGGAAACACAGGAGAGAGCAGCCTTTGATTGAAAGAGCAGCATCTTTCAATTAACAATTGCCTACATTTTGAACAACAGCATGAGGGGTCCCCTAAGACACTACAAAATGCAGTCTGCCTGTTTCCCAAGCTTGTTAGAGCTCCTTACCCTATTCACCATCCAAGTGCCAATATGTGTCTCTTTTGAATGTGTTCAAATGTTGAATGCACTCCACCCCTTATCCTTGTCCTCAATTTATACAATTAACAGAAGAGTGTCTTATAGTTCAGTGGAAGTATCCCAACTTAGAGTCATACAGTTGTACAGCATGGAAACAGACCCTTCAGTACAACTTGTCCATGCTGACTAGATCCGAAATTAATCTAATCCCATTTGCCGGCATTTGGCCCACTTCTGTCTAGACCCTTCCTATTCATATATCCATCCAGATGCCTTTTAAAGGTTGTAATTGTACCAGTCACCACTGCCACCTCAGTCAGTTCATTCCTAGACCAGGTGTCTAGATTCAAGTCACAACAGCTCCAGAGATGTGTCATTATCATGTCCAAATAGATTGATTAAAAATAATTATAATTACAGGAGGTTCAAGTGTGCGATTGTATGATGTTGTATGTTACACATCATTAAGGGAGCTTGCATAAGTGGCAAATTATGCATATTGCGATCTGGAGCTGTGGATAATGAGATTTCAGGCTCCAATTTATTTCCCCTCGTTGATCAGGAATCTTTCCTTCTCTTATCACCTGGCATTGACTTATGTTGGAAGGAGTTTCAGGTTGACACTCAAATACAATGTCTAAGTAATGAACGCTTACGTCTTCCTTAATTATCGAGTCCTTGAGTGGGACTCAAACTTGGGACTTCTGCTCAGAAACAAACAAATGGAAAGAACTGCAGATGCTGGAAATCAGAAATTGGTGGAAAAACTCAGCAAGAGAGAAAACAGAGTTGACTTTTCGGATGCAGTGACTCTTCAGAATATTAACTCTGCTTTCTCTTCACAGTAGGTGCCAAATCTGCTGATTTTTAAAGCAATTTCTCTTTAAATTCTGCTCAGAATTAGGCTCATTATCCATGCATACAAGACCTCCTAAGAGTGCAAGCAAGAAGTCCTAACTTCATCAGGACAAAAGAAAATTGCAGTAAAACCCAGCTGGACTCTATTTGATTAACTGAACAAAATAGTCCAGAGTAACTCTCAGTGTACCCTTCACATAATCATCTTAAAGAGCCTTGGGATGTTTCACTACTTTAAAGGTGCTATATAATTACATATTGTTGTGAGGTTTCAAAGCTTTCAAATATAGCAGGACAAGTCAACTAAAATGTACTTGATCCTGGATCTGATAGTTCAAGGTGGCGAGCCATAATCTTTTTACACAATAACATGTTCAGCATGGACGGGTTGGACCGAAGGGTCTGTTTCCATGCTGTACATCTCTATGACTATGACTCTATGTGGTCTGTTTGAAAGAGCAGTGAAAACAAATTCAATAGAGATGTACAGTATGGATCAGACCCTTCAGTCCAACTCGTCCATACCGACCAGAGATCCTAAATTAATATTGTCCCATTTGCCAGCATTTGCCCCATATTGCTCTAAACCCTTCCTATTTATGTATCCATACAGATGCCTTTTAAATGCTATAATTGTACTAGCCTCCACCACATTCCTCAGGCGCTTGTTCCATACATGCACCACCCTCTGCATGAAAACGTTGTCCCTCTTAAATATTTTTCCTCTCACCTTAAACTATGCCATTTAGTTTTGGACAGGCCTGCCCTTGGAAAAGACCTTGGCTGTTCACCCCTCATGATTTTATGCACTTCTATAAGGTCACCCCTTAGCTTCTGACACTCCAGGGAAAATAGCTGAAACCCTCCAATTCTGACAACATCCTTGTAAATCCTTTCTGCACTCTTTCAAGTTTCACAACATCTTTCCTCTAGCAGGGTGAGCAGAATTGAATGTAGTATTCCAAAAGTGACTAACCAATGTCCTGTACTGCAGCAATGTGACCTGTCAACTCCTATACTCAATGCACTGACCAATAAAGGCAAACATACCAAATGCCTTCTTCACTATCCTGTCTACCTGCGACTTGCAATAGGAAATTGGACAATTGCTTTGTGTCAACATTTGGAAGATAATGGTGAATGGACAGGAACCAATTCAAAAACAGAGTATAAGGATGATGGGAAAAATGGTCTCCTGTATGTGTTGTATCATTCTATGATTATTAAACAGCTTAATACATGATTCTAAATGAAAATATTTCTCTTTCAGCTACTGCAAATTGATTATTACAATTTGACGAAATTCTATGGAACAGTAAAGTTTGACTTTGGTATATATAAAGTAATTGAATACTGTGAGCGAGGATCACTGAGGGTAAGTCAACCTACAGCCTCCTGTAGTTGGTTAGTTTATGGATTTGTAAGGGATTTATAGCAGTGGTTGATGCTTAACCTAGTTTGAACAGCTGAGAGATTTGCCATTTGTGGATGGGAAAGGGAGGGTACGATAGACATTGGAAAATGAATCCTAGTTCTTGGTCGTTATTCAGTGAACTCCATTGGAAATTGTCTACTCTTGCTGTAGAATTATGAAGTTTTATCTGAGATGTTTCAATTTCAACAGCATGGCACCCTCTCTTTATAGTACTGCAGAGTAACTCTGTTTACCAGTCTCTGGACTGGGACTATGTAAACCCATGTTTCAGAGGAGAGTGCTTCATTGCAGCTGAGGATGGTTTGAAGAAGGAACAGAAATGTAAAGGTTTAATAGATGATGAAACCCTCAAGGGAGTTGCAGTGGGAGAGGGACTCCCTGAGATTCTTGTAGAGAGAGGAGGAAAACTTCTTCAAGGCAGGCATCCTTGCAAGAGGATTCGCAGTAGGGTTAAAATCCTGATGAAGGGCTTTTGCCCGAAACATCGATTTCAAAGCTCCTTGGATGCTGCCTGAACTGCTGTGCTCTTCCAGCACCACTAATCCAGATGATGAAATCCTGTCTATTGTACATTAGCAACAATGTGGGACTGAAGGTATGTTTTGTAGAACAAGTATCATAGGGTTAGGGTGAATCACAATGCGAGGCTGATATCTTAGAGTTAAACTGGAATTTCCTGAGTCTTTATTAGTTGCATCCTGTGGCAGGTTGAATAAATTAAGTAGACTCCCCTAAATTGTATAGGAGATCAATACAATTTCCTAATTCTGTAGCTTTATTTGAATATTGAAAATAAAATCAATTAAAATGGATGGAAATTGGCAAGACTTTCCACCGTGTCTACCTTGAAGAGATTCTCCTCCTCCCTCCACAAGGATCTCAGTGAGTCTCTCTCTCTCACTGCACTCCCCAGGTAGTCTCCTCTGCCCTGAAGCTCTTCAGCCACGTCCTTATGCAGACCCGCTGTTCCAGCCACGTCTCCATCCTCAGCATGTGTCTATGCAATCAACATATCCTGCATGAACCCCAGACTACATTCAGACTGTTATAATTTGGACCTGACAAGGACAGCCAGTACCTACAACAAATCCAAAGCCTCCAGAAACAGTTGACCCTCTAGATCCTCCGCTCCACACTCACAGCTATGTGCCGGCACCTACTCTCTTTGCAGTCAGCCCTGACCCAGCTCAGGGTCACACTCTCCCAGACCTCCAACGGACCTCTGCTATTCTTCATCCTGATAAGGATCCACACACTCAACAAACGTTTTCTCTCCAGCTTATTGGACATCAAGGAACATAAGTACACCAAACTCTCATGTACCTACCTCCAAACCCAGGAATCCTTGACCACTCCAGACCCTTCTCCTGGCCTCTAGAACAGGTTGGAAGCCATTATCCACATGGCCACTACAGCCACCACCAACGCTCCAAATGATGATGTCACTTCTGCACCCCCGTCACACCATGGACCATGACCCCCATTCACCATCCCACCTCCATGTTTGCCTCCAGGACCACCGTCTCTGCAAATACCTCCATAACCTCTGCTGCCGAAACCTCTGCGAAGACTGCCCGTCATGTCAACTCCACCCCCATGGTTGCCACCACCTATGCCACTTCCACCCCCACTGACGTCATTCACCAGAACACCGCCAACAAACATTCCCCCCTAGTTACCGCTTAATGTGCCACTTCTGCCCCCCCACTGACGTCACCTAACCCAGCCCCACCGACCATGTCACCTCCACTGCCATCGCCAAAGACACTGCTTTTGCGATTGTCGCATGCAACGTCACTTCCGCTCCCACGGATACCACCAAACACACCACTTCCGTTCCCCTGACCACCCTGGTTTACATCACTTCCTTTGGTGACATCACCAATTATACCATGACCACACCGAATCCAGAGACAGTCAGTCCCCCCACTCCAAACTTCAGCTCTCCACCCAGTCCTAGCCCCCAGACCTGCTGAGTTTTACCATCCCCCAGCCCTTCCCCTCACTGAGGATGAATGATCAGTCCTCAGTCAAGGTCACACTTTCATCCCTCTACACTCCCAGGTCAATGAATTACATACGCATTGCGGCATCAAACCTTTCTCCCACGTTTGTGCTTACTTTTTCCATCCTGTACACATCCATCCACCATGACAAAGGCCTCCAAGACCTCAGTTTCTTCCTCTCCAGCTGACCCAATCAGTAGCCCTCCACTGACACACTTATTTGATTGGCGGAACTGGTCCTCACTCTCAACAACTTTTCCTTCGAATCCTCCAACTTCCTTCAGACCAAAGGGGTATCCATGGGAACCCACATGGGCCCCAGCTATGCCAGCCACTTTGTTGGATACATGGAATCGTCCATCTTCCTCAGTTACACTGGCACCTTTTCCTCTGCTACATTGATGACTGTATCGGTGCCATCTCATGCTCCCATGAGGAGATTGAACCACTCACAAACACCTTTCACCCTGACCTCAAGTTCACCCAGAGCATCTTGGACATCTCCGTCCCCCTGGACCTCTCCGTCTCCATCTCCAGTGACCAACTCAACACAGACATCTACTTCAAATCCATTGACTCCCACAGTTACCTGGACTATGTCCTCGGATGCTGCCTGAATTGCTGTGCTCTTCCAGCACCACTGATCCAGAATCTGGTTTCCAGCATCTGCAGTCATTGTTTTTACCTCTAATCTCCTCCCAACCCACCTCCTGTAAAAATGCTATCCCTTACTCCTAATTCCTATGTCTCTGCCGTATCTGCTCCTAGCAATTCCACTCCAGAATATCCCAGATGGTCTCCTATTTCAAGGACTGCAATTTCCCTTTCCACATCGTCAATGATGCTCTCTAGTGCATCTCCTCCACTTCCCACAGCTCCGCCCTTGAACACCCCACCCCTCTAAACACAACAAGGATAGAACCTCCCTGGTCCTCACCATCTACCTCACTAATCTCCGGATATAGCGCATTATTCTCTGCCATTTCCACCACCTACAATCAGACCCTATCAGCAGAAATATATTTCCCTCTCCACTCCTGTCAGCATTTCACAGAAACCATTCCCTCCGTGACTCCCTCGTTAGGTCCACAGCCCCCACCTACCCACCCTTCAATCCCGGCACCTTCCCTTGCTACCGCAAGAGGTGTAAAACCTGTGCCCACACCTCTCCCCTCACCTCCGTCCAAGGCCAAAAGGATCATGCTATATCCAGCAGAGATTTTCCTGCACATCCAAACACCTCATCTACTGTGTCCATTGCTCTCCATGTGGTGTCCTCTGTACTGGGGAGACAGGACACTAGCTTGGAGAATGTTTCAGGGAACCTCTCTGGGATGCATGCACCAAACCCCACTTCCCTGTGGTTGACCACTTCAACTCCTCCTCCCACTCCACAAAGTACATACAAGTCCTGGGCTTCCTCCATCACCAAATCCAAGCCGCCTGCCACCTGGTGGAAGAATGTCTCATCTTCTATCTTGGGACCCTCCAACTACATGACATCAACATCAACTTCACTAGTTTCCTCATCTCCCCTTCCCTCACCTTCATCCTAGATCCAACCATCCAATTCGACACCACCCTCTTGAACTGTCCTACCGGTTAATCTTTCTTCCCACCTATCCGCAACCCCCATCCCACCTGCATCTACCTATCACCTTCCCAGCTATCTGACCCCCACTCCCACCCTCCTATTTATCTCCGAGCCCCCTTCCGCCTTCCCACATTCTCGATGAAGGGCTTAAGCCCAAAACGTTAATTCTCCAGCTCCTTGGATGCTACCTGACCTGCTGTGCTTTTCCAGCCCCTCGGCTTTTGACTCTTTCCATCATCGGTGCTGGATTTTGTCCAGGGAAGTTGCCTTCCAATTTGACATTAAAATATTCCAAATTCTCTTCCCCTCCGCTAGGGTGACTATGTGGTCATTTAACATGGATTGCCTCCAGTAGCATCAACGTTCCATTTATAGAACGTTGCAAATGCAGGAAATTACTTTAAAAATGAAATGATGGAGAGGTTAACATAAGTTCAAACACATCTTTTTTGTAACAAGTGTAAAAAATGAGAAATTCATGTTTCTGTGGGTGATTTAATGGTCAGTGTCATAAAATAGATTGTAAGTAAGATGAACAAAACTGATTTGAGGCCTTGAATCCAAACTGAGGAGAGTTTGAGCATTTCCCTAGATGCTGGGCTCCACTGAGATGGCTGTCTAACTTTGGCCTTGGCTTTCTTGCGAGTGAATGGAATTGAACATAGTTAAAGTTAAAACAAATAATCCCCAAAGTGCCAGTAATTAGGAATTGGCCAAGGTGGAATTATATGGGATGAATAAATATTGTCGAAGTATGCCAGCTTAACTCTCAGCCTCATGGTAAAGCTGTTCAAACTTTAACTTGGTAGAGTGATAGGCTTGAGTTGAAAATGTGTTGCTGGAAAAGCGCAGCAGGTCAGGCAGCATCCGAGGAGCAGGAGAATCGATGTTTCGGGCATGAGCCCTTCTTCAGGAATCCTGAAGAAGGGCTCATGCCCGAAACGTCGATTCTCCTGCTCCTTGGATGCTGCCTGACCTGCTGCGCTTTTCCAGCAACACTTTTTCAGCTCTGATCTCCAGCACCTGCAGTCCTCACTTTCTCCTGATAGGGTAGAGGATATGTGGTTGGGTGGGGTACAGTTAAAAGCAGATGGCAAGCAGTTTATGGAAGGAAGCCTTGATGAAATCCTTTATAATTCCATGATTTATTTCTGACTTGTCATTTCGATACTTAAACGTGAACAATATTTCAAGAATTCCATTGAACTACTGATACTAAAAAGCTAGGCTCAAATGGAATTAGATTCTCTTTGCTTCTTCTCACTTTGCCATAGAATTATATAGAATTTATAGATTATTCCATCCAACAGGTCTGTTTGAAGGTTTATATTCCAACCTCTCTATATCTCAGACTATCAACATAATGTTCAATCCCTTCCACAAGTTCGTGAGTTCATAATATGTAGGAGCAGCAGAATTAGGCTATTCGGCCCATTGGATCTGCTCCGCCACTTCATGGCTGATATGCTTCTCACCCCCATTTTCCTACCTTCTCCCCATAACCTTTCAACCCATTATCAATTAAAACTCTGTCTAACTCCTCCTTAAATTTACTCACTGTCCCAGCATCCACTGCACTTTGAGATAGTGAATTCCACAGATTCACAACCCTTCAGGAGAAGTGGTTTCTCCTCAATTCTGTTTTAAATTTGCTCCCTCCTATTCTAAGACTATGACCTCTCACCCTAGGATGTCCCACAAGTGGAAGCATCCAGTCCACATCTATTTTATCCACACCTTTTATAACTTGAATACTTCAACTTGATCTCCCCTCATTCTTCTAAATTCCAGAGACTTTAGGCCTTAAGTGTTCAATCTCTCTTCATACGACAAATCCCTCATCTCTGGGATTAATCTAGTGAACTTCCTCTGAACTTCCCCCAATGCCACATCTTTCCTCAAAGAAGAAGACCAAAACTGTGCATAATACTCCAGGTGTGGTCACACAAATGCCTTATATAGTTGCAACTATACTTCTGTACCTTTATATTCTATTCCCTTAGCTATAAAAGCCAATATTCCATTCGCTTGCTTTATTATCTGCTGAACCTGAATGCTAGTTTTCTGTGTCTCATCTTTGAGGACACCCAGATCCCTCTGCACTGGAGCACCCAAAGTCTCTCCCCATTAAGATGATAGGTCACGTTCCCATTTTTTTGACCAAAATGTATGACCACACACTTATCCATGTCAAAGTCCATCTGCCACATTTTGCCTCACCCTCCTAACCTATCTATATCCATTTGTCAGATTCTTATGTCCTCATTGCACCATCCCACCTATTTTTGTGTCATCTACAAATCTGACTATACAGCCTTCTATCCCTGTATCCAAGTTTTTAATGTAGATTATAAATAGCTGGGGTAAATGGACCGAACCCTGTGGCACCTCACTACTTATATCTTGCCATCTGTAAAAAAAACATTTATCCATCTGTCCATCAGCCAGTCATTTATCCAGGCTAATAAATGACCCCTAATCCCATATGATCCAACCTTGTGAATTAACCTTTTGTGTGACACCTTATCAAATGCCTTCCAGAAATCCAAATATATTACATCCACAGGATCCCCATTATCCACTTTTCATCATCGAAGAACTCTAAAAAATTAGTCAAACATGATTTGCTCTTCATTAAACAATGCTGACTCTGATGGATAGCATTTTGACTTTCCAAATGTCCTTATTTTGCTTTTTGATAATTGATTCTAACACTTTCCCAACAACAGATGTTAAACTGGTCTGCAATTTCCTATATATTGTTTCCCTCTATTTTTGAACAAGGACATTATTTTCCCCTTTGTATACCTGCTTCTGGTTAAGCTCAGCCATGCAATTCACAACAACTCCTTGTACCACTGAGTCCCACAATCTCCCTGCTCTCAATAAACAAATTTGTCCTGAATTCCCCACTGGATTCATTAGCGATTATTTTCTATTTGTGGCCTCAGTTTTGGTAGCACCCACAAGAGGCAACTCTATCAATTCTACGTGTATGTGAAAGCAAAGTAGTTTGAACGCTGGATATCTGACATAAAATCAGAAAGAGCTGGATAAACTTAACAAGGTTGGAAGCACCTATACAGAGAGAGATGAAGTTAATGTTTATATCACTTTTTTTCGTCTCTTTATTCTACATCCATTCTTACAAAAAACTAAGACATTCCACAGAATAAGGAAGAATGGAAGCACATTGCTAGGTGATCTGTGGAGCCTGTGCTTGGGAAGTTGGTGAACCACAACATTGACCACATCTGAACAGCAGTTGGCACCAAGCTTCAATGGTCAAGATCACCAAGTAGATGTCTATGCTGACAGTTGACTCCTCTTAATGGCACAATATTTCTATTGCTTCCCTCAGGACGTGTTGAATGACAAAATATCATACCCGGATGGCACTTTCATGGATTTAGAGTTCAAGATATCGGTCATGTATGATATTGCAAAGGTAAGTGCGAAATTCATACTGTGAATGCTGCAGATTCTCATGAAGAGCAGCTTTAGGCATCAACGTGATTGCCAAAAGATTGAAGATGGGCATGCAGTGTTTCACTGATCAACCATTTTCTAAACTTTGCTACAAAAGGACCAGCTTCATTCCGATTTCTCCTCCTGTTTACTGTCCAGTAATGATTGCTACAAAATGCACAATGCATGTGTGTGTGAGAGACTATACATGTGAATGCGTGTGGGTGCACATGTGACTGTATGTTTTTGTGCACCCGTGTATCATACGAAGATGGGGTTAATTATAGCTGCATAATTCTCCCCGTGACTAAAGTATTCTGACATACTGCTTATGCTCCCCTTGGCGGGTTGTGATTCCCTGCATCTGAGTCCCATCGAGAGGTAACTGTTTTTAGTAGCAAACTGGAAAAAGGAGTATTTGTAGTTATTTCCATTACAATTCTAAAGGACTGTTATTTTGAACTTCTATTTTTTAAATTTATTACTATGATTTTGTACTTTTGAAGGTCTGTAATGCTGGACCTTTTAGAATTCTTTTCCCTAAGAATTTGTACTCAAGAAAGTGTACCTAGGTCCTTTGTACCTAAGATGGTGCCATAAGTGGTGACTTGCAAACTTTTCGCTGTAATCATGTGACAATAAAGCTAATTCAATTCAAATCAATAAAGTTAAAATTCATAAAACTGAGGAATAGAGAACTAAATAAAAGTGTGAATTGGGCCCTGGAGCAACTTCACAGCATTACAGAGTTGAAGTGTTCATTTTCTCATTGGCAAGGTCAGGTACATTTGCATCAAGGAACATTCTATTCTAGTCAGTAAGTGTCAGCATTGATACTTCCAGGATTGAAAAACACAGGTTAGATACAGAGTAAACCCCCTTCTGCACTAACCTCACCAAACATTCTCAAGACAGATATAACACAGGTCGCAGTACAGAATAAAGATTCCTGTATGATGTCTCAATCAAACATTGCCAGGATAGGTATGGCTTGGAATTAGATATGGAGTAAAGTTTCCTCTACACTGTCCCTATCAAACAGTCCCACGACAGGGACATCACAAGGTTAGAAATAGCATACACACCCCTCTACACTGCCCGCATCAAACACTCCCAGGGCATGTTCAGAATGGGGTTAGTCCTTCAAACACTTCCAAGATAGATACAGGTTTGGAATCAGTGTAATGCACCCTCTTTGCTGTCTCAAGTGAGCAACTAATTCATCTATTAAGGAAATTGTCAGCTGCTGCTTAAATGATCTGTATTGTGCTACTTTCTCAGTTGTGGTCAAAGAATGTTTCATGCTGTTGTTTCTTTCAATTACTGACTGATTTATTGGCTATGGTTTTAAGGGAATGTCTTATCTACACTCAAGCAAAATTGAAGTGCATGGGAGCCTGAAATCCACAAACTGCGTTGTGGACAGTCGGATGGTGGTGAAAATTACTGACTTTGGGTGTAACGCCATTGCCATGCCACAGAAAGGTGAGCGTTAGAAACAGAAAATATTCTAACATTCCATTCATTAACTCTATCAAGTGTCACAATATCCCAAACTCACTAAGACTGTTGAATTGAGACAAGAAATAGTGGGAAATTCCACTGATGCTGCATGCATCCAGGAAGTGCAACTTGAGGTCCAGACTTCAGATCTGATTATCGCAGTATGTGCCTGAGATGGAGAGTGCTTTTGTAGATGTGGTCACCCCTGCAGCAGTTAAGGGGTATTCAGACAGAAAGAGAATGGGTGACCCCAGGCAGTATAGAAGGACAAGGCAGGTAACACAACCGTCTCCTGAGTGTATCTTGCCAATAATCAGCATTTCATTCTGAATACTGGTGAGAATAATAACTCCTCTGGGCAGTGCAGCTGAGCCAGGTACAATGGCTGACTAAGCTGTATAGAGGGTCGAAAGAAGATTTGAAAAGCGGTAGAGAATTCAATAGTCCGGGATTTCTTTAGCCACCTACTTGAATCTAGGATGGTATGTTGCTTCCTACGTGCGAAGGTCAAGTATGTCATTTGTTGTATAAACGAATGGTTCTGAAAGGATAGTTAAGATACTGCTTTCAGGGGATTCAGGATGGCAGCAGTTTGAACAGTCTGCTGTGTTGGGCTCTGTTCCACACCCCAGGCAAGATGGCCTCCTACCCACCACATTAGTCACCGCTGAGGAAGGTTTGCAGTATAAAGTAGGTAGAGCACCTAGAACTCCTTTAAATTAGGATTTGGAAGATCTGGAGCTGAAATGAAGACATTGGAAGGAAAGGGGGCTGGGGAAGTGCAGTAGGCAGGGCATTCCCCTACGATGTCAGACACACACACAGCCATTACCTTGACTCCCATGGCGGTGCCTTTACCTTCAGTGGAGCAACTAATGGAGTTTGCAAAATGCCGTGAAAAGAATCGAGGGAGTGCTGGAGCCAATTGCTGCCATGCTGACAAAGCATGAGCAGGAGATTCAGGTGTTGGACCAGCGCATGGAGGCGGTGGAGCAGAGGACCATGGCCTCGGAGACTGCGACGGAGAGCTCCGAGGGGCGGATCCGAACCATAGAAGGCCAGGTCCGGGCCCTGCAGGAACAAGTAGACGAGCTTGAAAATCGAGGTCAAAGAAAAAGAATCCACAGACCTTGGGCTTACCTGAGCTTGAAGAAGGTGAAAACCTTTCTGATTTCCTCGAGAGGTGGCTTCCAGAGATGCTGGGCCTGGAGATCGAGTCAGGCCGGGTGAGTGTGGAGTGGATCTACCTGATCGTGATATGCAGGTCCAGGTCGGTCCAGCGCCCCTGCCCGGTCCTAATGCGACTCCAGCATAACAAGAAAAAGCATCCAATAATAGAAACAGCCAGAAGACTGGGAAGAGATCTACAGGCTTCACTTATAAAGATTCGAAAATAATGTTTTTTGATGACTTTTCTGGGGCTGTAATTAAGAAAAGGAAGGCCTTTGATGATGTAAAAGAAAAAAATAAGAGATTTAAACATTCAGTATTCTCTGAGGTACCCGGCAGTGCTACGTTTCACACACACACAGCCATTACCTTGACTCCCATGGCGGCGCCTTTACCTTCAGTGGAGCAACAGAATTTACTAATGGAGTTTGCAAAATGCCGTGGAAAAGAATCGAGGGAGTGCTGGAGCCAATTGCTGCCATGCTGACAAAGCATGAGCAGGAGATTCAGGTGTTGGACCAGCGCATGGAGGCGGTGGAGCAGAGGACCATGGCCTCGGAGACTGCGACGGAGAGCTCCGAGGGGCGGATCCGAACCATAGAAGGCCAGGTCCGGGCCCTGCAGGAACAAGTAGACGAGCTTGAAAATCGAGGTCAAAGAAAAAGAATCCACAGAGCTTGAAGAAGGTGAAAACCTTTCTGATTTCCTCGAGTGGTGGCTTCCAGAGATGCTGGGCCTGGAGATCGAGTCAGGCCGGTTGAGTGTGGAGTGGATCTACCCGATCGTGATATGCAGGTCCAGGTCGGTCCAGCGCCCCTGCCCGGTCCTAGTGCGACTCCAGCATTACAAGAAAAAGCATCCAATAATGGAAACAGCCAGAAGACTGGGAAGAGATCTACAGGCTTCACTTATAAAGGTTTGAAAATAATGTTTTTTGATGACTTTTCTGGGGCTGTAATTAAGAAAAGGAAGGCCTTTGATGATGTAAAAGAAAAAAATAAGAGATTTAAACATTCAGTACTCTCTGAGGTACCCGGCAGTGCTACGTTTCAATTGTGGGAGATCTATGTGTAACTTCGACTTAGCAGAAAAAGTGAAAGAATTTTTGAATTTGCTGAAATGATAGACTTTGACCGAGGAGGAAGAAGGAAACGAGGCGTGTGGACAATGGCATAATATAACTTTTTTTCCCTTTTGGGGACTCGGGCTTTATAGGCTCGGTATTGCTTTGGTGTAAAATCTGGTATGTTTTATATTCTGTTTTGGTGGTTATTAGTTATTCTATTCTTCTGTTTTGCAGGGTGAGTGGTGGTTACTCGTTTGATATAAAGATGTATGGGGTTGAGATGAGAAGGGGGAGGGGTGGCATTCATTGTTAACTTTTAAGAGTATAAATAATGTGTTTTCTCCCATTGCTTGGGTTTGGAGCGTGGCTTGAGCTGGAACATGTTAGGATGGTTGTGAGGTTGGGAGTGAATGCCCCCTATGGGCAAGGGGAGGGATCTCTGGAAATTTGTGTTTCTTGTGTTTATTTGCTTAGGTTAGGAGTACAGGTTAGTTTTTTAGTTTTGGTAGTGTTTAAGGACTTTAGATTTGATAAAGTCTGTTTCTTCTCCACTCGTCGCACATTGAATTAGCTTTTTCCTCTCGGGGATCTGTGGGCTGTAGTGTGCAGTCGTGGCTAGCGATCTGTTCAGGTGGGGCACCTGGAATATAAAGGGGAGCCATTCCCCCATTAAAAGGAAAAAGGTGCTCTCAAATCTTAGGAAGGAAAAGGTTGACATTGTGTTGTTGCAAGAGACACATTTGACTGATGGGGAACATCTGAAGTTACAGCTGCGGGAATATGATAGGGTATTCTTTTCCTTCTTTAACTCTAAAAGCAGAGGAGTGGTCATACTGGTACAAAAGAACCTCCCATTTCAGGTGACAGATCAAATCAAGGAGGAGCATGGATGGTTTGTCATTCTCAAGGCGCTGATACACAGAGAAGAGCATGGCATCCTGAACATTTCCTGTCCCCTGGCGCATCCTCTTAAATTTATAGTTGAGATGCAGGCTCTTTGGGTGCGCCATACGATTATAGGAGAAGAGTTTAACTGTCTGATGGAACCTGGGTTAGACAGGATGCCAAGAGGGCTGTTGGCAGTCTAGACAGTTAGTGGACTTGTGTGAGGAGTTGGGGCTAGTGGGTGTGTGGAGGTGCCTCCACCCAAATGGGAGGAACTTTACCATTTACTCGAACCTACACAAGTACCACACAAGAATTGATATGTTCTTTGTTCCATAGGATTGTCTGGACTTGGTGTTAGCCTGCTGGATTGGGAGCATAACTAATTCGGACCATGCAGCAGTATATTTAGATTGTTAAGACCAAACGTCGTGGAGTAGGCGCGTGGCACTGGCGCAGGGATCCGTTTCTGTTGAAGGATGACAACCTTGTACAGTTTATCACAAGGGAGTTCAGGGTTTTTTCAGACAATCAATCAGGGTACAGCCAGTAATCCACCAGTGCTCTGGGAGATCACCAAAGCATTCTTAAGGGGAATGATTATTTCATACTCAACAATGAGAAGGAGGCAGAGAGGAGAGCAGCAGCAGATGCTTGAAGCCCGGCTGAGTCGGCATATTTCACCAGACCATCCGTGGTCAAATTGCAACGGGTCACGGCTCTCCGGGCTGCTCTGGACTCAGTGCTCACACAAGCGGCGAAGAGGAGGGTCTCCTTTGCAAAGCAAATCCCGTTTGAATATAGGGACCTGGCTTACCTGGCTAGGAAGCAAAGTGGCTCCACAGTCCATTCAGGGAGAGAATTGGCAATGTCATTCGTGAACTGAGGAAGATCAATGCCAGATTCCAGGAATTCTGTGCAGAGTTATACTGGTCGGAGGGCTGTGGGGATGGAGAAGTGAGAATGGAATTCTTTTTTGAAAACTTGGACCTCCCTGTATAAATGCAGATCAGGCCTCCCTTTTAAATACACCTCTGACAGTACAGGAGGTGCAGGAGGTGATAAGGCAGCTCCAAGGTGGTAAGGCACTCGGTCCAGCTGGGGTCCCAAGTGAACTTTACGAGGGGTTTATACACACGTTAGCTGAATCACTGCAGGAGATGTATAGTCATTCGTATAGCCAGGACTGTCTTCCGCCCTCTCTTAGGGAGGCTAATATCTCCCTTAATTTAATGAAAGGGAAAGACCCCCAGGATTGCGTATCGTATAGATCCATCTCGTTGTTGAATGTGGATTTTAAAATTCTATCAAAGGTGTTGGCTCTGAGACTGGAGAAGATGCTGCCCGTTATTATAAAAGAGGACCAGATGGGTTTTATTAAGGGCTGCAGCTCCTCCAACAATTATTGCCGGGTATTGAATATAGTGCAAATATGTCAGCAGACAATGATTCCAGGTTTGGTGGTAAACCTGGATGCAGAAAAGGCTTTTGATGGGTGGAATGGTCATATCTCTTTGATGTTCTAGATGGTTTTGGTCTGGGAGGGGCCTTCACCAGGTGGATGGCAGTGTTATATAGAGACCCCAAGGCAGCGGTTAGTACGAATGGGATTAAATCGAGCAATTTTGGTGTGGGGAGGGGCAGCCGACAGGGATGTCCTCTGTCACCACTACTGTTTCCCTTGGTACTTGAACCACTGGCAGAGGCCATCTGAAAAGACCCTGAAATAAAAGCACCAAAGGTGGGAGTTGGGGGACAACAAATTTACTCTCTATGCAGACGATGTCCTTCTGTTTTTGGCTAACCCCGAAAAGTCCATGCCCCGGCTAATACAAAAAAGTTAAATTATTCAGCAGCTTTTCAGGATACAGGATAAACTTTACAAGATCGGAAGTCATGCCTGTGAGGGGATTGGTGGAGGTACCGAAGCTGGAGGACAGAATGGAGTTTCCTTTTAAATGGTCGCGGAAAGGTTTTCTCTAACTGGGAACTTTTATTACCCCTCACTTCTGGCAACTGTACGGAGCTAACCTTGTGCAGCTGTTTGAGAGAATAAGGCAGGATTTGCAGCAATGGGAGGGACTACCCATATCATGGCTAGGCCATATAACCTTGATTAAAATGAATGTTCTTCCTCGGTTGTTATATCCTATGAGGATGCTCCTGGTGTTATTATCCAAACAGATGCTGTGGAGGTTTGTGGGATGGCTTGGATCATTTATTTGGTGCTATGGGCGCACCTTAATTAAATTTACCAAGTTGCAGCTTCCACAGGATATGGGGGAGGTGGACCTCCCAGATATGAAGAGATACCAAATAGGCGCCCTGTTGTAGGTGAATGTAGGCGAATGGGTGCGCAATGACTTGAAGTCGATATGGCTTGATGTAGAGGCCTTGAAGGTGAGATGTCCCCTCATAAACTTATCATGGATAAGATGAGATCGGCAGTTGAGCACTGTGAGAATCTGATTATCATAAACATGGTAAAAAGCATGGAGGATAATGTGGCAGGGTGAGGGCAATTTGTTTAGGAGTTCTCCGTTCACCCCGTTTAGTGGGAGCCTCAGGATTTACACCAGGGTCAATGGACTCCAACTTCAGAGCAAGGGAGGGTAAAGGAATCTCCTGTGTGGGAGATTTATTTGAGGGAGAGGTCTTGATGTCTTTTAGCCAATTATGTCAGAAATATAGAATCCCTCATTGGGACCTTTTCCGATATTTCCAGGTTAGGGATTACAGAAGACCATGCTCTTGACCCAGCCCCACAAGTTGGATATAGAATGACGAGTGCTCCAATGTGGGGGCGCTCTCTCAGTTAGTTCCATATATCATCTGCAGAGAGGAAATGCCTTGGGATATGGTGACACTCCATGAGATTTGGAATCAGGAGCTGGGGGAAGAAATCTCATTGGAAGGATGGGAAGATATATGGGGGAATGTAAAGAAATTTCAGTATGCAATTGAAGATCCTCCACAGGGCCCATGTGGCGCCAGAGAGGTTAGCAAAGTTCAAGAAAGGATCTTCCCTGAAATGTCCAAAATGTAAAAACAGTATTGGCACCCTTACACATTGATTTTGGTCCTGTTCCAAGATCCGCAGATATTGATGGGGCCATAGTGAATGAGCTGGAGAGGATCCTGGGAATGGAGGTTAGGGAGGATCCGGTGTCCCTCCTATTGGAGCTACTGAATCTTCCTTCTTTGGGTGAGCACGTGAAGAGGTTATTCAACATTCTTATGTGCTGTGCGAGGAAGAACATCCTAATGAATTGGATATCAGAAAAGCCTCCAGGTCTCGCAGGGTGGCACAGGCTTCTGACGGAGCATGTCCCTCAAGATTACCTGACAAGTATGGTGCACCATGGAACGAAGCAATTTTATAAGGCCCTGTCTAAATTATATAGACGTGGAGATCTGTCAGCTGCACTGGTTAGGGCCTTTATAGCCACAAGGGCCGTAGATGGTGGTCTGGGGACCCCAGGGAGGGAGACCTAGTAAATATGGGTATAATCATTGTTGCTCCTGTGGACAGGAGCCTTGATGGAGGTGCAGCGAGTGGAGTAATGTGATATAGTACAATGTAGTGTAATTTAATTTTACTGGTATGTAATTTAATTTAATGTTTATTTAATTTGAGTTTGTGTTAATTTAAGTTAAGCAAATATGAGTCGACTGTAGAATAGTCTTGAAGAATAGTAGGCAGTTTATTGTCAACATTACTGTAATATACTATAATAGGACGATATTATTTCTACTTTTCTGTCCTTCTGTACTTTTGTAACTTCTTTTTGGTTTGTTTTTTTGTAAAAGAATAAAAAACATTTTTCAATAAATATATACAAAAAAAAGATAGTGCAGAAGTCATACAGAGCCTCAGGTCAGGCCTCATGCGGTTGTGGTCACCTCATGACCAGAGGGACTACAGGGGGCACAGAGGAGCTTCACCAGGATGTTGCCTGGGATGGAGCGTTTGATCCAGAAGGAGAGATTAGATAGGCTTGGATTTTTTTTAGAGCAGAGAGGGCGGCAGGTGAAAATGATTGAGGTGTATAGGATTATGAGGGGTATAGACAGGGTGACTAGGGAGCAGCTGCTCTCCTTGTTGAAGGGTCAATCTCGAAAGGCCAGAGTTTTAGGTTGAGGGATAGGAGATTCAGAGGGGGTTTGTGAAAACCTTTTTCTCTCAGTGAGCAATGGGACTCTGGTACTCACTGCCTGGGAAGTGGAGCCTGGAAACGTAACAACCATTAAAAAATATTTGGATGAGTACTTCAAATACCATAACATTTAAGGATGTGGGATAATTGCGGGAAATTGGGATTAGCCCACTTTTAATGGCAATGTCGGTGCTGACTGGAGGAGCTGAAAGGTCTTTTCTGCACTATATGAACCTATGAAAAGGTGAATGTTCATGTCACATTGGCACAATCCATTCCATGATGTTGCATATAGTCTGTGGGTGGAGACAAGGTGTTCTATCAGAGGTTTTGGAATGAGCGGATGCGTCAGAGGTTTTGGAATGAGCGAATGCATCTGTCCAGTAATGATGTCTGAGAAAACATAGTTGTCCTTATTGCTATCATGTCATAAACCTACATGTTATTTCAGAACAGTGACCCGACTCTGGATTATGATGGTGTCTTCTCTACCACTAGCTACTAGATAGGTCACTGGGACTGGTTCTGTGGAAATGAGATGTATATAGGCTGGAAAGTTCTAACCACCTAGATTCAAATCAATACCTCTAGAGGTGACTTGCGAGTGGTATTGAGCAGAGTTTAAACTAACTTTGCCGAGGTAAATGAACCAGGAATTAATATTTAGGAGAGAAATCAAGATGCACAAGAAGCTGGAGAGAGTACTAGAGTAGTAAATAATAAGCTACAAAGTGGGGTGAGAGGAAATGGGCCTAAAATTGGTTTAATATCCATTTATGTTAATGTACAGAGTAAGGTCATAAGCTGCAGATGGAGATGGCTTGTGAAACTATTATATGACACTAACGAAGACCTGGTTCAGAAAAAGACATTAAAGTCCTTACAATAAAGTGTTCATGAAAGCAGGGAAGTAAAGAAAGGAAGAGAGGTAACGTTATTGGTAAAGAAGAGCAACACATTCTGCAGAGAGGACCTTGAGGGAACAAAGAAAGAATGATTAAAACAGCTAAACAATACAAGAGTCATTACATTGTTGAGTGTATTTGTATACCACCAGCTAGAAGTAAGAATAATTAATTGGTATATGGCCAACATCACTGGGATAAGAATGGTTCTGGTCCAGGTAAATTGAAATTAAAGGTTGGCAAACAACAGGAACTAACCAATTTAAAGGGAGGGGGTTAGTTTGAGTATAGTCAAGGTATATTCCCACAATGTGGAGAGGTAGGGCAAAGAAATCCAGTGCTCCTTGGTTGACAAAAGAGAGTGAGATTCTTCAGAAAAAGAGTACATATGACAGATGTGAGGCAGATAATAACATTGAGAACCAGATGTAGATTGACTGTGGAATGTTCAGCAGAAAAGTAAAAATCAAATTATAAGAAAAAAAAGAGTATGAGAAGAGATTGGTTGCTAACATAGAAATTAAGTCTTCTTTGAAGAAAATCCCCAGAAGTCATATAAAGGAGTAAAAGGATAAGAAGTGAAGAGATGGCAGATTGAAAATCAAAATGAGGGTTTACACATGGAGTCAGGGACATAACTGAGGTATTAATGAATACTTTGCATTGATCTTTAACAAGTAGAAGAATTCTGTACACATCACAGTGATATGGGATATAGGTGGGACACTGGATAGGTAAAGATGGCAAAAGAGGAGATGGTGTTACAAAGGCTGGATTAATAAATCTCAAGAACTAAATAAGATGAAGCCAAGAATCTTGAGACAAGTAAGAATGAAAATTAAGGCACTGGCCATTATCTTTCAGTCCTCCTTAGTTACGAAGAGTGGTACAAGAGGACTGCAGAATTGCAACATTACATCTTGTACAAAAAGAAAGTATTCAAGGATAAATGCAGCAACTACAGGCAAGTCAACTTAACCTTGGCAATGGGAAAGTTTTTAATATTTGGGACAACAACAACACCACTTTCTCAAGGGCAACTAGGGATGGGCAATAAACACTAGCCCAGTCAGCAATGCCCACTCGTCATGAATGTACTTAAAAAAATTCACAGTCTCTTGGACAACAATGTTTTAACTGAAGAACACCAACACAGACTTGCTGAGGAGAAACTGTGTTTGACTAATTTGCTTGAGATTTTGTGAACAGAACATGTTGATGAGGTACAGGGACAGGAAGAACTGGGGATATACATACACACCATTTATAATTTGGACATACAGTTCAAAAACAAAGAAATTGTCATAAACCAGTGTAGAACACTGATTTGACCTCAGCTGCGGTGTTGTGTCCACTTCTGGACGTCATGTTTTGTGGGAGAGAGGCTGCAGGTAAGATTCTTGAGAAACGTTCCAGGAATGAGGCATTACAGTTACATGGATGGGTTGGAGAGGCTGGAACCATTCTTCCTGGAGAGGTCAAAGAGGAAGTTGTAACAGAGGTGTTCAAAATCAGAGTCAGGATAGGCAAGGGAAACTATTTCCATTGGCAGGAGGATCCAAAGTGAGTGTACACTGATTAATGGCATAAGAAGCAATGGTAATGAGAGGGAAGTCTCCTTTTCACAGGCAGCTCAAACCTGAAATGCACAACTGGAGGGTATAATGGAGGCAGATTCGACTGAGGCATAACCAAAGAAAATGTGATAACTACCTGAAGGGAATATACTTGCAGGGCTTAGGGTAAAAGATAGGGTAGTGGGCATGGCTGAGTGGCTTTTGCAAAGGTCTAGTATGAACACAGTGAGCCAAATGGCCTCTTCCAGTGCTGGAACCATCGTACGATTATATGTCCAGTGGCTTGTTTAAAGACGTAGACTTTGAGAGCAGATGTCAGAATGGAAGTGATAGGATTGAGAGACGGATTCCTGAAGAAGGGCTTATGCCCGAAACATCGATTCTCCTGTTCCTTTGATGCTGCCTGACCTGCTGCGCTTTTCCAGCAACACATTTTCAGCTCTGATCTCCAGCATCTGCAGTCCTCACTTTCTCCTTGAGAGACGGAGAGTCTATTTGACGACTAAGAAGCTCCACAAAGGAAGATAGGCAGAAAGGAGGAAAATGGGAACCAGGTTAAATTGAGGCCCTTTTTACTTCCACAGATGGAGGTGAAAGAATGTATGACCAAAACGTTGAAGATGTGTCCAGTTCTGGTCACCCAGTTATAGGAAGGTGATTATTAAGCTGGAGAGGGCTCAGAGCAATTTACCATGAAGTTGCCGGGTATGGAAGGTTTGAATTATAAAGAAGGGCTGGATAGGCTGGGACTTTTTTCACTGGAGTCTAGAAGGTTAAGAGATGACCTTACAGAGGTTTATAAAATCTTGAGGGGTATAGATAGGATTAATGGTAGGTGTAAGTGAGGACTCAGGATGTTGGAGATCAGGGTCGTAAAGTGTGGCACTGGAAAAGCACAGCAGGTCAGACAGCATCTGAGAAGCAGGAGAATCTATGTTCCGGGGATAAGCCCTTCATCGGGAATGGTAGGTGTCTTTTCCCTAGGATGTGGGATTTCAAGATTAGGGGGCAGATTTTTAAGGAGAGGGGAGAGATATTTAAAAAGACGTGAGAAGCAATTTTTTTATACAGAGTGTGGTTTGCATTTGAAATGAACATCCTGAAGAAGTGGTGGATATGGGCACAATTATAACATTTAAAAGATATTTGAATAAGTACATGAATAGGAAAGGTTTAGCGTGATATGGACCAAGAGCAGGCAGGTGGGACTATGTTTAGTTTGGGATTATGTTTGGCATGGATTGGCTGGATTGAAGGGTGTGTTTCCATGCTGGATGACTCCCATGACTCTATACTGAGGGAGGTTTCCCCAATGCCCTGATGTCAGGCAAAACACATTCAAAAACAGAAATTGCTGGAAAAACACCGCAGGTCAGGCAGCATCTTTTATGCAGAAGATGGGGTGGGGGAGATTAAACAATAGGTGGTGATAGAGCCCAAAGAGAGAGCGAAACTGTTGGACAGGCAAAGGAGTGGGAAAAGGACTGTCTGGGAGAATGAATGGGGATTATTAGTGGCTGGTAATAGGTTGTGTGTGGTAGCAGCCCATGTGATGACAAGACCTGGTGTGTGGGGGCTGGGGAAAGGATATGGGAGAGGGTGTCTCAAGCCCTAAAACATTTGAATGTGATATGGAGGCCAGAAGGGTGCAGAGTCCCCAAGTGAAAAATGAGGTACTGTTCTTCCAGCTTATGCTGAGCTGTGCTGGAGCAGTATCGCAAGCCTGAGACAGAGATGTTGGACAGGTAACTGGAAGCTCTGGGGAATTTCTGTGGACAGAACATAGGTGTTCTGCGAAGTGGTCACCCTGTCTATGCTTCATTTTCCCAATATAGACGAGACCACACTGTGACAGCCAATGCAGTAGACGAGATTGAGTGAAGTGCAGGTAAATCGCTGCTTCACCTGGGAGATGTGTCTGGGACCTTGGATACTGAGGAGAGAGGAAGTATACGGCGGGTGTTACACCTTCTGTGGTTGCGGGGAAGGTGCCGGGGGCTGTGGGGACCCCCTTCACACACGTCAACACTCTCCCTCCTCCTGGAACCCTCCTTTGGGCTTTTTACCTGCACTTGACCTGTTCATTGAGAGCTGATGACGTGACATTGGTCACATCAATTTGTCTACCCCCATCACTCATTACAACCTATCTCCCTCTGAACTGATTGCACTTGGTACTGTCAGATTCAACCCTGACATTCTAATCAAGCCTGCCGATAAAGATGGTCCTGTTGTTGTCTGGCGTTCCAACATCTACATTGCAGAGACTGTGCACCAACTCTCAGATACCTCGTCCTATCTCTCCCGAACTTTGACCCCACCATGGACTATCAGGTGACCACAACAGTCACTAACCTCATTTCATCTGGTGATCTCCCCATCCTGCCTCCAAGCTCATAGTCTCCCAACCCCACATAGTCCACTTCTATCTTCTTCCCAAAATCCACAAACAGGACTCCCTAGGCAGAACAATTGTTTCTGCCTGTTCCTGCCTCACAGAACTCATCTCTTCCTATCTTGACTTGATTTTTTATTCCCTTGTCCAGTCCCTTCCAACGACACTTTATGCCAATTTCAGAATTTCCAGTTTGTGGGCTCTAACTGCCTCCTCTTTACCATGGATGTGCAGTCCCTTCACATGTCTGTCCCCCATCAGGATGGTCTCGGGGCTCTCCTCTGCTTCCTGGAAAAAATGGCATGATCCAAATCCTTCCACCACCACCCTCCTCCCCCAGGCTGAGTTCATCCTCACTCTGAACAACTTGTCTTCTAACTCCTCTCACTTTCTTCAGGTCAGAGGAGTGGCCATGGGTACCCACATGCACCCCAGTTATGCCAGTCTCTTCATGGAGTACATTCAGCATTCCTTGTTCCAATCATACTCAGGGACCCTCCTACATTTCTTGCTCCAATATATCAAAGGCATCATCGGTGCTGCTTCCTTCTCTCGTCCCTAATTGGAAAAGTTTATCTCACTTCCAATTTCCACCCCGATCTCACCTTCACTTGGTCTATCTCTGGAGATTGGCTGCCCATCAATATTCACTACAAACCCATCGACCCCCACAATTACCTTGACTATGTATCCTCACATCCTGCTTCCTGTAAAGACTCTATTTCATTCTCCCAGTTCCTCTGTCTCCGTCGCATCTGTTCTGATGAAGCTAATTTCGATAAGGGGGCCTCCAAAATGCCCATGTTCTTCCTCAACTGAGGATTCCACAGCTGGGAATGACCCATCTCCCGGACTTTAGCCCTCACCCCATGTCTTCCCTCCCACAACAGTGATAGGGTCCCCCTTGTCCTCACCTACCATCCTTCAGCATCCACATCCAAAGGATCATTAGCCGCCATTTCTGCCACTTTCAGTGGGATGCCACCACCAGACACATATTTCCCTCCCCTCCCTCATGTTCCATTCATTCACTCCCAACACGTTCCGTCATGGCACCTTCCCCTGCAACCGCAGAAGGTGTAATACCTGCCTAGGTAAAAACAATGACTGCAGATGCTGGAAACCAGAGTCTAGATTAGAGTGGTGCTGGAAAAGCACAGCAGTTCAGGCAGCATCCGAGGAGCAGGAAAATCGACGTTTCGGGCAAAAGCCCTTCATCAGGAATAATACCTGCCTGTTTACTTCCTCTTTCCTCAGTATCCAAGGGCCCCAATACACATTCCAGGTGAGGCAGTGCTTTACTTGCTCTTCACTCAGTCTAGTTTACTGCATTTGCTGCTCACAATGTGGTCCCCTCTACATTGGGGAAACAAGTACAGACTGGGTGATCGCCTCAAAGAACACCTATGTTCTGTCCAATAAAATGACCCAGAGCTTCCAGTTGCCTGCCACTTCAACACAGGTCAATATCTCTGTCATAGGAACAAAAACTGAAGTTACTGGGAAAACACAGCAGGTCTGACAGCATTTGTGAAGAGAAATCAGAGCTAACGTTCCAGGTCCGGTTCTGAAGAAGGGTCACTGGATCCAAACGTTAACTCTGATTTCTCTCCACAGATGCTGCCAGAGTTAATGTTTTGGATCCAGTGACCTTTCTTCAGAATCGGACCTGAAACGTTAAGTCTGATTTCTCTCCACAGATGCTGCTGGATCTGCAGAGTTTTCCCAGCAGTTTCTGTTTTTGTTTTTGTTTCTGATTGCCAGCGTCCACAGTTCTTTTGATCACGGTCTCAGGCTTGCTGCAGTGTCCCAGTGAAGCTCAGCATAAGCTGAAAGAACAGAACCTCATTTTCCCCAAATGGGAACCTGACAGTCTTCTGGACTCAATATTCAGTTCAACACTTTGAGAGCTTGACACCCCTTCTCCTTACCCCAACCCCCACCGACCAGGCCTTGTCATCACATGGGCTGCTACCACACACAACCCATTGTCAGCTACTAATAATTCCCATTAGCAGCTATTCATTCCCCTCGACTGATCTTTTCACACTCTTTTGTCTGAGCTGAAAATGTGTTGCTGGAAAAGCGCAGCGGGTCAGGCAGCATCCAAGGAGCAGGAGAATCGACGTTTCGGGCATGAGCCCTTCTTCAGGAAACTTCCCACTCCTTTGTCTGACCTATATTTGTTTTTCTCTCTTTTGTCTGTTTTTCTCTCTGTTTGGGCTCTATCTCCACCTATTGTTCCACTCTCCCCTCTCCCCCACCCATCCTCTGCATAAATACCAACCTTTTCCTAGCTACCATCAGTTCTACAGAAGGGTCATTGGATCTGAAATGTTTACTCTGATTTCTGTCCAAGGCACTGCCAAACCTGCTGAGTTTTTACAGCAATTTCTGTTCCTGTTTCTGATTTCTTTTGCAGTTCTTTTGGTTTTGTTTAGTCAAAACAAATGGTCTGATCTTTATCTCATTGCAGGTTGTGAGAGGCCTATTATGTGTAAAATAGCTGCTCTGTATCACAATGATTTGGAGATGCTGGTGGACAAAGTTAAAAATCACACAACACCAGGTTATAGTCCAACAGGTTTAATTGGAAGCACTAGCTTTCGGAGCGTTGCTCCTTCATCACAACAACCTGATTAAGGATCAGTGCTCCGAAAGCTAGTGCTTCCAATTAAACCTGTTGGACTATAACCTGGTGTTGTGTGATTTTTAACTCTATATCACAATGCACTTCATTGGCTGTAAAATACCTTGGGATGTCCTGCATGTGTGAAAACTGAGGGTGTAGTTTTAAGCTCTTACCTTCAAGTCTCTCTGGTTGTTTTGGCAAGATGTTCAACGTATTCAGGTATTTGTTTTTCTTTGTGCCTTAACATCCAGACCTGTGGACAGCTCCTGAGCACCTGCGACAGGAGGGAGTATCTCAGAAAGGTGACACGTACAGTTTTGGCATTATAGGTCAGGAAATCATCTATCGAAGAGAGACCTTCTATATTCAATCATGCAGCAATAATGCAGGTAATGGTTGCTCTTACTAATTAACTATGTTGTGGAGGTGCCAATGTAAGACTGGGTTGGACAAGGTCAAAAATGACAACACACCAGGTTATAGTCCAACATGTTTATTTGAAAAGATGAGCTTTCAGAGTGCTACTCCTTCCTCAGGCCTAGTATGACTATGCCTGAGGAAGGAGCAATGCTCCAAAAATTCACATTTACAATGAACCTGTTGGACTATAACCTGGTGATGCGTGATTTTTGACTATTTAACTAATTAGGGCTGTTATTGAAAGTCTAGGTGTGTATTGGTAGTGCTGTGACCAAAATATTTTAACAATGTTGCTCTATTTCTCCCCACTCAACCCAGTGGGATCAACAGACTACAAAATAACTATTTTCCAGTTATCCTCCCATTAGTTTTGAAGCTTTAGACTATAAAATTATAAGACATAGAAGGATAAATAAGCTATTTGGTCCATTGATTCAATAAGATTGTTGCTGACCTGATAATCCCCAACCCCACTTTCCTGACCTTTCTCCATAACCTGCTATTCCCTGACTGATTAAAAATCTATCTCAGATAGACTTCAATGCACTTAACTACCCAGTTTCACAAGCCCTTTTCCGTAAATAATGCTACAGATTCACTACCCTCTGAGAGAAAGAAAAATCCTCACTGAAACCTTTACTCTGAAATTATGTGTCTGACCCTAGACTCTTCCACAAGGGGACACAACCTCTCAGCATTTGCCCCGTCCAGACCCTGAGAAAATGGAGTCATAGAGATGTACAACACAGAACTAGATCCTTTAATCCAACTTGTCCGCGCTGACCAAATTTCTCAAACTGAACTAATTCTGCTTGCCTGCATTTGGCCCATATCCCTCTCACCCTCTCCTATTCATGGTTAAAAAATCTCACAACACCAAGTTATAGTCCAACAGGTTTAATTGGAAGCACACTAGCTTTCGGTGCGATGCTCCTTCATCAGGTGATAGTGGAGGGCTCAATCCTAACACAGAATTTATAGCAAACATTTACAGTGTGATGTAACTGAAATTATACATTGAAAAATTGATTGTCTGTTAAGCCTTTCATCTGTTAGAATACAGTGACAGTTTCACTTCTTTCATGTGTAAATCACAAAACCTTTTTTAAAAAGGTTGCATTCTCGGGTTAGCTGTTATGTTTACTGTCTGAAGGTCTTTTAAATGTTGTGACTACCTGCACCTACCACTTCCCCAGATAGTTCACTCTGTTGTTGTGGTTCTGTTCACCGAACTGGGAATTTGTGTTGCAGACGTTTCGTCCCCTGTCTAGGTGACATCCTCAGTGCTTGGGAGCCTCCTGTGAAGTGCTTCTGTGATGTTTCCTCCAGAATTTGTAGTGGTTTGAATCTGCCGCTTCCGGTTGTCAGTTCCAGCTGTCCGCTGCAGTGGCCGGTATATTGGGTCCAGGTC
>NC_057748.1:20085665-20112122 GCF_004010195.1 Chiloscyllium plagiosum | reverse complement strand
CTAACCTAGGTGTGTGTTGTGGTGTCCTCTCTGTTGTGTGTTAGTTTGGCCATTTTTTCTTTTAGTGCCGTTTTTTTGCGCTGTGTGGTCCTGTTCTGTCCTATGGTGACGGCCTGTTCTATGGTCCGGGTCCATTCCTGATTGGTGGTTTTTGAAATTAACGATTTTTGGCGCGCAATTTCTTGTCTGTATTTGTGTAGTCTGTTGTGTGCATCTGTAATCATTACCTGGATCATCCTACATCGTTCTGTCTGGCTGTGTCTCTGGCTTGTGGGTTGTTGACTGGTGGTCTGTATCTGACACATGGTGGAAGGATTCGATTCTCTCGGCATTCGTGCAGGAACCGGAGTTGTTTGTATGTGGCGCTTAGGCGGTTGGCACAGGATTCCCATTTCCTGGCTTATCTTAGCGTCTCTCGCCCGTAGGTGTTCAAAGTTTGTGAGAAGATTTGTAGCTCGGGTGCTCGTTGTTGTGGTTCTGTTCGCCGAGCTGGGGATTTGTGTTGCAGACGTTTCGTCCCCTGTCTAGGTGACATACTCAGTGCTTGGGAGCCTCCTGTGAAGCACTTCTGTGATCTTTCATCCTGCATTTATAGTGATTTGTCTCTGCCGCTTCCGGTTGTCAGTTCCAGCTGTCCGCTGCAGTGGCCGGTATATTGGGTCCACGTCGATGTGCTTATTGATAGAATCTGTGGATGAGTGCCATGCCTCTAGGAATTCCCTGGCTGTTCTCTGTTCACACTACATACAAACTACCCGCTGTGTGAAAAAGTTGTCCTTCAGATCTTTTTCAAATCTTTCTCCTCTCAACTGTCAAAAACAGCAATGTGATAATATTAATCTTCGTATACCGATAATGTGATAATGTTAATCTTCTGATGCTGATTGAGAGATTGTGTGTCCTGTCATTTTTCTACATTCCATTGAGGACAAGCCCAATCTATTAAACCTCTCCTCTTAAGAAAATCTTTCATACCCAAAATTAACCTAGTGAACCTTCTAAGAGCTGCTTCTAATGTCAGAATGTATTTCCTCACATAAGGACACTAAAACAGTTCACAGCATTACAGGGTGGTCTAACTTGTACCATGCATCATTTCAGCAAGACTTGTCTATTTTTATACCTCATTCCCTTAGAAATAAGGTCCAACAGGCCATTTAACATCTCCCTTACTTACTGATGTTGGATGCTTACTTTTTGTGATTTCATGAAGAATTACTGAATGATAATTGCCTGAAGAAGGGTTACACCCGAAATGTTGACCTCTCCACCTCCTGATGCTCCCTGGCTTGCTGTGTTCTTCCAGCCTCCTGCCTTGGATTCCAGCATCTGCAGTTTTTTTTGTCTCTAACCAATGCTAATTGCTGCCAGCTAACTCTGCCAAATCAAAAGTTTAAGTCGTGGTACTTTCGCAGAAGGAGATTTAATTTTTTTTCATTTCACCCTCCCAAAAACAATGAGCAGAAACCAACAGCAGTAGTAACACCGCTAACTGTAACCCAACCAGCACAGTCAGTTCCCTAAACTAAGGGAAGGAGATTTAATTGACTGAACGCACAACTTGATTGATTTTAAACGAGGACCCCTTGAAACTTAAGCCATTCTGGTTTATTTCAGGATTATGTTTTAGTCTTATAATCTTTTATGTCCCATATTTTCTATAAATTATTCATGCAAATAAGTTGAATTTGTTATTTTAGCTTGTACCTTTGATACCTTTCCTACCTTCCAGATTTCCAGCAAGAATATTATGCAAACTCCAGTGTGGAATATTGCTGTTAAATAGGATGATAGTTAGTACCTTTGAGCACAAACTCCAAATTAACACTCCAGTATAGTACCGAGGGAGTACTGAACTGTTTAAGGAATCATCTTTTTATGAGACATTAAATCAAGGCCCTAGCTGACCTCTCAGATGACATACTGCTAGTTTGAAAAGCTTAGGGGTTGTCCTAATGCCCTGGATATTTATCCCTCTACATCAATAAAAACCGATTGTCTCATTGTTATTGTAATGATATTTGTTTTAGTCAATAAAGTGTGATGCAGGAAGTGTGGTGCCACCTACAGTCTGACCCCACCATCAGAAATATATTTCCTTCCCCAACTCTAACTGAATTCCATAGGTAAAAACAAGGACCGCAGATGCTGGAAACCAGAGTTTAGATCAGAGTGGTGCTGGAAAAGCACAGCAGGTCAGGCAGCATCCGAGGAGCAGGAAAATCGACGTTTCGGGCAAAAACCCTTCATCAGGAATAGAGGCAGGGAGCCGCCAGGGTGGCATTCCATAGGTTCCCTTCAGGCCTCTCTCGTTGGATCCACCTCCCCACCAACCCCACCCCCTCCTTGCCACAGGAGGAGCGTAACCTGAGCCCACACCTTCCACCCCTCACCTCAGTCCAAGGCCCCAAAAGATCATTCCAAATCTGGCAGAGATTTTCTTGCATGTCCTCAAACCTCAGTTACTACATCTGCTGTTCTTGATGTGGTCTCCTCTACATCGGAGAGACCGAGTGCAAACTCACAGAATGGTCCATATGCACCAACCAGCCCCACCATTTCTGATGGCTAACCATTTCAACTTGCCCTGCCACTCCCCCCCGAGTACATGTCCATTTTGAGTCTCCTTCACCAGCTAAACAAGGCCACCCACAAACTGGAGGAAAAACACCTCATGTTCCCCTCGGGAGCCTACAAGCACACAGCCTCAACATTGAATTCACCAGTTTCCAAATCTCCCCACTCCATCCCACATCCAACCTTCCAATTTGGCACCATGCTCCTGACCTGACCTACCTGTCCATCTTCCTTCCACCTATCCACTCCAACCTTCCAACTGACCTGTCACAATTACCTCCCACCTGCACCCACCTATCACCATCCCACGCACCTTTCCTCCAGCCTCACCTCCCTCCCTCTATTTATTTCTCAGCCCCCATACCCCTCCCCAGTCCAGATGAAGGGTCCTGCCTGAAATGTCGACTCTCCTACCTGACCTGCTGTGCTTTTTCCAGTGCCACACTTTATTGACTCTGACTCTGCACCGTCTGCAGTCCTCACTATCTCCTTAGTGTTTGTTTTCGCCTGCTGTGTGCAAATTGTATTTCAAAAAATATTTCATTGGTTGTAAAGTACCTTGAGATTACTATTGGGGTGGCACAGTGGCTCAGTGGTTAGCACTGCTGCTTCACAGCACCAAGTACCCTGGTTCAATTCCCGCCCTGGGCAACTGTCTGTGTGGGGTTTGCACCTTCTCCCTGTGTCTGCGTGGGTTTCCTCTGGGTGCTCTGGTTTCCTCCCACAGTCCAAACATGTGCAGGTTAGGTGAATTGGCCATGCTAAATTGCCTGTAGTCTTAGGTGCATTAGTCAGGGGTAAATGTAGGGGAATGAGTCTGAGTGGGTTGCTCTTCGGAGGGTCGATGTCGACTTGGTGAGCCAAAGGGCTTGTTTTCACACTGTAGGGAATCTAATCTAATCTACTCTAGGGGAGAAAATTCCTTTTGTATCTTTAAAGTAAACATTATCATCCCAATGGAGATGCAGCCTACTACAACCATTACAATAGAAATGCAGAGCAATTAGAGCCTTTAGTTGTGTCTGTTGATAAGAACATAAGTAGATGTAGTCATGTGGCCTCTTAAACCTGCTCCATCATCCAGTGCAATTATGGTTGACCCACTTCCCCATCTCATTTTCACTGTCCAATGTCAGGTCTAAATTTTACTTAATATGTGTGGCAGCTTTATTTTTATAAATTTGAGCACACACGATATCTTGAAGAGGACAGTTTGTGAGCACGATCTGGGTTGTAGCACACCCACAAATATGTGCAGCCCAATCACCCACCCCTTGATATTGCCTCGAATAGCGAATCATGCAACAGTTTCACAGTTGGAGGCCATTCAGCCCTCATGTCTGTGCCAGCTCTCTGCAAGAGCAATTCATTTAGTCATACCTTTAGCCGTATAGCCTGTCAAATTGTTTTTCGTTAGGTGTACAGATCATTCTGCTATAACATGGATTGCGTTAACGTGAATTTGCTGTAACACAATTGATGAATTGGGGACACTGTTTCTACAGCGTGGATTTTAAAGTGTATTGGTTATAATACAATTCTGGTCCTGTTAGTTTAAGTGGTGCTGCTGTTACACAATTTTCTTATAACACGAGATTGCATGAGAACAGAATTACTGCATTTTAGCAGAACTGACTGTATATCTGATTCCCTTTTCAAAATCATGACTGAATCTATATTCTCAGGCAGTGTGTTCGGGATCCTAACCATTCACCTTAAATTGACACCCTCCAGGATCATAGAAGAATCATATAATCCCTACAGTGTGGAAGCAGGCCATTCAGTCCATCAAGTCTGCACTGACCCTTCAAAGTAGACGGGCAGGAGGCTGGAAGAGCACAGCAAGCCAGGCAGCATCAGAAGGTGCAGAAGTCAATGTTTCGGGTACAACAAGAAGGGTTACACCTGAAACATCGACTTCTGCACCTCCTGTTGCTACCTGGCTACTCTGTTCCAGCATCTGCAGTTTTTTTGTCTTCGACCCTTCAAAGGCCATCCCCCCCAAGATTTACACCTCCTACCCTATTCCTTGAAATCTGCATTCCCATGGCTAACCCACATATCCCTGGAAACTGTGGTGACACTTCAGCATGGCTAATCCTCTGCATCTCTAACCTGCACATCTTTGGACTGTGGGAGGAAACTGAAGCACCCAGAGAAAACCCACACAGACACGGGGAGAATGTGCAAACTCCACACAGATAGTCACCCGAGGCTGGGATCGAACCTGGGACCCTGGCGCTGCTAGGAAGGCTCTTAACCACTGAGCCACCACGATACCCACCAGGTTCTTCTGCCAATGGAAGCCTTAACTAATCAAGATTTTCCAAAATAATTATTTTGTTAAAGATTGCTAGTTCTAAAAACTTTTCTACCGCTGGGGAAAAATGCTTATCATTACACACCTTTTTTCAACAAGATGTAACATAAGCAATTCTCCGGTCGTCTGGCACTAATCCAGTCTCTACAGAGGATTGGAAAATCATGACCAACATCTCCCCAATTTCTATCCATGCCTCCATCAGTATCCTCAGTAATCAGCCTTTCTGATACATTTTCTTCCATCAATCTTTAACCTAACCATCATCTTGCGTGTCTTGTCTTTAACAATGACACAATAACTTGTTCCACTGGTAAAATACAGTGCAAATGAATGCAATATTTCAGCCAAGTTTCCATGTGTAAATTTTCATTTTAGTTTCCAATTAGGTCCACTCTTCTTTTTCCTATCTATAGATATGTAGACAACTTTCGACTTCCCTTTTATGCTGTTAGCAGTATTTTCTCAAACTCTCCCTTTTCAGCTTTGTTTTATTCCCCCTCTGAACTTTCTTTATTCACCTAGTACTCACTAACAGATGAGCCTTTTTCTGCTTAATTTTACTGCGTGGTAGGGGAAAGAGAGTGTAATACTCAGATTAGATTCGGCCCAATAAGTCCACACCGACCCTCCGAAGAGCAATCCACCCAGACCCATTCCCTGACATTCACCCCTGACTAATGCACCTAACACTACGGGCAATTTAGCATGGCCAATTCATCTAACCCACGCATCTTTGGATTGTGAGAGGAAACCGGAGCACCTGGAGGAAACCCACGCAGACACGGGGAGAATGTGCAAACTCCACACAGACAGTTGCCCGAGGGGGGCATTGAAGCTGGGTCTCTGGCACTGTGAGGCAGCAGTACGGTGGCACAGTGGTTAGCACTGCTGCCTCACAGCGCCAGAGACCCAGGTTCAATTCCTGACTCTGTGTGGAGTTTGCACATTCTCCCCGTGTCTGCGTGGGTTTCCTCCGGGTGCTCCGGTTTCCTCCCACAATCCAAAAATGTGCAGGTTAGGTGAATTGACCATGCTAAATTGTCCGTAGTGTTAGGTGAAGGGTAAATGTAGGAGTATGGGTCTGGGTGGTATACCCTTCGGCGGGTCGGTGTGGACTCGTTGGGCCGAAGGGCCTGTTTCCACACTGTAAGTAATCTAATCTAATCTACTAACCACTGAGCCACTCTGCCACCCACTCTGTTCCTTCAAGTATTATTCTTGTTCCACCCATTGCAGGTCGCTGTTGGTGGAGAATCAGAGAATGCTATAGGATATTGCGAGACCATTCGAGCAATCAGTTCCTATGCTGCCTCTTTAAAAAAGGCTATTTAATTAGTTCCACTCCCCACCTTCCCCACAGCCTAGCAAATATCCCTTCCAAGTACTTTTTTGAATCATTCATGATTCATGGGATGTGAGTGTTGATGACTGAGCCAGAATTTCTTGCCCCGCCCCTGGTTAAGGAGGTGGGGCTGAGCTGTTGCCTTGATCTGCTGCAGTTCATTTGATGTTGGCAGACCCACAGCATGCTGTTAGGGTGGGAGAAAAATAAAGAAATAAAAACTTCAGAATAACTCAGTTTGGAGCTTGCAATTAATGATGTTTCATCTACCTGCTGCCCTTGTCCTTCTAAATGGTAGTGATTACGGGCTTTGAAGGTGCTGACTTAGGACCCTTGATAAATTTCTGCAGTTCATCTTGTAGTTGGTACGCACAGCTGCTACTGAGTGTCAGATGGTGGAGGGAGTCAATGTTTATGGATGTGGTGCCAATTGGCCTGTTTTGTTCTGGACTATGTCAGGCTTCTTTAATGTTGTACGAATTGCATGCATCCAGACCAGTGGGGAGTATTCCATCACACTCCCGCCTTGTGCCTTGCAGATGGTGAGTTTGAATGTGTCAGACAAAGCACAATCCAAACCAAGTACTCGCCAGCAATCCAGACAGAACTCAGAGAAAGATAGATTCTTGGTGATCAAGGAAGTGGGTGAAAGGTTATCAGGGTTTGTGGGAATTTGGATTTTATGCCATGATCAAATTAGCCATGATCTTATTAAATGGCGGAACGTGTTCAAAGGGCCAAATGGCCTACTCCTTGTCTGTATGTACCACTATTCAGGAAGATCATGGTTCATCTGTTTGTGGTCTCAACCCCACTTCCTAGTCTATTCGCTCCTTCTGTTTCTTCAAATGTCACAATTTAAAACCATCGGAGTAATGCTTTTACTGATAACTTTCAATTGGTGACCCTGTCCCTCTTGTTAAATGGACTGTTTCTTCCCTTTTTCTCTAGAGAAGTTAAAGAGAGTAATGTTAGCAAATGAGAGTGAGCTGTTTCGACCTGACCTTCCCCTGGAGACAGCTAAAGACAAAGAGATAGAGGTAACTGAGATCAGAATAAATCTGATTAATCCTGTTTCCATCTGGTTCCAAAACAGATTAAACTCTTAATTCTTTTAGACCATTTCTGATATACCATCCATCCAGGTCTAATTAACTCCCATGCCCTGTTGTTTCAGTTTAATTAACCCATGTGCCTTTATCTGATGGCCTTGTTAGATTCACTCTGTGTATCATTCTGATCAACTTCTGTGTCTCGGTCTGTTTACCTGTGTCTTTCTGCATGCAGATGTATGGGCTGATCAAAAATTGCTGGGAAGAAGATTCAGAAAAACGACCAGATTTCAAGAGAATTGAGGCATTGCTGGGAAAGATATTCAGGTTGGTAGAGATGGGGTGAATTCTGTACATAACAACATATAAACTGCACCTCCCACACAAGGAACAGGTATGAATGGTCTTCATGGTGTGACAAAGACACACAATCCTGTATAAGGTCATTTTTCAATTTCAGTTTACACAGAAAACTTAACCTAGAGAAAGGAACAGACTGCTCGCCCTGTACAACTTGTTCTATCATTCAATTAGATCGCGGCTAATCAGCAACTTAACTCAATTCATAAGCGTTTGTATCCATCTTCAGCCAGGCATGGCGAGTGGATGATCCATCTTGGCTTCTTCCAGATGTCTTCAGCATCACAAAAAACAGTCTTCAGCCAGTTCAATTCACTCCACGTGCTATCAAGAAACAGCTGAAGACACCGGAGACTCTGAAAACATTCCAGCAATACAGCTGAAAGGTTGTGCCCTGGAATTGTCTGTGCCGCTAAACAAGTTGCTTCAACGCAGTTGTAACATGCAGCATCTGTGTGATGATGTGGAAAATTGCTCAAGTATGTCGTGTCATAGAATCATAGAGTCATAGAGGTGTACAGCATGGAAACAGACCCTTCAGACCAACTCATCCATGCTGACCAAATATCCTAAATTAATTGATAAGGTCACACAAAAAGTGAGACAAAACCAATCCGGCCAATAGCTCAACTCTTTATTCATCAGCAAAGTGTTGGAATGAGTCATTAATGGTGTTGTTAAGCAATACTTGCTAAGGTGCATTCTGTTAACTAATGCTTGTATTAGGTTCTGTCAGGGCCACTCAGTTTCTGACCTCATTACAGCCTTAGTCCAAACATATACAAAAGAACTGAACTCCAGAGATGAGATGAAAGTGACATCAAGGCAGCATTTGGATGAGTGTGGCATCAAGGAATCCCAACAAAACCAGAGTCAGTGGAATTGGGAAAGGCTCTCCAGTGATTGAAGTCTTATTTAGCACAAAGGAAAATACGTGTTGTTTGTGGAGATTATTCATCTCAGTCCTGGATATCTTTATGGGAGCTCCTCTGGGTAATATCCTAGGCCCAACCATCTTCAGCTGCTTCATCAATCACCTTTCCTTCATGAGGTCAGAAGTAGGGATTGCTCTCTGATGATTGCACCATGTTCAACAACTAAGACAACCCATTTCCATATGCAGTAAGACTTGGACAACACCCAGGCTTGTTCTGATAAGTGGCAAGTAACATTTGTGCCACACAAGTGCAAGTCAATGACTGTATCCAACAAGAGAATCTAACCAGTGCTCCCTGACATTCAATTGCATTACCATTGCTGGAGCCCCACTATGAACTGTTCTAACCATTTAAATATGTGCCTTAAAGAGCAGCTCAAAGTCTATGAATTCTATGGAAAGTAACTCATCTCCTGCCTAGATATTCACCGTCACCAAGGCACAAGTCAAGAGTGCAATGGAATACTTAACAGGATGGGTGCAGCTCTAACAAAACCTTGACACCATCCAGGACAAAATATGTCACCTGATTGGCATGTCATACACTATCTTCAATCCATTTTCTTCACCACCAATGCACAGCGGTGGCAGTGCATGCCATTTACAAGACTTCTGTAATTCGATAAGTCTCCTTTGACATACATTTCCAAACTTATGGCCTCTACCACCCAGTAGGACAAGGGCAGCAGGTGCACAGGAACACCACCACTCCAAGATCCTCTCTAAACCACACATCATTCTGACATGCAACCATATTACTATTCCTTTACTGTCACTGGTTCAAAATCCTAGGTCTCCCTTTCTAACAGCATTGCAAACGTCCCTATACCCCAAAGACTTAGAGTCATAGCAATGTACAGCATGGAAACAGACCCTTCGGTCCAACTCGTCCATGCTGACCAGATATCCCATCCCAATCTAGTCCCGCCTGCCAGCACCCAGTCAATATCCCTCTAAATCCTTCCTATTCATATACCTATCCAGATACCTTTTAAATGTTGCAATCGTACTAGTCTCCACCACTTCCTCTGGTAGCTCATTCCACACATGCACCACCATCTGCGTAAAAAAGCTGCCCCTTAGGTCTTTTTTATATCTCTGTCTATTTATCCTATCCATGCCCCTCATGATTTTATAAACCTCTATAATGTCATCCCTCAGCCTCGATGCTCCAGGGAAAACACCCCCAGCCTATTCAGCCTCTCCCTGTAGCTCAAATCCTCCAACCCTGGCACTAACCTTGTAAATCTTTTCTGAACCCTTTCAAGTTTCACAACATCTTTCCAATAGGAAGGACACCTGAATTGCACGCAATATTCCAAAAGTGGCCTCACCAATGTTCTGTATAGCGGCAGCATGATCTCCCAACTCTTGTACTCAATACTCTGACCAATAAAGGAAAGCATACCAAACCCCTTCTTCACTATCCTAGTTACCTGCGACTCTAATTTCAAGGAGCTATGAACCTGCACTCCAAGGTCTCTTTGTTCAGTATCACTCCCTAGAACCTTACCATTAAGTGTATAAGTCCTGCTAAGATTTGCTTTCCCAAAATGCAGCATCTCTCATTTATCTGAATTAAACTCCATCTGCCACTTCTCAGCCCATTGGCCCATCTGATCAAGGTCCCGTTGTAATCTGAGGTAACCTTCTTCGCTGTCCACTACACTTCCAATTTTGGTGTCACCTGCAAACTTACTAACTATAACTCTTATGCTCACATCCAAATCATTTATATAAATGATGGAAAATAGTGGAGCCTGCATTGATCCTTGTGGCACTCCAATGGTCACAGGCCTCCAATCTGAAAAGTAAACCTCACCACCACCCTCTGTCTTCTACCTTTGAGCCAGTACTGTATCCAAATGGCTAGTTTTCCCAGTATTCAATGAGATCTGACCTTGCTAACTAGTTTGCCATGGTGAACCTTGTTGATTGCCTTACTGAAATCTGTATAGATTACATCTACCGCTCTGCCCTTATCAATCCTCTTTGTTACTTTTTAAAAAAACTCAATCAAGTTTGTGAGACATGATTTCCCACACACAAAGCCATGTTGACTGCCCCTAATCAGTCCTTGCCTTTCCAAATACATGTACATCCTGTCCTTCAGGGACTTCTGCAGTTCATCTCATCCTCGTCTTTTCCAGTGCAATTAGGAATTTACAATATGCATTCTATGAACAAATAAATTCACATGCCTTCATTCTATAACCCTTAATGCACTCATAGGAACACAGGAGCAGTCAGTCAGTGTGTTGAGCCTGCTCTGTCATTCAGTCCAATTAGGAACTTCAATGTTGCCAGGGTTAGAGGCTTTGAGCTGTTGGGAGAGACTGAATAGGCAGTGACTATTTTCCCTGGAGTGCCAGAGGCTGAGGGGTATCCTTATTGAGGTTTGTAAAGTCATGAGGGGCATCAATAGGGTAAATAGCCAAGGTATTTTCCCTGGGGTGGGGAGTCTGAAACTAGAGGGCTTGGGTTAAAGGTGAGAGGGGAAAGATCTAAAAGAGACCTAAGGAACAACTTTTTCATGCAGAGGGTGGTGTGTGTATGGAATGAAGTGCCAGAGGAAGTGGTGGAGACTGGCACAACTGCAACATTTAAAAGACATCTGGATGAGTACATGAATAGGAAGGGAATAGAGGGAAATACTGGCAAATGGGACTAGATTAATTTAGGTTATCTAAATTAGATCCAACATGGTGCCTTACTTCTCCAAAAGGTCAGAAATATAAAACATTGTATTCCTCGCTCTGTTCTATTACTCTTAGGCACTACGCACGATATGACCTGCCTGTATCGGATGCAAAACCAAACTTTTCACTGTAGCTACATATATGTGAAAACGTGGGGCAGCACTGCTGTATCACAGGGATGCTTTTGAAATTTTTATGTGTCCAAATCTAAAATATATCACAATGCTAGGCTTTAAGTGTGTATTTTCCATGGCTTTTGTAATGAAGAAAGGTTGAGACAGAGGTGACAAGTAGCCTGCTCAAATCCAGTAAACACCTTGAGAGACCTTGGGTTTTCTTTATAAGTTGGAACAATAAAAGCAGCCTGAATGGGTGGGGTCAAGCTCCTGTAGAACCAGGCATTTTTTTTTTGTTTTAGCATTCAGTGGCAGTTGCTAGGGTCTTGAAACTGGATGTGGGAACTCTTATTCCTCTCCCTACTCCAGCTAAAAGTTGAGGTTCGCTTCCTGTGCTAGAATTGCATGTGAGACAATTACTGAATTTGCCTTTGTCAAGGCCGTGCTTATGGGATGTTACTCTATTAGAACAGTTAATCAGCAGTAATTAATATATATATATTGTTAAGCATTTCAGTAGATTTACAGTTAAGCCAATTCTTTTATTTTTGTTTTGTCTGTATTTTAATTATAGTGTATGAATAAAGTATATTTTTTTTTTAGTTTGACCAATTGAATTGCATCTGGAGTGCAACGCCTTACATGTGAATTGAATTGAATCATTTGTTGTCACGTGTACTTATCTTGAAAATGAGAAAAAGTTAGGGTCTAGACTATCTTCTTAATATATTTTGAGGGGATGCGGTCAGGTCCATAACACATACTTGAGTAACAGTCAAATTTTTTTGACTACTTTTTAAGGTTAAATTTACGGGGTTGACTAATGCATGGATACTACTTTTGAGGGACTGAAATTCATGCCCGTCAAAATTCATGCCGTATCATTCGCTAAACGAATAAAGACAGAAAAAAAAAAGAATTATGGTAATTCTGACAACCCGGAATGGAACACAACAGCCAGCGGACTGGAAGACTGTGAGCAGGGCATGACTGCTGGCACACTGACTCATAAACGTTGATCTGTTACTTGTGAAAAATTAGGGTCGACTTTTACATGAGACATATGGAAAATTTGGCCAAACTTGGGGGTGGCACAGTGCCTCAGTGGTTAGCACTGCTGCCTCACAGCACCAGGGACCCGGGTTCGAGTCCCATCTCAGGTGACTGTCTGTGTGGAGTTTGCACATTCTCCCTGTGTCTGTGTGGGTTTCATCCGCATGCTCCAGTTTCCTCCCACATTCCAAAGATGTGCTGGTCAGATGAATTGGCCAATCTCAACTGCCCATAGTTTAGCTGCATTAGTCAAGGGTAACCATAGGGTAGGGGAGTGCGTCTGGGTAGGTTACCCTTTGGAGGATCAGTGTGGACTTGTTGGGCCGAAGGGCCTGTTTCCATTTTGTAGGGAGTTAATCTATAAAAAAGAATAGGGGATCAACCTTTACATGAGATCGATTATATACGGTATTTCAGGGTTTAATTATCATTGAAGAAATATGAAAGCAACCAAGAGTCCCTTTCGTGCTATGGTCCTGAGCAAAACTACCTGGCCTCCACTTGCATTCACATTAAAATCAGTCAATAATTAGAAAATTGACACCCTGGAGCCTTTGAGGTCTCCCATTGGTTGATGGAATCTGTAATGTGCCCATCGGAGGGCACCAGAAACAGATCCCATCTCTCAGCCAAGTGTTGAACATGGTGGATAGAATATTAAACAAGTACACCAATGTATTAAACAAGTACACCAATGACACAGTGCAGTGTAGCATGTGGGAATTCACTCTGAGAGAAGCTGCAGTGAACTGTCCATTGAATCTTTTGCAGCACGTTCCACAGTGAAACGGACAAGAGCTACATGGACATACTGATCCGCCGACTTCAGATGTACTCGAAGAACTTGGAGCACCTGGTGGAGGAGAGAACAGCCTTGTACAAGTCTGAGCGTGACAGAGCAGATCAGCTCAATTACATGCTGTTGCCTAAGTGAGCCAGATTAGTCTTTATTGATCTTTGCAACACAGTTATCTTTGCCCACTTAAATACTACAGTATAATTCATCTGACTACACTTATCTTAGTTGTTTCACTGGCCTTGAATCTCTTTGTCTTCATTATCTATCTCAGAGTGTGCTTGTCAAACTTGATAAATATGAAGTAGATCCCAAGCCAGATAGTGTGGTGTGAAATTGGATGCTGGTTCTTTCCCAATTTATTTGCAGAATGCAGCATTGTCTGCCTCACCTACCAACTAACCCAATGTCTCCTTATATGTGCTTAATCTATCAGTGCCTTTTATCTTTATATCATTAACCTTGATAATACAATTAACTTACCATTACCAGATATAGCTAGTTATAAATCTGCCTGGCATTCAAGGTGACAGCATGTGGTAAAAGTGTAGGTTTTGCTGCGTTGCTGGTTTGATTTTTAGCTTGTCTGCTAAGTATTCAATTCTGGCTTTGGGAGCTCTCTGTTTAAGTGTCTTGTAGCAGAATGGTAGTGTCCCTGCTTGTGGGTCAGAAGGTTGGGTTCTACTCCTACCTGCTCCTGAGGTGTGTCAGTAACCGTCTGAAAAGATTGATTAAAATATCTGTACACCTATCTGTCTTACTACATATCAGTTTGTACGGGGTTTATTCTATCCAGTGCCATTGTGCCTATAATCATTGACAGAACTACTTAATTAATCCACCCCTCTGCTCTTTCCCAATTTGCGTGAAATTCTATTTCTTTTCACATACTTTAATATTGGTGAACTATGTCTGAAACATGAATGGAAAACATCCAAAATTTTGTTCAAGGGAACCCAAGAAAATGTATTCCACTGTAAAGTAAGAATAAAGAAGGGTTTGTCAGTTGAACAATGGAACAAGAATATTGAAGGGATGTCATGTGATCTCATCTCTGCCCAATTATAGTTCACACCTGACACCTGAGGCATTGCTCAGATAATGGTGGAGATGGGGGGTCATTGAATATTTTTAAGGTGGAAATGGATAGATTCTTAATAGACAAAGGAATCAGAGATTATGGGAGGAAATGGGAATTTGAAACACAAACAGATCAGGCTAGAAGGGCTAAATGATTTCCTTCTGCTCCTACTTCATATGTTCACACGTACCTCTCTGATGACAGCAAATTTGAGATCAGGGACTCTTTAACAGAGAGTCTTGAGACTCTTTGAGGCCACCTGTGCCTCCAGTGAGACATTATGTACTCAGGTTCAGGGTGCAGCATGCAGTGGGCAATGTCCCTTCCTCTAACACAGAAGCTCTGGGTTCAATTCCCATATTAGGTGGGTCACAACCATAGCCAAACAGGTTGATTTTCAGTCTTTAAATCTTTCTGGCAGATGTTAAGGAGAGAATTTTCTGATCAACCAGACTTCCCACATTTAGAAGAATGTGCAGGTGTGTTCTTGCCCTGAGCAGGCGTCATCTTCATTCTGAACCTAACCCTACCCCACATCACACACATACGCATGTACACACACACACATACACACACATAAACTCACAAATGCACATATGCACACACATATACACATGTGCATATGCACATACACACACACATTCATACTCATGTACACACAGACACACATGCACACACAGATACTCGCATGCATGCACATATATACACAGACCTACACACAAACGTGCACATATACACACCCACATGTGCACATACGCACAAACACATATGCATACATATACTCAGATACACACACAGATTCTATGAGAATGCTATGCATAATAAAATTGCTTTGGCCATTTCAATTATCCATGATCTAAGTCACTTACTGCTGAAACTGTTCTATTGTTGTCCTTTCTGGCTTTTCACCTTCTAGCTTTGTTAACCTGGGCTCAGCCACCATCTCTGGATCCTAACTGATTTTAACTAATTAAAAAATTCACAGAAATGCATTCAAATCCCTCCAATGCTTTTCTCCTTATCTCTGTAAACCCCTTCATCCATACAATCGTCTGAGCTCTCTTCTATGTTCCATTTCTGGTAATTTCCCTGATTTCTTTTAATGCTATAACTTTGCTGATTGCATCATCAGTGCCTATGTCCCTAGGTTCTGAAATTCTCTTAAACATTTCTCAAACATCTCTCCCATCTCTCTCTCTCTCTTTCCTCCATTCAGACACTTGCAATTTACTTCTGTGGCAGTGTTTTGATTACCTAATGTTTCCGTAAGTATTAAATTTTCACTGAAAACTCTCCTGTGAAGTGCCTTGGGAGATTTTACTATTTAAAAGATGTCACATAAATGTTGCTAGTCTACTTTCCCCCTTTTAAAGGAGCAGAAAGTAACCATTTCTCTTTTGCTTTGAATTCCAGGCCAGTTGTGATATCATTGAAAACAACGGGTCAGGTTGAGGCTGAGCTTTTTGAAGAAGTGACTATATACTTCAGTGATATAGTGGGGTTCACCACCATCTGTAAGTTCAGCACTCCCATGGAGGTGGTCGACATGTTAAATAACATGTACAAGAACTTTGACCATATCCTGGACAATCACGATGTCTATAAGGTATGAAAGAGCCAGGCTGTGAACTTGAGGGGTTCTGATTGTGGCAGAGTTGAGTCATTTTCCCTGAGGTAAATGTCATTCACAATGATCTTGATCAAGAACCATTTGGAATACCGTGCCTAGTTCTGGTCTCCTTACATCTATAAAACTATGCTTTTAAATATATATATACGGGATACATGGTGCTTTGAGAAGTGATGAAAGGTATTCTTGAAATGCGAACTTCTTTTGTGAGCCTGACTTTTTTTTAAACTTAGGTGGAAACGATTGGGGATGCCTATATGGTAGCATCTGGTTTGCCAAAGCGGAATGGAAACAGGCACGCAGTGGACATTGCCCGGATGGCCCTGGACATCTTAAATTTCATGGGGTCATTTGAGCTTCCTCACCTTCCTGACCTGCCTATCTGGATTCGGATAGGTGTTCATTCAGGTAAAAAGGCAAAAGCCACATAGCTAAAGGAAAGGGCATAGGAAAAACCTGCCTCAAATCGATAGAGTCAGGAAGTATCTTTGAAAGCCTTATGTATCTCAGTGTGGAAAAGAATGATGTCAAGGTCTTGTAGAGGACAAGGGGAATAGAAGGACCTAAGAAAATAAGAAGGAGGAGCAGAGTAGGCCATTTGGCCCCTCAAGCCTGCTCCACCATTTAATAATACCCCACGCCTCAACTTCCTCTTTCAACACTTCCACATAGCCCTCAACTCCCCAATAGGGTTAGGTATTTCAAAAATCCTACCTCCTGTTTAGATTCTATCAGAGATTTGGGATATTTATTAGAATGAAATAAAAAAATAAAGAATTCAATAACATGGAAGACTGAAAAAAACTAGCATTATTTACTTAAAGAGAAGATTTACTTTAGTTAGAGCAGACTAAATGGAGTTGTTCAGATGCACTGATTCTCATTTCTGGGTTAAGAACACCCAGCTCCTTGAATTCGGCGTTTAAAAATAGAAGCCAGTACTTCTGATTTTTGGTTCATGATGGGAGGGGGTCTGGACTGGGAGTTGGACAAAGCAACCTGGGAACAGTCTAAGATGCTGTTAGTTCTCAAGGCAGACATTGAGAAAGCCTGCCTTGGAGATCCAAACCAGTGCTCAAAGTTTAAAAGCAAAGATTAAAACAGAAAATATCCCTCCTACTCTCACTCCCTCACTCTCCATACCTTATCCGTGCCAACCTATGCCCTTGTAGATGCCCCACCATGTCCCCTGTTTCAAGGACTTATGTAAACAACCATTTTACTCCATATCTTATGTAAAGAAGCATCTTAGTTAAGTGTATAATCCCTTATGTCAACAAACATTACAGTTCAATAAGTAGTTAAAATTTAGAATTAGCTTGATTGTCACATGTACTCACATGAATACAGTGAAAAGTTTACAAGCCGCCACTTACGTTGCCATCTTAGGTGCAAAGATACCGAGGGACAGATTCTTAATTACAAATTCTTAGGGAAAAGGGTTTAGACAAATGAACAAAATTATAAGTCCAACAATAAATTGTAAAAATAGAGAAAAAAAGAGTTCAGAATAACCATGCTGGGCTTCACCTGGAGACCAGGAGTTGAATCTATCCTGAGGATGTTGGAGCTGTCTGTCAGTCAGCATCCCATTGTGAAACGATAGCTAGGCAAATCGGTTGTGCAACATAAATCCTGTCATGGTTTCGTATTAGCAGGCACTCTAGAATAACTAGCACTTTTTTTAACTCCAGTTTTTAGGCAGTTTTATAACAACTTTACCAGTCCAATGAGTTTTTTGCACTTCCTAAGCCTTTTCACAATTCCAAAGGGTTCCTTACCTCCACCAAAAGTGTCATGGCACCAGACCCAACATGGTACCTTAATTCTCCAAAAGGTCAGAAATATAAAACATTGTTTTAATCCTCACCCCACACCACCCCCTCACTCCCCCTCACCCACAAACACTTCCTGAGCCCCACACATGCAACCCAGTGACCTGAACCGATTCCCCATGGCCCTTTCGGTGGCTCTGTGGTTAGCACTGCCACCTCACAGTGTCAGGGACATGGGTTCGATTCCAGCCTTGTGCGACTGTCCTCATGGAGTTTGCACGTTCTCCCCGTGTCTGCATGAGTTCCTTCTGGTTCCCTCCCACAGCCAAACAATGTGCAGGTTAGGTGGATTAGCCATGCTAAATTGCCCATAGTGTCCAGGGATGTGGATTAGCCATGGGAAATGCAGGATTATAGCGATGGGGTGGGGGGGTGGTGCTCTTCAGAGGGTTTTCATGGAATCAATGGGCCAGTGGTCTGCCCCCTACACTATGGGGATTCTATGATTCATAGCCTTAGTGGTTTCTTTTACCCACATCCATTTCCCTCTTCACCTACAATTCCAATGGATATTGTACAAGGGGAAAATAAAAGTTCTATTATAGCTAGTTCTCCTATAATGCAGTAGTTTCATTTCTATGTGATGTTATGTTACAGAAACTCGTGCGATAGAAGTAATGGGGCCTTTAGTAAACCTTTCCATTTCTGGTCAGTTACAGAAATGCCAAGTTGTTACAAGCAAAATTTCCCAATGTATTGTTGTAATCCCAGCTCCTTATGGAGTGGAAGTTAGCCAAAAACTGCCATTAAACTTTCTGAAACTTCTGGAATTTTATTTTGGCGTAACTGGAATCTCTTTTTTTGAGGGGGTGGCTAAAAGGCTGGGATGCTCTGAACAGCTGGAGATTTTGATGGGTCTGGGTCTCAGGTTTCAAAGAGAATGAGGGGCTGAGACTCTCAAATCCTTACACCCTCCACCCCCCGCCAACATCAAATGGAGACTGGGTGAATTTGGAATAGGCATAACTTGGGGATGGGTGGGGTGGGGAGAAGTGAGGGTCATCTGTGGTCTGTCCTTAACTTTACAGCTCCCCCTTTCCACACACATGCACCCATGTATTGAAGTTTCAAATAGCCAGCAACTGAGCCTCTGCTTAACAGAAGGTCTTGCTTATTCCTCCAACACTTGTTGGATATCGCAATATTTGTACCTTCTTTTGCTCCCTATCTCTCTCTTCCCACTCCTTGGCCCCCAATCTCATGCCCCTTCCCCCAATACTGTGCTTGGTCCCAGTTAGTATTCAGCAAAATATTGTGGTTGTGGAGGGTCAGCCGTCTCAGCTCCAGGACATCTCTGCAGGAGTCCTCCAGGGTAGTATCCTAGGCCCAACAATCTTCGGCTGCTTCATCAATGACCTTCTCTCTGTTATAAGGTCAGAAATGGGGACGTTAAGCACCACTCGCGACTCCTCAGATACTGAAGCAGTCAGTGCTCAAATGCAACAAGATCTGGACAATATCCAGGCTTGGCCTGACAAATGACAAATATCATTCGTGCCACTCAACTGCCAGACAATGACCATCACCAATAAGAGACACTCTAAATACCACCCCTTGACATTTAACGGTATCACCATCACTGAATCCCCCACTGTAAACATCCTTGGGGTTGCCATTGACCAGAAACTCAACTGGACTCACCACATAAACACAGTGGCTACAACAGCAGGTCAGAGACTTGGGATACTGCAGCAATTAACTCACCGCCTGACACCCCAAAGTCAATCCATCATCTATAAGGCACAAGTCAGTTGTGTGATGGAATACTCACCACTTGCCTGGATGGGTGCAGCTCCAACAACCGTCAAGAAGCTTGACACCATCCAGGACAAAGCAACCCGCTTGATTGGCACCACATCTACAAACCTTCAATCCCTCCACCACCAGTGCTCAGTCGCAGCAGTGTGTACTATCTACAAGATGCACTGCAGAAATAAACCAAAGATCCTTAGAAAGCATCTTCCAAACCCACGACCACTTCCATCTAGAAGGCAAGGGCAGCAGGTACTTGGGAACACCACCACCTGCAGGTTCCCCTCCAAGTCACTCACCACCCTGACTTGGAAATGCACCGCCGTTCCTTCATGGTCGTTGGGTCAAATTCTTGGAATTCCCTCTCTACCGGCATTGTGGGTCAACACACAGGGGAGTGGACTGCAGCGATTCAAGAAGGTAGCTCACCATCACCTTTTCAAGGGTAAATAGGGATGGGCTATCAATGCTGGCCAGCCAGTGATGTTCAAGTCCCACGAATGAATTTTTAAAAAATTCCAATGTTCCCCTACCCCAGTTGCATATAGAAGCAAAATAATACACGTGCACACAGATGATAACCTGTTGCCATAGAGGCACCAGCAGAATAAATCACAGCCAGCTGGTAATACAGGGGATGGAATCACATAACAGCAAATAGGAGTTCACTTTGTAAAAAAATCCAGTCCCCAATTCACAAATCACGTTACAGCCAAATCACATTTCTAGGAGAACTACCTGGATTTGAATTTCTGTATCACATCCTATTGTTAAAACTATTTTCCTTCATAAATACACACTTTGACACTTACTGAGATTTCTTAATATGTCTTGACAAGTTGGACAGTTCCAAGAGGTTTATGCATCTTTTCCACAATCTTCTCCATAGTTAATAGTCAAAAAGGGCCCTTGATACCCCCATCTCTAAATCATAGAATCCCTGCGGTGTGGCAACAGGCCATTTGGCCCATCATGTCGACACCAATGCTCTGAAGAGCATCTCACTCAGACCCGAACCCCCCCCTACCCTAACCCTGAAACCCTGCATTTCCCATGTCTAATCCAGCTAGCCTGCACATCTCTGGACACTAAGGGCAATTTAATCTGGCCAATCTGTCTAACCTGCACACCTTTGGACTGTGGGAGGAAACCAAACCACCCGGAAGAATCTCACAATGATGTGAGGACAACGTACAAACTCCATACAGTTGCCCGGGGCTGGAATTGAACCCATTGTGAAGCAGCAGCATGAACCACTGAGTCACCATGTCACCTTTTTGATTTCCAGTGACAGAGAATCAACCACTATTGAGTATTGCCAAGAAGAGGCTCTTAAAAACATGCAGTTTATTTCATAATCGAATTGTGATACAATAAAATTAATTACTATTAAATAGTTAGATATTATTATAAGACTATTGGGAGATGGAGATGGCACATCTATCCCCATTGAGATCCAGATCTATTCTCCTGCTTTCCCCACCCAAGTCTGGGTGATGTCATCAGGTTGGTGAAGTTTAGTGCAGTCTCCAACCCTTTTCGGACCAATGCACAACTCAACACAATAGAATGGGAGTCATTGGATAACTTGTTCAAAGTGCCAGCACTGACAAGATGGGCTGAATGAGCTGCCTCTCCATTGGATCATTATACAATTGTTTGCCTTTCCTCTCACCATGGCTTTGTTTGTCAAAGGTCCATGTGCGGCAGGTGTGGTAGGGACCAAGATGCCACGATACTGTCTCTTTGGTGACGTGGTCAACACAGCCTCACGAATGGAGTCTACAGGATTACGTAAGATCTGCATTCCCCCCCATTCAATCTGACAATCTTTCTCAATCCAGCTGAACTGTGTACTTTCCTTCTGTCTCTGTTTATCTTTCTCTATCTTTCTGTCAGTTTTCGTCTTTCTCACTGTTCTGTTTTTTTCTATCAATTCCCTTTTAATCCTTGATTTTCTGCATTCTTCACAATTGCTATATCTCTCAACTCCTGTCTGTCTCATTATCTTTGTCTCTCTCTCTCTCGAGATGCACTTGTTCTTGTGCTTGTCTGTCTCTCTATTTGCCTAGGTTTGGATTTTTTAAAAATTTGATTTGATTTATTATTGACATGTACCGAGATACGGTGAAAAGTATTATTTTGCGAGCTATCCAGGCAAATTATACCTTACATAAGGACAGCAGAACAGAATGCAGAATATTGTAGCATAGCTGCAGAGAAGATCCAGATAAAGATCAATTCCAATGTATGAAAGGCTCATTCATAAGTCTGATATCTGCAAGGAATAACCTGTTTGTGAATCTGTTGGTACATACTTTCAAACTTCTGTACCTTCTGCCTGATGGAAGAGGTTGGGAGACAGTATAACTGGGGTGGGAGCGGTCTTTAATTATGTTGACTGCTTTCCTGAGGCAGTGGGAAATGTAGAAAGGGTCAACAGAAGGAAGGTTTGGAAGATGGACTGCGTTCACAACTCTCTGTAATTTCTTGTGGTCTTGGTCAGAGTAGTTGCTGTGATGCATCCAGATAGGGTGCTTTCTATGGTGCACCTATAAAAATTGGGAAGAGTCATTGTGGAGTGCCGAATTTCCTTAGCCTTCTGAGAAAGTAAAGAAGTTTGCGTATTTTCTTGACTGTAGTGTCAGTGTGGTTGGACCAGTATAGGTCATTGGTGATATTTACTTTGAGCTCTCAATCATCTCCTCCTCAGCACAATTGATACAGACAGGGGTGTGCCCTGCATTCCATTTCCAGATGTCAGTGATCAGCTCCTTCATTTTGCTGACATTGAGGGAGAGATTGTTACATCATGCCACTAAGCTGTCTATCTACTTCCTGTTATTCTGTCTTGTCACTGTTTGAGATCTGACTGACTACGGTGATGTCATCAGCAAATTTGTAAACGGAGTTAGAGCTGAACTTGGCCACAGAGTCATGAGTGTATAAGGAGTATAGAAAGGGGCTGAATTTGGAGCCTTGCAGAGTACTATCGTTGAGGATTAGTTTGATTAGATTACATTACAGTGTGGAAACAGGCCCTTCGGCCCAACAAGTCCACACCGACCTGCCGAAGCGCAACCCACCCATATCCCTACATTTACCCATTACCTAACACTACGGGCAATTTAGCATGGCCAGTTCACCTGACCTGCACATCTTTGGACTGTGGGAGGAAACCGGAGCACCCAGAGGAAACCCACGCAGACACGGGGAGAACGTGCAAACTCCACACAGTCAGTCACCTGAGGCGGGAATTGAACCCGGGTCTCTGGCGCTGTGAGGCAGCAGTGCTAACTGCTGTGCCACCGTGCCACTCACGAAGTTGTTGTCTATCCTTACTGATTGTGGTTTGTGGTTCAGTTGAAGATCAGAGGGTTGAGCAGAGTCCGAGGCCTTGGAGTTTGGAGATGAGATTTGTTGGAATTAATATGGAGGTAAAGTCTGAAATAAATGTCCTTGTTATCCGAATGTTCCAGGGATGAGTGTAGGGCCAGGGAGATGGTGTCTGCCTTGAATCTACTGTGACAGTAGGCGAGTTAGATTAGATTCCCTACAGTGTGGAAACAGTTCCTTTGGCCCAACCAGTCCACACCGACCCTCCAAAGAGTAACCCACTCAGACCCATTCCCCTCTGACTGATGCACCTAATACTATGGGGCAATTTAGCATGGCCAATTCACTTGACCTACACATTTTTGGACTGTGGGAGGAAACCAGAGCACCCAGAGGAAACCCACACAGACACGAGGAGAACGTGCAAACTCCACATAGACAGTTGCCCAAGGGTGGAATTGAACCTGGGACCCTTGAGCTGCGAGGCAGCAGTGCTAACTACTGAGCCACCGTGCCACCCCCTACGTTGTAGTAGATTGAGGCAATCTAGGAGGCTGGAGTTGATATGTACCATTTCTAACCTCTTGAAGCATTTCATATTAGTGGATATCAAAGCTACCGGGCGGTAGTCTTTAAGATATGTTACCTGATTTTATTTTAGCACTGGGATGATAGTGGTCTTCCTGAAGCAGGTGGGGACTTCAGGTTGCATTAGGGAAGGTTAAAGATGTCAGTGAATACACCCCCAGCTCGTCTGCACAGGGTCTGAGTGCACAGACAGGGACTGCATCCAGACCAGTTGCTTTTCATAGGTTCACTCTCAAGGAAACCGATCTGACCTCTGTGTCTGTGCGTATAGGTGCACCCGAGGCTGTCGGGGCAATTGACATCATTTCACTGACCTTTTTCACAAACCAAGCGTAGAATGCATTGAGCTTAGCAGAGAGCGATGCACTGTTGTAAGTGATTCTACTCGACTTCGCTTTGTACCCCATTATGTTGTGTAAGTCTTGCCACAGTCGATGTGTATTTGTGTGGTTAGTCAGAGACTTTAGTTCAGTCTGACATTATCTCTTGATATGCCTGATGGCTTTGTGAAGATCATACGTAGATTTTCTGTATAGGTCAGGGTCACCTCAGACCAGGACCTCTATAGGAAGTGGGTCTTCAAAGTTTGTGCGAAGATTTGTAGCTCGGGTGCTCGTTGTTGTGGTTCTGTTCGCCGAGCTGGAAGTCTTTGTTGCAAACGTTTCGTCCCCTGGCTAGGCGACATCATCAGTGCTTGGGAGCCTCCTGCGAAGCGCTTCTTTGATGTTTCCTCCAGTGTTTATAGTGGTCTGTCCCTGCCGCTTCCGGTTGTCAGTTTCAGCTGTCCGCTGTAGTGGTTGGTATATTGGGTCCAGGTCGATGTGTTTGTTGATGGAGTTTGTGGATGAATGCCATGCCATGTGAATGGCATTCATCCACAAACTCCATCAACAAACACATCGACCTGGACCCAATATACCAACCACTACAGCGGACAGCTGAAACTATCAACCGGAAGCGGCAGGGACAGACCACTATAAAACATACGTGCAAACTCCACACAGTCAGTCGCCTGAGGCGGGAATTGAACCCGGGTCTCAGGCGCTGTGAGGCAGCAGTGCTAACCACTGTGCCACCGTGCCGCCCACCGCATGTGTGGCTACTAAGGATAGCTGGTCGTGTCGTTTCGTGGCTAGTTGATGTTCATGTATGCAGATTGTTAGCTGTCTTCCTGTTTGTCCTATATAGTGTTTAGTGCAGTCCTTGCATGGTATTTTGTACACTACATTCGTCTTGCTCACGTTGGGTATCGGGTCCTTCGTTCTGGTGAGTTGTTGTCTGACCGTGGCTGTTGGTTTGTGTGCCATTATGAGTCCTAGGGGTCGCAGAAGTGGGTCTTCCAGTTCATCCACGGTTTCTGGTTGGGTTGCACTTGGATAATTTCTTTGGCACCCAATCCTCTATAAACTCACTGATGAAGTCTCTAACGGTAGTGGTATACTCATTTAGGTTGGCCACTGAGTTCTTGAATATGGAACAATCCACCGACTCCAAGCAGTCACCTAGGTCGGGTACAGATTAAAACCCCTGCCACACTCATATTAAACAGTCCCAGGACAGGTCAGTTCAGTGCAGAACATCAAACACCCCAAGGGCAAGGAAAGTAGTTGAAAACCAAAAAAAGCTGAATGCTGGAAATCAGAAACAAACTCAGAAATTGCAGGAAAGACTCAGCAGGTCTGGCAACATCTGCGGAGAGAAAGCAGAGTTAATGTTTTGGGTCCAGTAACCCTTCTTCATATGGCTAGATAAAGGTAAAGCTCCCTTCAAAAACTTGTGATTAACATAATACAAGATAAAAATGCCACATCTCATGTTTGAGATGAATGACTCACTCAATCTCTCACTCTGGATTCAAGCCTTTATTCCGGCAGGTGCAGTGGGTTTCATCCTATTCCCTCCCTACTTCCTTTGAATGATTCAAGAGGCCTTTTATTTGAACTGCATTAAGAAAAGAATATTCTCTTTGCAGCATTAAGAATTCACGTTAACCAATCGACAATCAGTATACTGAAGAGGACGGAGTGTAAATTTGAATATGAGATGCGGGGAGAGACTTACCTGAAGGTGATTCTGATTACTTTATCCAATTACAATTCTCCTACTCAATACTGAGATTGATAGTCTTCTGTTGGTAACAAAGGAAATGGGCATGAACAGAGTATTCTATCACAGAGGTCTTAGACGACAGAACACAGGAGAGGCTGGACCAGCCGCTATCTCTGGACGAGCTGACCAAGGCCCTCGAATTCTTCGAAAAGAATAAAACTCCCGGAAGCGACAGTTTACCGGTCGAGTTCTATTCCGCTCTGTGGGACTTGATTGGCCAGGACCTGCTGGAGGTGTATGTCAGTATGCTTCGGGCAGGTACCATGAGTGAATCCATGAGGAAAGGCATCATCACCCTCATCTACAAGCGGAAGGGGGAGAGGGAGGAACTCAGAAATTGGAGACCAATCTCACTATTGAATGCGGATTATAAAATTCTGTCAAAGGTAATCGCCATCCGGGTCAGGTCTGCTCTGGGGTCGGTGATTCACCCTGACCAAACCTGTGCTGTACTGGGCAGGAAGATCGCTGAGAGTCTCACACTCCTCAGGGATACGATCGCCTACGTGCAGGACAGAGGGTTGGACATCTGCCTGATCAGTTTAGACCAGGAGAAAGCCTTTGACAGGATATCATACACGTATGTGAGAGATGTTCTCTCCAAAATGGGCTTTGGGGAGGGAATCTGCAATTGGATCAGACTGCTCTACACCAACATTGTCAGTGCAGTCTCAATCAATGGGTGGGAATCAGATAGCTTCCCAGTCAGATCTGGAGTCAGGCAGGGCTGCCCCCTCTCTCCTGCCTTGTTTGTGTGCTGCATAGAGCCATTTGCCAAGTCCATCAGGAAGGATGCGAGCTTGAGAGGGGTGACTATTCCTGGCAGCAGGGGCCTGCAGGTTAAGGCCTCCCTGTACATGGATGACATCGC
>NC_057748.1:20074766-20085011 GCF_004010195.1 Chiloscyllium plagiosum | reverse complement strand
CACCTCCTTCTGGAATGTGCCTATGCAGAGGAAGTCTGGAGAGGAATGCAGTGGTGTTTGTCGAGGTTCGTCCCGAGCAGCGCCGTGACGCGGAACTCCGTGCTCTACGGCCTGTTCCCCGGGACGCACACCGAGATGAACATCAACTGTGCCTGGAGGATCATCAACTCAGTGAAGGTCGCTCTCTGGGTGGTCCGAAACCTGTTGATCTTCCAGCTGAAGGAGTTGACCCCGAGTGAGTGCTGCAGACTGGCACATTCCAAGGTCCAGGACTACGTGTTGAGGGACATGCTGAAGCTTGGGGCAGCTGCCGCCAAGGCGCGGTGGGGAAAGACCTGAGGAGTGTGAGACTCTCAGCGATCTTCCTGCCCAGTACAGCACAGGTTTGGACAGGGTGAATCACCAACCCCAGAGCAGACCTGACCCGGTTGGCGATTACCTTTGACAGAACAGGGGGCCGACGCAGTAAGGGGGCTCCGCTGACCTCCCCGCTAAATATGTGGATAGTAATCGTACAGACCTGTATATATGAATGATGACTGTCTCTGTATGCCAAGAAATGGAATGTTTACGTATGTATGGCATGACCAATTGTACAGATCATCAAAATATTTTATGAATAAAGTATATTTTCGAAATAAAAAAAATGAACAGAGTAGAGCTGAGGTACAGATCTACCATGGATCTTAGATCATGATGGAATGGGTTCAATGGCTTCCTCCCACTCCTGTGTCAAGGCTATTGTGATCCAAGGATCTAACCTCACACAGTATAATCTTCCTGAGAGAATAACCAAGCTCACCAGGTTCTGGGCCTCCACTGTTCCTACTCTTCATCACATTAGAAGAAAACCTTGCATTTCTGTAGTGCCTTTCACATCCTCAACATTTGGGTTGAAAACATTGTTGTATCGTACCAAATATGGCAACTATTTCAAGATGTCACAATGACCAAATCATGGTTTGAGATGTTGTTTGAGGGAGGAATATTAAAACAAAATACCGAAGATGCCGGAAATCTGAAACAAAAAACCCAAACATTCTGGAAATATTCAGCAGGGGTGAATAAATAAGCAGAATTAATGTTTCAAGTAACTGACCTTCTATTAGGGGAATAAATAAAAAGCGAAATATTGGATAGGACGTCAAGGAGAATGCCATCACCCCTGTGATAATGCTGCCCCTTTAACAAGGTTATCTTGTCCTTAATTTGTTTCAAGGGAGTTGTAAAGTCAGTGGTGCCGAAATGACTAACAGAAGCTGTCTAAGTCAACAATCAGAGGAGGCCTTCAGGTTTTTTTTTAAAAAAAACAGTTGTTCAATGAAAGGGGAGTGGCCAGTTCTCCCAGTTCAGGGTTTTTTCCAGTTTGATGTGGTTTTAGCAAGCAGTGAGAAACTGCAGGGGACCTAGAGAAACAGCTGAAGTGAAAAGAGGCTCCATGCTTCAACAGAGATCTTATCAGAACCTTCTCTCTGAAATCTCTCCTGCCTGTAAGTACCTGTGTTTGAATTTACTATTTGCCCAAGAGTGAGTTTATGGGATGTTGCAGGAATTGGAACAATGTCATTAAGTTGCGATTTTGAGTCAGTTGCGTTTTCAAATCATTTATTCTAAATTCTGTTTTTTTTTTCTTCGCATTTCAACTGCAGTGTGTAAATAAATTCTGTTTTTCTTGAAACCTAGTGGTTTCACCAGCTGCATCACTCCCAGAATATTCACTATACGTCTGCCTTTAAAGAAATAAAAGTTAGGGTCTGGGCTACCTTCTCAAAATGTTTTAAGGGGGTCTGGCCTGGTCTGTAACAGATTGGGGAAAATCTAAAGGCCTCCTCTGGTTGTTGACATAAGCAGTTTCTGGCAGTCATTTTGGCACCACTGAGTTTACAACCCCTCTTGAAAAAATAACCAAGGACAACATAACCTTGTGATAGGGGCAGCATCGTCACATTCCTCAATAAAACAGTGTAGAATCTACTTAAAAGGGAAGAAAGGGTTTTGGTTTAATGTCTTGTCCAAAAAGCCACTTGCGGCAGAGCAACATTTTCCCAGTTGGCAGCCCAGACTGTGCTCTCCCAGCGCCACTAATCCAGAATCTGGTTTCCAGCATCTGCAGTCATTGTTTTCAGCCCAGACTGTGTGCAAGTCCAGGGTGAGTCTCCTAACTCAGAGATAAAAGTGCGACTCACTGAGCTACAGCTGAAAAGACTGGGGAACTTTGAGTACATGTTGATAGGACCCAGTGTTTGATTTAGGGGAACTGCCAAGAGTCATGTGGTCTATGCAGGGAATAACTGATATCTTGTTCTGTTTCAGGGAAGAGGAACTGAAGTGACCTATTGGCTCACAGGAGAGACAGATCGCAATTTCAGGCTGCCAGCCCCACCTTCAGCGTAAGTGAGACAGGGGAAGCGTGCGCTGTTCCCGGCACTGAGGAAGGTTTAGTCCGTTCTCAAAGGCAAGCAGTGAGGTGGCTTGTAAGAAATAGGAACAGGGGCAAACTTAGAATTTTATACACGTCAAACTGGATCACCTATCATTCTTCAAAACTCTAGAGAATATATAAGAACATAAGAGCTAGGAGCATGTGTAGGCCATCTGGCCCCTCCAACCCACTCCACCATTCAATAAGATCGTGGCTGATCTTTTCAGGACTCAGCTCTACTTGCCCGTCCTTAATTCCTTTACTGTTTGGAAATCTGTCAGTCTTTGCCTTAAAAACATTCAACAAGGTAGCCTCAACTGCTTCACTGGGCAGGGAATTACACAGATTCACAACATTTTGGGTGAAGAGGTGCCTCCTAAAGTCAGTCCTAAATCTGTTTGCCCTTACTTTGAGGCTATGCCTGTTAGTTCTAGTTTCACCTGCCAGTGGAAACAACCTCCCTGCTTCCATCTTATGTGTTCCCTTCATAATTTTAAATGTTTCTGTAAGATCCCCCACCCCCATTTTTCTAAATTTCAATGAATATATTCCTTAGTCTACTCAATCTTTGAAATTATAAGGAGCAACTGCTGGGATTTTTTGCACAGGAGTGTAGAAGGTTGAGAGGCGACCCAATAGAAGTCTTTAAAATGATGAGAGGTGTACATAGAGTTAATGGTAGTTGTCTTTTCCCTCGGATGGGGGATTTTAAGACTAAGAGGCACATTTTTAAGGTAAGAGGAGAGATATTTAAGAAAGACATGAGAGGCAAATGTCTTACACAGAGGGTGGTTTGCATGTGGAATTAACATTCTGAAGTGGTGGATGGGGGTACAATGTCAATGCTTAAAAGACATTTGAATAGGTAGATGAATAGGAAAGATTTTGGGGGATATGGACCGGGAGCAGGCAAGTGGGACTAGTTTAGGTTGAGATTATATTCGCATGGACTGATTGGACCAAAGGGTCTGTTTCTGTACTGTGTGACAGGAGTACTTAATGATCTCATAGTTCAGGATCCTCTCTGAAGAAGCAATCACAGTACGGTTGACAGGCCTCCAACTGAAGAGCAAATGTCCACTGTCACTCTTTGTCTCCTGCCGTTAAGCCAATTATGTGTCCAATTGGCAAGCTTACCCTGAATCCCATGTGACCTAACTTTACTAATTAGTCTAGTATTGTGGAACCTTGTCTGCCTGACAAAAAACTTCAACAGGAACCTGCCCTTCATGTGACACTGCCCTCTGCAGGAGCCTACCCTCCACAGAACCCTGCCCCCCATAAGGTGCTGCCCTCCACAGGAACCTGTTGCAAATACCACAAAGTACCAGGACGAGGCCTTGAGGGAAATACCACAAAAGTGATCATGGGAATTGCAGTGATAGTGGTAATAATGATGTCAATGATTACAAGAACAAGGTAAGTAAGTAAAAGTAAACCACTAGAATAATGTATCACAAGTGGAGAGAAACTGGGGAGACAAACTTCACGTAATTGGTGATGCTGTAAGGGCAGACACCAATAGCCAAAGGTTCTCCCGACCTGTATTTAATTGACTAACTTTGGCTTAAATCTCAAAGCAAGGCAATCTTGGGTTGATATGTGAATCCAGCTCTAGATCAATTAATTTATCCTACTTTTAAAATTTGTCAGGATTGTAACACTTGGCGCATTGAAATCAGTGAGTTGCACGTTCAACATCTGTAGTTCTGACTTGTTCCAGGGTGGTTCCTTCGACTTGTTCAGCCTGTGGCATTAGACACATTTGAACACATTAAATCATGTGTCGTGGGCTTAGGGAATTTACTAGTTGTGTTTTTATTTTCACAGGGAAAATTTGCAGAGGCTGCAGGCTGACTTTGCTCAAATGATTATTGAATCCTTGGAGAAGAGGAGAACATCGAAATTCGAGGCAGGAAATGAAGAGAGGGACAAGAATGACTGGGAACTCGAGTACTTGCAGCTGAACTCCACAGAGATACTCAGCAGCTACCTGTAACTGTTAAGTGTTGCCAGACGTTGTCTGGAACTCTGGTTCAATCCTGTCTAGATTTATTATCTTTGCAAGTGGGACCTTCAAAGGAACAGAAACTATTAACATGCTTTTCAGATTTTCTGTTGATAAACTGTGATGCTTTTCAAGGTGAAACAGTTAAATCTTGGGAGTGGAATACCACTGTTATCTGCAATATATCCTACACCAAGATCAGGTAGAGTAGGAACAAGATCGATGGTAAACTTTCCTCTCCATTACAGCACTAAGCAGCTCTAGGTCAACTTAATCCAACACAAGATTGATCCAGTGTAAATTTCCCTGTTCACTCAGCTAGTACCAATCTTAACACTGAGAAATGTTTGAACATGCAATCTAGGCTGACACTTCAATGGAGTAACTAAGTGAATATTGGAGTCATATAGTCATAGAGTTGGACAGCCAACCTGCCCATGCCAAACAGATATCCTTAATTTATCTAGTCTCATTTGCCAGCATTTGGCCCATTTCCCTCAAAACCCTTCTTATTCATATTCCCATCTAGATGCCTTTTAAATATTGTAATTGTACCCACCTCCACCACTTCCTTTGGCTGCTCATTTCATACACACACCACCCTTTGTGTGAAAAGATTGCCCCTTCAGTGCCTTTTATATCTTTCCTTTCTCACCTTAAACCCATGGCCTCTAGTTTTGGACTCCCCTTCCCTGGAAAAAGACCGTGGAGATTCACTCTGTCCATGCCCCTTATAATTTTATAAATCTCTTTAAGGTTACCCCTCAGCTTCCAATACTTCACGGAAAATAGCCCCAGCCTATTCCGACTCTCTGTATATTTCAAACAATCCAACCATGGCAACATCCTTGTAAATGTTTTCCAAACCCTTTTAAGTTTCACAACTTTATTTCTTTACTTTTCACAAAGAGCTTGTGCTGAAGAATCTGTGCCGAGGCATCTTTCTACCCAAGATGGCACTGTAAGTGACAACTTATAAATTTGTCACTGCACTCATTTGAGTACATGTGACAATAAAGTTTTCACAAAGAGCTTGTGCTGAAGAATCTGTGCCGAGGCATCTTTCTACCCAAGATGGCACTGTAAGTGACAACTTATAAATTTATCACTGCACTTATTTGAGTACATGTGACAATAAAGCTAATTCTATTCAATTCAATCCAGTTCAATTCAATTTTTCCTATAGCAGGGAGACCAGAACTGAGCACAGAATTCCAAAAGTGGTATAACAATTGCATTATCGGAAGTGCTGTTTTTCAGATCTGAAGTTTAAACTGGATTGAAAGATTCTGTATCACTTTTTGAAGATGAACAATTGATTTCTTCCTGGACAACTTTCCCACCTCAGCCAACACCACCAAACACAACTGAATTTATCATTTGATACAGTAGAGTCAATATAAATTTCCAACTCAGGTTTCAGTAGAGTCAATATAAATTTCTCTCAATATTCTTGCATCAGACTCCCCCAGGCATAAAATGGTAGAAGCAATTCAGAAGTCTCTCCAATCAGAAACTCCCAAACCTCTTTCAGGTCAAGTGTAGAATTACTTCTGCTATAGACCAGACCAAAGCCCCTCAAATTATATTAAGGAGATAGCCTAGATCCCAACTTTTTCTTCTGTTTAATGGCAAATGTAAGGTGTTGTGTTCTGGATGTAATTTGATTGGTCAAACTACCAGTCTTGAAGCATAACAGATTTTAGACTTTATTCTTAAAATGCAAAGAAAGAAAGAATTGGAACAGCTTAACTCTATTTGAAAACTTAACAGAATAATAGATGATTTAAATACTAAACAGCAACTGCTTCAATATAGTAACACCCCATAAACACTCTGTTGGCAAAAGCAAGTTCAGATTGTCTCACATGCAAGTTTCCAATCCAGAAGGAAAGAATATCAAGAGAGATCTCTGAGAGAATGAGAGAACTCAAGCATTTTGCTGTAGCAGGGAGAGATGTATAGCTGCTCCCAAATCCAATAGCGACTGAAAGTTAAATTAAAATCCTGGTTCTGTCGGAGTTTGACTGCATTCCTTCATGCTTCTTCGATTGTTCCAACTTTAACAAAAATAAACCAATGCCTCACAAGCTGTTTACTTTATTGGCTCAGGACACATTGTTCAGCACCTCTATCTGAAGTCCTAAGTTCTCCCTCACTTTGTGTGGAGTGGCATACAAGTTAAAGCATCAGAGTGAGGCGGAGAGGGAGGTAAGGGAAATTATCATCACCTTGGCAAGGAGGGAGAGTGGGTCATAACTGAGCGCAATCTACCCAAATAATTAACCCCTCACAGACTTCTTTGGAAGAGACTTTTTAAAATATCAATTCAAGGGCTGCAGGCATCAGAGGCTGAACCAGTACTTATTGCCCATCCCTAACTACCCCTGAGAAGGCAGTGGTGTACTTATTGCCCATCCCTAACTACCCCTGAGAAGGCAGTGGTGCACTTATTGCCCATCCCTAACTACCCCTGAGAAGGCAGTGGTGTACTTATTGCCCATCCCTAACTACCCCTGAGAAGGCACTGGTGCACTTATTGCCCATCCCTAACTACCCCTGAGAAGGCAGTGGTGGACTTATTGCCCATCCCTAACTACCCCTGAGAAGGCAGTGGTGTACTGAATTCTTCAACCACTGCATTCCTGAAGATTAGGAAGGACATTCCAGGATTTTGATTCAGAAACACTGAATGAACTCCAATATATTTCCAAGTCAAGATGGTGTGTGGCTTCGAGGGATCTTGCAGGCAGGGCTGTTCCCAAATATCTGCTCCCTTTGGTGATAGAGGTTTCAGGTGTTATCTGAAAACGAGTAGGGAAAGAAATAACTTGATTTATTTTATAATTCATACCTGCATGACATTTTTATGTGAGTTTGTGTTGCTAATGTTTATCTGGTCGATCAGTGGAAATTAAAAGCCATGTCACGCAACAGGCAGAGCCAATCTTTAGCTGAGTAGAAGTTCAGCAGAGAGAAACAGACTTACTTTGTGATATAATAGGTAATTCCTGTCCCAATGATCTATTAACTGCAGGGAACTTTCAGATACGTGGTATCTTTAGAGCAATTAAATATCCTCCCAAGATATATGCTTTCACTCTCAATTGAAGATGTTATAACTTCAATGGCGAAGAGTATTAACCAATAAATCAATGCCAAGCCAGTTGAAGTATTACACTTGACACATCATCATCGCTGTAATTGCAGAATGCAGCATAACCTATTCCGTCTTCTAACCTACTGACAGCCTACTTTTCAGAAATCTCCTTACACTACAAATTGAAATAAACCAATTAAACCAAATAAGCACAAATTAAAATGTCACAGTCATTTAAAAAGGCTCTGTAACAAAAGTCAAAATCTCCCCAAGAAAGCTTACACTTACAGAGACACAGAGTTGTACAGATCCTTCGCTCCAACTCGTCCATGCCAACCAGATATCCGAAAGTCATCTAGTCCCACAAACCAGCATTTGGTCCATATCCCTCTGAAGCCTTCTTATTCATGTCCCCATCCAGCTGCCTTTTAAATGTTACAGAGTTGTGCAGCACGGAAACAGACCCTTTGGTCCAACCCGTCTATGCCGACCTGATATCCTGAATTAATCTAGTCCGACTTGCCAGCATTTGGCCCATATCCCTCTAAACTCACCCTGTTCATATACCCCCGTCCAGATGCCTTTTAAATGTTGTAATTGTACCATCCTCCACCACTTGCTCTGGCAGCTCATTCCATACATACACCATCTTCTGCAAGAAAAAGCTGCCCCTTAGTCCCTTTTAAATTATTCTCCTCCCACCTTAAATCTATTTTTGGACTCACCCACCTTGTGGAAAACACCTTGGCTATTCACCCTATCCATGCCCCTCGTGGTTTTATAAACCTGTGTAAAGTTACCCTTCAGCTCCAATGCTCCAGAAATAGCCTCAGTGTATTCAGCCTCTCCCTATAGCAAAAACCCTCCAGCCCTTGCAAATCTTTTCTGAACCCTTCCAAGTTTCACAACATCTTTCTATAGGAGGGAAACCGGAATTGAACCCTGTATTCCAAATTGGCCTAACCAATGTCCTGTACAGCGACAACCCAACATCCCAATTCCTATACTCAATGCACTGAGTAATAAAGGCAAGTGTACCGAATGTCTTCTTCACTATGCTTTTTTTTATTCTCCCACGAGGAGGTCTTCAGACCTGCCCTCCTTCCTCCGTACCGGGTGACACTCCTGTTTATTTTTTTTTGTTCAAAAAAAATAACCCCCACACTACCACCTAAGTGCAGTAGTGCTTATTTTTTTTCCCCAGCACCCATGGTGTGTGTGTGCAGGTGTGAGACACAGTGAAAGACACAAAGTGCACGAATCTTTATTCAAATTCCACCACCAGGAAGATAAGAAAACACCCGGGTGGCCAGTGACAAGCAGTGCCCTTCACATCAAAGGGCAGTGCTGTGTGATCAAAACAGTGAGGGGGAGGGTAGGGACTAAATCAAAATAGAGTTGGAGGGAGAAATAATGCACTCCATTCCCCGCGGCGCCCACCTCTCCCTGAACAACTCCAGGGTGTTGGTCGACATCGCGTGCTCCTTTTCCAAGGACACCCGGGCTCTAACGTAACCGCGGAAGAGGGGCAGGCAGTCGGCCCTAACGACCCCCTCCACGGCCCGCTGCCTCGACCTGTTTTCTTCACTATGCTATCTGCCTGCACCTCCTTCTCTTCCTAATCTGTGTGGATGTGTTTTTGCATTTTGTAATGAATACACTCACCCTCTTGTTAATTCAACACATCCTGGTTTAATTGGCTACTCTTAAACATCAATTCCATTGGTTTGGGAGAAAGGCATTCACAAGAAAGGAACCCTTTCTAAATTAACCTATTAGTGTCCAAACAAATGGGCCAATAAAGAAGGAAAGGGAACTGTTTCATCCGGGCTCACCTGGGAGCTTAACAATTTGGGGTATCTGTCTGGAACTGTAATAACGTGGGGAACAATTCTCACACCAGCCTCTCTTTGTAAGTGCTCCATGTATTTACGAAACAATGCCCTTCACCAGCACATCTCAGTGATAGATTTAACATTCCATTCACATTAATCACTCCAAGGGCATGGTCTACATTAAGAATATAAACAGTAAGTGTTGAAACTCTCAGGTGCTAAAAATGTATCTGCAGAAAAAAACAAAATTAATATTGCAAATTGATCATTTTTTTTCTCTCCGCTACCTGACCTGCATTTCAATATTTCCTGATTTTATTGCAGATTTCCAGCACTTGTGGTATTTAACTTTTGTATTAGTGTTTGTGTATGGAAAATGGAGACTTGAAAACATTGAATGGGATTTTTACTCATTAACCTCTTGGGAATTGTGAGAAATAAGTGAGGTGAGATTTGATCAACTTCAGAAAATCTTTGATCTTAAAACTACAGCTCTCCAGTGAATATGAAATATTGTTGTAAATGTATAGTTAATTGTCTGTGATGTTTATTGTTTCTTATTTAATTTCTACAAGTGTCAATAAATGTTTTAAATGCTATTGCTTTGCAGAATAATTTATAAGCATATATTTAAGAGCCATCATCATGCGTAATTTTATCATTTGCCATGACTTTCTCTTCACCTTATTCAAGGAGAGTGTTTATTACAGTGAGTGATACCACACAGTATTTCAACTGCACTGAATTGGTTTTGAAAGGAAACTAGATAAAAGCAGGTTAATGTTGTAGATGGTTCCTGTAGATATATTTCATTGACCTGTTCAGATGATGTTATGGTGTTATGTCTTAGTCAGAAAGAGGAAGAAGGCTTAAGTAAGGT
>NC_057748.1:20074011-20074266 GCF_004010195.1 Chiloscyllium plagiosum | reverse complement strand
CCTTAGGTCTCTTTTATATCTTTCCCCTCTCACCCTAAACCTATGTCCTCTAGTTCTGGACTACCTGTCCCCAGGGAAAAGACTTTGCCTATTTACCCTATCCATGCCCCTCATAATTTTGTAAACCTCTATAAGGTCACCCCTCAGCCTTAGACGCTCCAGGGAAAACAGCCCCAGCCTATTCAGCCTCTCCCTAGAGGTCAAATCCTCCAACCCTGGCAACATCCTTGTAAATCTTTTCTGAACCCTTTCAAG
>NC_057748.1:19953510-20073797 GCF_004010195.1 Chiloscyllium plagiosum | reverse complement strand
AACCTGCACTCCAAGGTCTCTTTGTTCAGCAACATTCCCTAGGACCTTACCATTAAGTGTATAAGTCCTGCTAAGATTTGCTTTCCCAAAATGCAGCACCTCGCATTTATCTGAATTAAACTCCATCTGCCACTTCTCAGCCCATTGGCCCATCTCCTCGGGATTTATCCACTTTTATGTGTTTCAAGATATCCAGCACTTCCTCCTCTGTAATATGGACATTTTCAAGGTATCACCATCTATTTCCTGACATTCTATATCTTCCATGTCTGCTTTTTCATGCTGGCCATAGAAATATCTGTCTGTGCCTTGGACTCGAGAGTCCCCAAACACAATTGAGCTCTTGGAACCCGACATACCCCTCATTGCATTAGAGCCAGTCTCTATACCAGGAACTTGGCTGTTCGTGTTACATTCCCCCGAGAATCCATCACCCCCTATACTTTCCAAAACAGCATACTTGTTTGAAATGGGAATAAAGTGAGGTCTGCAGATGCTGGAGATCAAAGTTGAAACTTTATTGCTGGAACAGCACAGCAGGTCAGGCCTGGATGCTGCCTGACCTGCTGTGCTGTTCCAGCAATAAAGTTTCAACTGAAATGGGGATAGCCATCAAAGATGGAGAATGGGAAAGATTTCTGGCTGTAACAGTCTGCTCCTTTTTTAAGGTATTTCAGGTGTTGCAGGTGATGTCCTCGAATTCTAGGAGCTGCAATAATTGTTTTATATGTTGTTGGATTGTTTTGGAACTTGAATTGAATTTGTTGTCATGTGTACCAAGACACAGTGAAAAGCTTCATCTTGCGAGCAATACAGGCAGATCACAGAGTTTTATTAGCATAGCTAGTAAACAATAGGTAAACAGCAGCAAAAACAAAAACACAGTTTCATGTGATGGTTAAGAGGTTTATGAGTCCATTCAGTATTCTAACAACAGTACGGTAGAAAGTGTTTCAAAACCAGGTGGTACATGTGTTCAGGCTTCTGTACCTTCTCCCTGATGGTAGAGGTTGTAGAAAAACATTGCCAGGGTGGGATGGGTCTTTGAGAATGCTGGCGGTCTTTCTTTGACAGCGGGCCTGGTAGATGGATTCTATAGATGGGAGGTTGGCCTTTGTGACTGTCCGGGCCGAGTTCACCACTCTCTGTAACCGTCTCCGATCTTGAATGGTACAGTACCCATACCAGGTAGTGATACATCCAGACAGAATGCTGTCGATGGCACACCTATAAAAGTTGGCAAGGGTATTTGCTGTCATGCCAAATTTCCTCAGCTGTCTGAGGAAGAAGACACGTTGTTGCTCCTTTGTCACCAGTGCATCCACATGAACAGTGTAAGAAAGCTTATTGTGGATGACCACTCTCAGGAGCTTGACACTCTCCACTTGTTCCATCTCTGTGCTGTTAATGTGTCGGGGGGCATGAGTAACATCCCACCGAAAGTCAGTAATGAGTTCCTTGGTTTTGCTGGCATTGAGAGCTAGGTTGTTCTCAGTGCCCCATTTTTCCAGGTCTTCCACCTCCCGTCTGTAGTCTGTTTCGTCGTCATCTGAGATTCAACCGACTATGGTGGTGTCATCAGTGAACTTGTAAATGGCATTCGTCTGGTAATTGGCGACGCAGTCATGGGTATACAGTGCGTACAGTAGGGGGCTGATTATGCACCCCCGGGGGGCTCCAATGTTGAGCGTTAGCGAGGATGAAATATTGCCCCCACATTTTCTGATTGTGGCCTGTGGGTCACGAAACTGAGGATCCAGTTGCAGAGAGTGAGGCTCAGTCCGAGATCACTAAGTTTAGTAATCTGTCTCAAGGGGATAGCAGTGTTGAAGACTGAACTGTAGTCAATGAGTAGGAATCTTACATAGCTGTTCTTGGTGTCAAGATGTTCTAAGGAGGAGTGAAGGGCAAGAAATATGGCATCTGGTGTGGATCTGTTGGTCCAACAGGCAACTTGGAGTGGGTCAAGAGCAGTGAAGAGGCTGGAGTTGATTAATGTCGTGACCAGCCTTTCAAAGCACTTCATGACCATCAAAGTTAGGGCCTCTGAGCAGTAGCCATTGACACATGCTGCATGAACAAGGATAATGTTGGCCCTCTTGAAACAGGCAGGGACAGTGGCCTGCTGCAGGGAGAGGCTGAAGACCTCTGCCAATTGATCTGGATGCACGGCCTGGTACTCCAACTGGTCCCATCGTTTTCCTTGGATTCACACGAAGGAAAACTGATCCGACGTCTGATGCAGTGACTGTTGGGATACGTTCGTCAGGACTTGTTGGAACAGGTATTACCTCTCTGCCGAAATTCTGTTCAAAGCGGGCATAGAAGGCGTTGAGACGATCTGGGAACTTTAGAGAAAAAAAAGTCAAAACAACAGCACTTTTAAAAGGGACAGGAACAGACAAAGGAAACACATGGTGAAGTCAGTGCAGGAGAGAGAGAGAGAGAGAGAGAGAGAGGGAGAGAGAGAGAGAGAAACCCACACTGCTGATACAGCAGTGAACCTGTACAGTTACTTCCTTTGCTGTTTGAATTCATGTATTGCTGGACATGAAGTGCATCTGAGAAAATTAACAAACAGCAAAATTCACAACTGATCTTGAAGGAACCTGTTTGGGAGAGGTCACAGCACAGAAATAGATAAGTTGTTGTGGTTCTGTTCGCCGAGCTGGAAGTTTTTGTTGCAAACGTTTCATCTCCTGGCTAGGCGACATCATCAGTGCTTGGGAGCCTCCTGCGAAGCGCTTCTTTGATGTTTCCTCCAGTGTTTATAGTGGTCTGTCCCTGCCGCTTCCGGTTGTCAGTTTCAGCTGTCCGCTGTAGTGGTTGGTATATTGGGTCCAGGTCGATGTGTTTGTTGATGGAGTTTGTGGATGAATGCCATGCCTCTAGGACGGTTTGTGTGCCGTTATGAGTCCTAGGGGTCGCAGTAGTCTGGCTGTCAGTTCTGAGATGCTCCTGATGTATGGTAGTGTGGCTACCATTCACACACAAACGAAGCTGCATCAGGACACTATTCAAAAGGGCCACAACACACTGCAGTACACCAGAACTGCAAAAAGAAGAAGAGGAACACCTATACAAGGTATTCGCCAAAAACGGATACCCGCGCAACTTCATCAGCAGATGCCTAAGAGAAAGACCACGGAACGAGGACATACCACAACCAAAAGGACTAGCCACACTACCATACATCAGGAGCATCTCGGAACTGATTGCCAGCTAGCAACATGAATTCGACTGGGACAACACTACTATCATAGGGCAAGCCAGACAGAGAACAGCCAGGGAATTCCTAGAGGCATGGCATTCATCCACAAACTCCATCAACAAACACATCGACCTGGACCCAATATACCAACCACTACAGCGGACAGCTGAAACTGACAACCGGAAGCGGCAGGGACAGACCACTATAAACACCAGAGGAAACATCAAAGAAGCGCTTCGCAGGAGGCTCCCAAGCACTGATGATGTCGCCTAGCCAGGGGACGAAACGTTTGCAACAAAAACTTCCAGCTCGTCGAACAGAACCACAACAACGAGCACCCGAGCTACAAATCTTCGCACAAACTTTAAATAGATAAGTGAATATTATTAAGTTTGGCCTTACAGTAAGTCTGCAGTCGTGAGTACAGCAGGTTATTTCTTGATCATTTGTTTTATTGAGATACGTTTCTTGATTAAACTTAAAAATTTAAGCCATAAGTATTAAGTTAGCCTGGAGCAGTGTTTTGTAAAGGAATAAGACAGTGCTATTTTCTGGGTCTGTAGATTGAAAGAAGGAAAAATGGCCTTTAGTAGAGTGATATGCTCTTATTATCGGATGTGAGAGTTTAGGGAGAGTTTACTGGTTACTGAGGATTATATCTGCAATAAATGCCATTGATTGCAAATTCTATCAGATCGAATGGATAGGTTGAAGAGACAGTTAGAGGCAATGAGGAATTTACAAGAACAAGGGGATGTGGTGGATGGCAGTTATAGAAAGGGAGAAAATTTGCAGATACAGTCACATAGATGGGTCAACTCCAGGAAAGGTAAGAGAGGTTGGCAGGTAGTGCAGAAGTCTTCTATGGCTATAAAGGGCAGACTTTTGAGAAAGAGTGGTTTGAACTGTGGAATGAACTTCCTGAGGAAGTGGTAGATGCAGATACAGTTAGAATGTTTATCAGATACTCAGATAACTACATGAATAGGAAAGGTTTGGAGGGATATGTGCCAGGAGCAGGCAAGTAGGACCAGCTTAGTTTGGGATTATATTCAGCATGGACTGATTGGGCCGAAGGGTCTATTTCTCAACTATATGACTCTATGATTCTACGATGAAACAGAAAAGCTATGCATGTCCATGGAGATATGAACCAATGGAAATTGTTCACCATCCTTACTGCCAAAGGGGCTGTACAAAAGAACCGCAGGCACCTTCTCCCACTGTGGTGGAGTTGACCAAGATTATTTATTGGACAAAATGAATAGCAAACCTGGAACCTATAGTTCAGCAAGCGGGAACTGACTGAAGCAAGTTGCAAAGGCCAAGTGACAATGTTAGAATGAGATGGGTATGCAGTCAGATTACAAAGACCATTCACTTCCAGTCGATCAGCATTCTTCCTTCCTAAGGAAAATTCTGCAGGGAGAAATGTTGCCACAAGAGAGTCATAGCATCAAAGATTTTTATAGATGGAAAGAGGCCTTTTGGCCCATTGTGTCTGCACAGATCATTGAGCACCTATCTACTCTAGGCCCATTTTCCAGCACTTGGCCCATAGCCTTGTATGCTTTGGTTCATCTAGATACTTCTTCAATGTTGTGATAGTTTCCCTCTCTACCATCCTTTCAGGCAGTGAATTCCAAATACTTGCTATACTCTGGTTGAAAAGATTCCTCCTGAAATTCCCACTAAACCTTTTGCCCCTTGCCTTAAATCCATGTCTCCTGATTATTGACCATATTACTAAGGATAAAGGTTTATTCCTATCTACCTTATCGATGCCATCATAATTGTGTATACTTCAATCAGGTCCCACCCCAGCTTCCTCTGTTCTAAAGGTAACAATCCCAGACTATCTAGTCTGTCTGCACAAATCAAATGCTCCAACCCAGGCCACATTCTAATGAATGTCCTCTGCACCCTCTCGAGTGGAATCACATCCTGTTTATAATGTGGATACCAGGACCCAACACAGTTCTCCTGTTGTAGCCTAACTGCTCACATTACACCTTATGATCATAAGATGGAGGAACAGAAGCAGATCATTCAGTTCATTGAGCCTGTACCACCTTTTAATGTGAAGACAGCTGGTCTGATGATCCTGCACTTTCCTGTCTTTCCCCATACCTTTGATTCCCTTCCTGATTAAAAATCTGTCTACCTCAGCTTTTAATATGTTTAATGAACCAGCCTCAACATTCTGAGGTAAAGAATTCCACTAATTCATTGCCCTCTGAGAGAATAAATTCCTTTTCATCCCTGTATTAAAAATGTGACCTCTTATTTTGTGATTATGCCTTCTAGTACTCGATTCTACCGCCAAGGGAAAGAATCTTTCTGTAAGTACCCTGCAAGTTCCTTCAGACTCTCATATATTTGAATAAGGTTGCTTTCCATTCTTTTAAACTCCAATGAGTACAGGTCCAACCTACTCAACTCTTCTTAGAAAACAGTCTTTCCAAATCTCAGATCAGCATAGCAAACCTTCTCTGGACCGACTCCAATGCCAGTATATGTTTCCTTGGATAAAGGGCCCAAAATTATTCATAGTACTACAGCCGTAGTCTGACTGGTATATTGTATAGGAGAAAGCGAGGACTGCAGATGCTGGAGATCAGAGTTGAGAGTGTGGTGCTGGAAAAGCACAGCAGGTCAGGCAGCAGCCGAAGAGCAGGAGAATTGACGTTTCAAGCATATGCCTATTATGAAGATGTGGGTGTACCTTTAAGAGAGTTAAAAGCAGCAGAACTACCGGATACAGCACCAAGTGTTCTCAATAAGGCAACAATATATGTAACATTTGGTTGAACAACTTGATTAGCTTGTTGCCTGGAGACGAAAAAAACAAATTCGAATTCAGCCATTCAGTTTTAATATACCCTGAAAAATATCAAACTCCAATCCCGTTTGAATTGAGTATATTGACAATCTTAAAAGTCAATGACACAATCCGATGCTTTGGGGGTATAAGACCGGGTAAAATTGAACACTTGAGAGGAGAACTGCCAAGTCCTAGCATGTAACAGACTGCTTGAAAAAAAATCTCTCTTACAAGTACCTTTTCGAGCAGTAACCTGTGACGCAGAAATTCCTAACAAGGAGAAAAGAAGACACAGGAAGATCCGAAGACAAGAACCCAAAGCTGCCTGGTTTTGAGATAAGAAGTGTTGTTTTGTAAATCTTAACTGGGAGTTTTATCAAACTAGTATTATAGAAGGGAAGGTAAAGGATTGGTTAGAGAAATAAATTGCAAATAGTGGTTAGTTAATTATTCTTTGTTATACTTTCAGAAATAAAGTTGTTAATTTTTCTTTACATAGTTCTTGGCCACTCGATTTCTTAACAAGTTACTGCATAGGATAAATCTTTTCTGTGTTGCTGATTTTAAATTAAGCAGGCGAGTTTATCCTGTGTCATAACATGCCCTTCATCAGGAAGTCCTGATAAAGGGCTTATGCCTGAAACATCAATTCTCCTGCTCCTCAGATACTGCCTGACTTGCTGTGCTTTTCCAGCACCACACTCTCAAATATATGGTATAGTTTTAACTAGACTTCCCTATTGTTATATTCCACTTTGCAGAGCACCTATGGTCTGTCTGCAACGACGACTCTGAGCTTTCAGTTGCCTGCTACTTCAACACACCACCATGTTCCCACGCCAACATTTCTGTCACAGGCCTGCTGCAGTGTTCCAGTGAAGCTCAGCACAAGTTCGAAGAACAACATCTCATTTTCCACTTGAGGATCTTGCAGCCTCGAGGGCTCAACATCAAGTTCAATAATTTTAGAACCTGATTCCATTCCTTTCATGTTTTTTGCCCATCCCACAAAATTAGTCACAGTCACCCATTTCCACATACTCCTAGGGCCCATTTTCAAATTAAATGGGTTACATTCAGCACAGCTAGCCTATTTTCTCAGAACAAATTATTCAGCTGCTGGAATCTGTATTGAAAACAAAAAATGTGTGAAATCACAGCAGGTCAGGCAGCATCCGTGGAGAGAGAATAATTAATTTTTCAGGTCTACGTGACAGTTATGAAGAGTCTGATGAAAAGCAATCTAGCCTCAAAACATTAGTTTGCTCTCTCCACAGATGCTGCCTGACCTGCTGTGATTTCCAGCAATTTTTGTTTCCAGCATTTTCTCACTCATCTCTTATTATCTCTTATTCATCTTTTCTTCTGTCTTGGCCTGCTATCCATTACCTATCACTTTCATCCCTCTCTCTCTCCACTTTGTCTCCACCTATCTTCTCACTGCCTCCCCTGCCCTCACTTTGGCTTCATCATAAATACAAAGTTCCCTAGCTACTAACAGTTCTGTAACAGAGTCACTGGACTTGAAGCATTAATTCTGCTTTCTTCCCACAGATGCTGCCAGGTTTGCTGAGTTTCTCCAGCAACTTCTGTTATTGTCTTTGAAAAACAGGCAATTTATGTTCCCCATTACCAATTCAACTTGTTTATTACATTTTTGTGATTTATGTGGGAGGACTCCCAAATTCCTCTGTGCTGTAATTTTCTTCAGATGGTCTCTATTTAAATAACGTCCAATTGTTCTAATCTTCCTGCCAAAATGCATAATCTCACATTTTCCCACATTATATACCACCTGCCAAAGTTTTGCCCATTCACTTAATCTGTCCACCTCCCCTGTAAATTCTTTGTGTTATCCTCAGCAGTTGCCTCCCACCTATTGTCCTAACTGCAAACTGGGTTCTCCAAGTAATCCATCTGTGGCCTAACATCTTATGCAGCTCCATTGTAACCTCTCTGTAATTGTATTCAATTCCTTGACTAATAAACACAAACACAAATTGCTCGAAAAACTCAACATGTCTGTCAGCATCTGTGGAGAGAAATCCGAGTCAGGTCCAGTGACCCTTTTTCAGAACCCCAAGTTCTGAGGGAGGGTCATTGGACCTGAAATGTTAACTCTGATTTCTCTCCACAGATGCTGCCAGTCTGTTGAGCTTTTCTAGCAATTTCTGCTTGTGTTTCTGGTTTACAGCATCTGTAGATCTTTCAGTTTTTACCTCAACAAACGAAGGCAAGTAATCCAGATGCATAACTATAGCCCCATGATTTAAAACCTTGGTAGACCAATCTTCAAATAATTTCCATTGGCTTTATCATGAATATCATATGTGCATGTGGTTCAGCTGGCAATTTTGACAAAATACAACTTATTGTGTTTGATTTGGCTTGCCACAACCACATCAGAAGTTGCTTTGTCCTTTGACCATAGTCGTTGGGGCCCCAGTGGCCTAATGGATAAGGCACTGGCCTCCTAAGCCAGGGATTGTGGGTTCGAGTCCCATCTGGGGTGTCTGGTTTTTAAAGCCTGGTCTTCATTGCTGACCTTAAGTCCTCTGTCAACTTCATCTTCAATCCACGCTGACTGTGCTTCTCATGTCCCTGTGTCTGCGTTGGGTTGACGGTAGATAGTGTTCAATAGGAAAATCGCAGGGTTTGGGTGAACTTGAATGAAAGAGACAGCAATGGGCTGAATGCTCGCTCCGATTCTGCTGGTTTGCTCTCATTGCAGTTTTACTCCGTCCTCACTAACTGCAAATATTTTTTTTTGATGCTCCCCAAAATGACACCGAACCCCCTTTTTTTTTTAAAAAAAAAACCCCCTTGTCTGCTACATTTTCCTCAAAGTCTCACTCTGCAAAGTTGGAGTTTGGCTGATTTCTCGGCTGTCCATTTTGGGGGCAAACGGGAGGCGACGTCAATTCGTAAAGGAGCTGCCAATTTGGCACGAGATGAAATGGGAGAAAAGCAATCAGGATATAAAACACTCGCAGAAGACCACATTATAATTAAGCCGAGCTGCACTATTTAAAACCGACAATTTCAACTCTGCTTGAGAAGCCCCAGTGGCCTAATGGATAAGGCACTGGCCTCCTAAGCCAGGGATTGTGGGTTCGAGTCCCATCTGGGGTGTGTTGATTTTCTTTTCTTCACTTACCTTCATAGATCAACTTATTAAGTATATTTGCTCCTTTTTAAAGAAGTTTGATATATGTATTTAATTTCAAAGTTTTTTGAAAGTAAAATACATACAATTTCACCTTTGATTTTTTTAATTTGAAATGTTTAATGGAAATGTATCCATCTTTACGATTGGATTCATAGAAAGTTTGGAATCTGTATTCTGATTTCGTCGGAGAACTTATATTTCCAAAATTATTACCGTCAGTTTTTTTTAGGGCAAAAAAAGGAAAAGAAAATGTCTATGTTGAAACTCCGTAACTTTTACATTAACCTTCTGCCTCCTGTAGGAAATACGATGTAATTACAGCTATTATTTGCGTTTATTTGGAGTCAGAAAAATACACATCTTGGGTATTTTTAAAAAAATGTTACTTGTGTTAGCTGATGAGGAATTACTTTGTCCAGATGGTGTACTATATATATGTTGGAAAACAAAACTGTGCCTTGCATTGCTGAGGGTAACAATTCGTATTTGAGAACATTTCATTTGTGAAATACGAGGATCTTAACTGTTCAGGATCCAGATCCTGCCAGGGACCTTTTTCACTTTGATTTAGAGTCTTGTCCAGATTGTATTCATTTTTACAATCCATGTTAGAACAATACTAGTCAAGATAAGCCAACGACTTATATTTACATTTGATTTGGAGATGCCAGTGTTGGACTGGGGTGAACAAAGTTAAAAATCACACAACACCAGGTTATAGTCCAACAGGTTTAATTGGAAGCACTAGCTTTCGGAGCGACGCTCCTTCATCAGGTGATTGAATGAAGGAGCGTCGCTTTGAAAGCTAGTGTGCTTCCAATTAAACCTGTTGGACTATAACCTGGTGTTGTGTGATTTTTAACTTTATATTTACATAGCTATTTAATGTGATGAACTTGCCAAGGGCGAAGTATTTTTCATACTCATGCCATGATAATAATAATGTAGTAGTGATGCTGCAAGTGTGACATTCAGATGGGAAGCTAAACTGTTGGAAGAGATGAATATGACAAAAGAATGCATAATGGTAAAATCTAGAAATTGGGGCTGTATTTTTGTGGAAAATGTATGATTCATGCCTAAGAAAACGAGATCCATGCAGTCTTGTGGCTTTTCCAATTGCTTATCTCATGCCTACTTTCAGAATTATTAAGTTGTAGAAAGCTTTGGGGTGACATTGTGAGTGACTCTCCCCCCCCCCCCCAGCCCCCGGAGAGGCGGGAGACATGGATCGATGCGCTCTGTGCTCGCTTATCTCCGCCTGCCCACAGCTTCTCCGCTTCTGTCCGCCCAAGATGGCGGCCCTCGGCGAGGAATGTCGGCCCCAGTCGGTGGGTTTACGGTGAGAGCCTCAGCCTCGGCCTTAGACAGCACGGATCCGCGGGCGTCTCCCGAACCGTTAAAAACAATAAAACCCAGAACAAACGGCTCAGCTTCGCCGGGAAGCAGCGGGCGGCCTACCTCGTTGGACAAAGCGTCGGCGTTTCCTGGATACTGTGACCGGGGGAGAGCGCTGTCGGTGGGGCGTCCGCTGACGGGAGGATTCGGGCAGATGAGCGTCGGAGGGTGAGGGGGCGCTGGGCGCAAAGGTTAAGAGAAAGGGCGGGAAGGCAGGGCTGTCTAGGGAGAGGTGACAACCTCTGAGCAATGCTAAAGTCAAATATAGCAACGTGAAATTTAACTCTTATAATGTTAATATTTATTCTATATGCAGTACGTTATTTTAAATTTCATTCATTTTTTGAAATATAGTTTGTTTTCCGAATTACATTCTACTTTGAAATCTGAAATTAATCCATGGATAAGGGAGAGATAGGAGACTATCATTGAGAAGTAATTTTATTAAGAGTTTAATGTAGATCTGTATTGGGTAAACTGTTAGTCACAATCGTGATGTAATTTAATTAAACAGATAAAATAAGTCTCTCAACTGTGGATGCTGGAAATCTGAAACAAAAACAGAAATTGCTGGTGAGACTCAGCAGGTCTGGCAGCACTTGTGGAGAGGAAGAAAGTTAACATTTCGAGTCAAGTGATTCTTCTTCGGTTCACACCTGAGTTTCTCCAGTAATTTATATCAGAGTATTACTGAGAGCTTTCAGCACAGTCAAGTCATTTTAAATAAGCTGGCCTGAAATATTTGTCTTTATTAACCTCTACCCATTCCTCTTCGTCTCACCACATCATGTCTGTCTTCTTTTCTCTAGGATGTTTATCATTCATCATTTCCCTCCACCAGTCCTTTGAGCCAAGTCCCACACACTCCTGTTATTCAGTGAGGATGACTTGCTTCTGCTTTGGCTTGATGGGTTGTAAAATGGTTAATAAATTCTATTTCCACATTCTATGTACTCTATTAACGAAGAATGCTTGGTAGCATTCTTAATTTTTTTTTGTGACCTGCTTGGTATTGGATTCCCTTGTATCAGGAACCATCTTATCCACATATAGCATTTTGATTCTTTTCATAATCTCAAGACCTCTCAGCTCATCCTGCTTTCATCTCCTCTGCAGGAAACCTTCCCAATCTATTTAACATAACCTCTCAGTTCTGATATTCTTGTAAATAATTTTTGCAACTTTTTCCAGTGTCTCTTTCTCCATCTTTAAATTGTAGATTAAAAATAATAGCTTGGACTTAATTACAGGACTTAAGCATTGGCAAAAAAATTAAAAGTTGAAACTTTTCATCAGAAATTTAAATTAATCTTCATTAAATAATAGTTTGAATTTCATCACTTTACTAAGATAGACAGCAGTTCCTGTTGCAACTCCGTGCCAACTATAGACCAACCAGTCGGCATCCTTTATCCTGCTGTATCAAATATTGTTTCCTTTCTAAAGTTAGTTTTCTTGTGTTTCAACACTAATAGGGCTTGACAAAAATCTTTGACTTCATGTGCCTTTTAAGCAATGTTTAATACTCTCAATATTTAAATATTGAGTCATATTTTGTTGTCTATTTAAGATCTATTGAAATAGATTACATTTTCTAAATTCCCAAAATCTTAGCCAGTTTCTCAGTTAAAAACTTGATCCTTGCATACCAATTTTGATCTGTGCTGACTAGTCCTCAGGGCAGTATTGTTTGTTTTATCCTACCACTATTTAGTTGTGCCTGTTGGAAATATGAGGCCGTTAATATATTGAATGTACAGCGCAGAGAGAGGTCCTTTGCTCCATATGTCCTCTTCTGGCCTTGTTGCTTCATTCATGTGACTCTCCTGTTATCATCATAAAAGTCAAATTATGTGGATGCTGGAGTTTTGAAATAAAAATGGAAAGATTATAGTATTCAAGTCTTATCGGCCAAGTGCTGTAAAACGGGATTAGAATAGATGCATGCTTCATGACTGGCACAGACATAATGGGGCCATAATGCGTCTTGTATCTGTGTTGTAAACCATCATGATTTTATGATAAATGCAGGAGAAACTCAGTAGTTATGGTAGCAGCTGTGATGAGCAAAACAGTTAATGTTTTGAGTGCACTATACTTCCTATAGAGTTATACAGCATGGAGACAGACCCTTTGGTCCAACTCGTCCATGCCAACCAGGTTTCCCAAATTAAGCTAGTCCCACTTGCCTGCGTTTGTCCCATATCCCTCTAAAACTTTCCTTTTCATGTACCTCTCCAAATGTCTTTTAAATGTTGTAATTTTACTTGAATCTGCCACTTCCTCTGATAGTTCATTCCACATACAAATACTTCTGTGTGGAAAAAGTTGCCTCTCAGGTCCCCTTTAAATCTTTCTCCACTCCTCCTAAAAATATGCCGCCTTGTTTTGCACTCCACCAACTTTAGCAAAATATCTTTGCTATTCGGCTTACCTATACCCTTCATGATTTTATAAAACCTCTATAAAGACACCTCTCAACCTCTTCCACTCAAGTCAAAAAAGTCCCAGCCTATCCATCCCCTCCCTATAATTCAAACCCTGCAGTCCCAGCAACTGCCTGGTGAATCTTTTCTGAACCCTTTCCAATTTAATAATAATCTTCCTATAGCAGGGCAACCAGGTTTGGACACAATACTTTAAAAGTGGCCTCATCATTGTCCTGTACAACCCCAACATGATGTTTTAACTCCAATACTTCAAGACTGAGCATTGAAGGCAAACATACTAAATGCCTTCCTTAACCACCCTGTCTACCTGTGAGACAACCTTAAGAGAGCTATGTACCTGCACCCTTAGTCTCTTATGTTCGACAGCATTACCCAGGGCCCTACAAGTAACTGTATAAGTCCTGCCCTTGTTTGTTTTACCAAAATGCAATATCTTCTATTTATCTAAATTAAACTCCATTTGCCGCTCCTCAATCCGTTGGCACAATTGATCATGGTTCCTTTGTAATCTTAGATAACCATCATTGTTGACCACGTCACCAATTTTCTCCTAAATTCTCATCCAAATTGTTTATATAAATGACAAACAGAAATGGACAGAGCATCAATCCTTATGGAACATCACTGGTCATAGACCTCCAGTCTGAAAATCACCTACACCACCACCCTCTCCCCTACTGTCCAGCCAATTTTATATCCAATTGGCAAGCTTTCCATGAATCCCATATGATCTAATTTTACTAATTAGTCTACCATGTGGAACCTTGTCAAAGGATTTACTGAGTCCATTAGGAGAAAGTGAGGACTGCAGATGCTGGAGATCCGAGTCGAAAAGAGTGGTGCTGGAAAAGCACAGCCAGTCAGCAGCATCCAAGGAGCAGGAGAGTCAAGCTTATGCTCGAAAGGCTGACTCTCCAGCTCCTCATGCTGCCTGACTGGCTGTGCTTTTTCAGCACCACACTTTTCGACTTTACTAAGTCCATGTAGACAACATCTACCGCTCTTCTGTCTGTTAACCTCAAAAACTCAAGTTTGTTGGACAGTATTTCCCATGCACAAAGCCATTCTTCCACAATCCCTCTTCTGAATAAGAATATATAGAACTGGAAAAGATAACTTTGCTCCTCACTCCACAGAAGCTGCCAGACCTGTTGAGTTTCTCAAGTGCTTTCTGTTCCTGTGTTTCTGACCACTGTTTATCTTATCCAAAAGGGTTCCTTTGTGATAGAAATATAAGGAGCAAAGGTCAACCATTCTGCCCTTGGGGCCTTTTCTGCCCTTCACTCAGATTCTGACCGATCTGTTTCTTTCGCTCATTTTCCTGCCTTATTCCTGGATGCTTGAAAGCACTAGATGGAGTATCCACAGCTCTCTGTGATTAAACAAAATTCCACAGATTCTAAATCCTTTAGTTGAGCAAATTGCAGATTGGCCAATAAGTTATTTTGCGATCGTACTGTTTGTTTCCAATCTTCCCAGCATTTCCCCGCTAAGCCCTTTGAGAATGTTATATGAAATGTTTCATTCATTGAAACTCTGAGAAATGTAGACCTAGCCTACTCGATCACACCTCAAAGGCCAATCCTTTCATCCCAAGAATCATACACTTGGAAATCTGCCAAATGTCCAGATTTATGATTTTGCCCTAAATGTTGGCTAGGACTTGCAAAAATCTAATACAGTGAGAAATCGAGACCCGTTATAGGATCGGAAAAAATTACCCAGGAGAAAAAAAACTAGTGAAATTAAAGCCTAAAATTCATCTTTATATCAGATCATTATAACACAATGGAAATCTAGGACTGGAGAACATGTTGCCAGATCCATCTTTTTATCCTTCCTTTTGAAATCAGAACAATTCGTACATACCTATAATGGACAATCCCAAACCAAATAACTATTCAGACATTTTACAGTTTACTCTCAAATTATTCTTTACAGTCAAGGCTTCAAAAAAGTTATTGCTTTGAAGTTATTAAGATTAGGATATGTGTTGCCTTCAAAGAGAGAATTAATTCATAGGGCACATCTGACACTAGCAACACTGCTTTATATTGCCCATTCCTAGTCGGCCTGAAGATATTAATGAGCTGCCTTCTGAAATCACTTTGTTGTAATGGTTTGACAAGACAGCTCGCATGGGCACCTTTACAGAGCAATTGAGTCAACTATGTTGACTGAAGGCAGTTTGGTCTTTGACAGAATGGTTAAAAAGAGCAGGTTTCCTTCCGTAATTATTGAGACAGGTAGGTTTTACGGCAATCCAACAGTTTTATTGTTATATTTTTTGACAGCATTTTAAAGTAAAGCTGTTTTGTGTTCTCTATTGAAATGCAGCCGGTTCTGATATAACGCGATAGTTCTGTTCTTGTGCGATCTCGTATTATAAGAAAATCGTGCAATAGCTGCACTGTCTAAACTAGAGGAGCTGGAATCGCATTGCAGCCAAGATATGTAATAAAAGTTCTCATTATATAAATAACGGTCTAAATGCTTTGATCGCATTAAATCAGAGTCGCATTGAAGAAATGTTTGTCGTAGCAGATCCAATTTACTTCAAATAGAGCACCGTGCAGGAAACATGTGATTTTTAAAAATATGTTCACAATGTATGGCTTTGCTGGCTAGACCAACATTTGTTGGCCTTTCCTGATTGCTGTTGAGAAGGTGGTAATGAGGTATCTTCTTGTACAGCTGTAGCCTGTGTCATATATGTGTATCCTCAGTGATGTTAGGAAGGTAGTCCCAGCAATTGACCCAACAACAGCAAAGGAACGATAATATAATTCCAAATCAGGATGGGTGTGTGGCCTTGGAGGGGAGTTTGCAGGTGGTGGTCCCATGCACCTGTGATACTTGTTTTCTAGTTGGTAGTGATAGTGGCTTTGGAATTTGCTGTTAAAGGAACTTTGGTGTGTTACGACAGCGCATCTCATCCTGGTCGCCATCAGCTGTCCCTCAATTCGAAGATTACATCTGCTCAGGGCTATAAGTATCTTCCTTGGGTCTTCATGTGACTGATTGCCATCCTGCAGATCTTTGGACAGCTGGGGCAGGACGTCCCCAGATGTTGTGGGATCCTGAGTGCAGCATGTACGTCTGCTGCTGCATTGCCTCATCATTAAGGTACTTGGTCTCAAAGCAGCTTGATGGGCATGTTTCCGTTTTAAGTGATTGGTAGCAAGTTCTCCCCAGTCATTAATATTAATTCTGCCACATTTCAGCGAGACTTTCAGGGTGTCTTTTGCATCTTTTTTGTAAGTGATGCACACTGCTGCCTAGTGGAAGGCCTGCACATTAAGAAAAGGACTCGCACAAATACAAAGCTACATCATGGATCGGGAGTACCCCACGAGTAATGGATTGCTTTTGAAGGGCATTGGCTTGTTTTGTAAGCAAAAATGAAATTTTGTATACAGCATTGTATCAGAAAGAGAAATCAAGGAAGATTTGTCTTTACATTCCCACCAGCTGTCTCAAAGTGCACTGCAGCCAAAAAAGTACTTTTTGATGTATAAAGTGTCATGAAGTTGTGTAGAATGCTCATGAAGTGGAAGGCAGGAAGCGAGAATTTGTTTGTAAAAATAATAGGGAAGAATGCATGGTCCCTTTTAAGAGATGAGTGCTTTTCAAAGCTTAGATGTGAAAGTGTCTGCAAGCATCTGGAGATTAGAGTTTTAAAATGGAAACATGTAACAAGTGGCTATATGATTGGAAAACGTCAGACTTGTTTTAATGTTTTGGCAACAAGTTGGATTCAGCCAATTAATTTAAACCAAGCTCTCAGCAATTCAAAGCCAATTGAATTTAAAACTGATGGTGTTGACAATCTGACAGCAAATATATTCTAAGAATTTGATGTGTCATGGGGGTATTTAAAAAGGGGTTTTTGAAAATTGAGAGAGGCCCAACTGCTATCTGAAGAGATATGAAATTTCCAGCTCTCGGGGGGAGGGAAAAGCAGCATCTATTCATAAAGGTACCTGGCACTCTTGGATAATCTTCCTGACACCAGGATTCAGTATTCAGAACAGAATAAATTACAGAGGAAACATTCCAGACAGCAGCAGAATCAGCAGAAGAAAGACTGGAGAGGCAGAGGAGCATTTGGATGACACCATTCTGTGTGAACATTGAGAGACGTAAGTTTTAATTTATTGTTTTATTATTACTTGGAATTATAAAATTCCAAGTAATTCCTCCCCCCCCACCCCCAACTCCTGTACCCAATACTCTGACCAATAAAGGAGAGCATACCAAAAACCGCCTTCACTATTCTATCCATCTGCGACTCCACTTTCAAGGAGCTGTGTCTAATTGATATATACTTGCAGTTATCATGTAGGAATCCTGGCAGCCAATTTCCACGCTGGGATCTCCCATAGGTAGCAATGTGATAATGATCAGGGAATCCTTTCATGATTTTGTTTAATGGATAAATGCTGGCATGGTAATAACAACCCTTTATAAGATAGCATAAAGGGGAATATTCACATCCACTTTTGTATTTGTGCTGATGTTGTGGAGTGGGACTTGAACCAGAGCCCATGTGATGCAGAAGTGGATGTGCTACCTCATGAACCACACCTATGTACACAGTATGAATTAGTTAAATAATCTGGATTTGGGAAGGAATTATGATGAGCACATGGGCAGAATTCCTTGCTTTCTTTGAGTGGTGCCATGGCTTCTTCATATCCATCTGTGCCTGGCGATGGAGTTTACATTTTATTGTTAGCATTTGAACGTGGAGTAGTGATATCAGAGGGAAGGAACTGGGGAAAGGAATGAGAGTATCCAGTCTAGATGGACGAATATTGTCTAAAACACCAGTAAGGGTTCCCCTGTTCAACATGCAAGATGGGCAAAGATTCAATGCATGTTGTTGCATCAGAAAATCTCAGGAACACAGCTTACTTACAATGACTAGCAAAGTCAAACCATATCTGGTACATACTCACCCTCCATCAAAAGTTTTAGCGAATTGTCCTGGCCACAAGTTTCAGCTGTGAATGTATTTTAAAGGTAAGCTCTTGAGGAGCAACCTCCTAGGGAAGGCGTTCATGTTTGACTTTTCTCGCTAGGTGAACAGCCGTTGAGACGATATAATCTATATGATCTGAGTATTAGGTTGGGGAAGGTTCACCTTTAATTTCATTTTATGACTGCTGACTGAGTTGATGAAAGAATGACATTAATAATAACACATACCCATCTGACTTGAACTGTGCCAATGACTTAAAATCCTGATGCTCCCTTTCCATCAACGCTGTGGGTGTACATAAACTGCAGCAGTGCAAGAATGTAGCTCACCATCACCTTCTCAAAGGCAACAAATGCTGGCCTAGTCAGAGATGCATTGCGTCCCATGATGGAATGAAAAACAAATCTGAGATTATTTCCAGTTTTTTTTTAATGTTCCTGGGTTGTGGATGTTTCTAACTAGGCCAGCATGTATTGCCTATCTCTAATTGCTCTTGATAAGGTGGTGGAGAGTTGTTGTCTTAAACCACTGCAGTCTTTTTGGTGTAGGTATATCCACAATGCTGTTAGGAAGAGAGTTTTTAACCTAGACCCAGAATGGTGATCCATTCAAGTCATGATGTTGTGTGATTTAGAGAAGAATTTATTGCTGGTAGTGTTCGCATGTATCTGCGGCCCAAGTACTTTTTTAGAGAGTATGAGTCATGGGTTTGGAATAAATTAATGGAATTTATTGATGTTAAAACTGCTGCTTTAATTGTGCTGCCTGTTTCAAATGTTATTTAAACATGACACCAGCAGCGATCTGTGTAGACTGGAAGAGATGATGATGATGTATAGTTGTAAATATTCCATAGAATTTGCAGAGCACAGAATCACAGAAAGCTTATGGCACAGAAAGTGGCCACTTGGCCCATCATGTCCATGCTGGTGCTAATATGCCCATGCTTTCTCCCACTTTTGCATCACCTCCTACATATTCTCCTAAACCTTTCTATATGCCCATCTCATTCCTTTTTCAATCATCTTGTCAAGTCCAGAAATCCCATAAAGATATCCATGATATGTTAGTAATTACTTGATATGATAAATTCCACGTTCTCAACTTTCTGTAGATCAGTGCATTTCTGAAATATTTCTTGCATTTTTTAAAATAACCACAAGCCATATTTTTGGATTTCTTCACAGTATTTCTGTCTATATATTTTTTTTCTAATGTGCACCAGGTCACCCTGCACCCCCAGGGGAAAAAGCTCCAGGCCGTCTCATCCTTCCTGATAATTATGTCCTGTGAAAAGAGATATGTTAAAATATGATATTTTTGTTTTTCTCTCTTATATGCTGCAGGATTATATGCAGATGAGATCTCCAACTGGCCGAAGCACCTGGTTTTCTAAATGTTTGCCCAGTCAGACAATATTTTAAATTCAAATTCCAGTCATGGCTTATGATGAAGCATTCAAGAGAAAAGAAGGTAATTTGCTTTGGGTGATGTCAGATTGAATGTAGCTTGGACCAACCCAGTTGTGTCTAAACTGTATGATTTTTGTTTGGAAAGAGTCCTAGATGCTTAACTAAGCTCAGAAGCTCTCACGTTCTTGCGTGGTTAATTTCCTGCTGCTGTTTTGAACCTGCACAGTTTCAGTTTTTAAATCTGTTCCATCAGATGTTTACTTTTTGGTATAGTACAAAGAGACATTTGGTTTGTTGAGGTTGCTTTTACAGTTTATTTTAATATAATAGACATGAAATTTTATAAATGTCTTTTATTTCAAGGGGCACTATTTAAGTTTTGGAGTGGTTCATGTACCTTGTCATACATATTGTTACTAACATATTGTTAATGGCCCTCTTTATGCAGTGCAAACTTGCTGTTTACGTTTTTTAAGTAATTCATTTCTGTATCTTGAGATTCTTGCCCTGCTACCACAACCTGACTTATCAAAAAGCATTAACTTGTTGTGAAATGTGAACAGGCCAAAAGAGCCATTTTCAAACGTGAAAGTTAATATTGCTTAGAATCCAAGCAAAACAAAGTAGAAAAATCAGAACTCAGGACACAAGATTCCTGGGTTAACATGAGCAACCTTTTTGACTGGGAATCATCTGATTCAAATCATAATATTCACATACGCTATTTGGGAACCAGGAGTAGGAGTCCCGGCCGATTCCTGTAGAAGCGCTCTCTCCCCGTGTCCACTGCAGGTCTGGTGAGCTGATCTGCCGAAGTCTGGTGCTTCTCCCTTTGCTGGTTTGTATTGTTTATCAGTTTTGGTACACATGCTCTCAGTACTAAAATAAAACTTTGTTGCAATAATGCTGTATGGCAGAGGCCTTTTCTCCTGCCAATGTAATATACACTGGGCCATTTATAGGGTTTCCAACAAAAGTGTGCCCAGTTTGCTTTAGCGACTATGCATCCAGCTGCCTTAAATACTAAACTCTGGAATTCCATATCTAAACCTCTCAGTCTCTTGCCTCTCTCTATTCTGGAAAGCTACTTAAAAACCTATCTCTTTGACCAAGCTTTTGGCTATCGCTTGAGTGGCCCAGTATCAGTTTTTTTTGATAGCAGTCCTGAGAGTCTTGATTTACTAGTGTAAAGGAATTTGTTGAGCAAATTCCATGCAGTACATTAAGTTTTATGGTAGCTGTCTTTATTTCTTATTTGTCACAATTTAATTGCAGTCATAAGATAATTAGACATATAAACAGTAACAGTATGTGGGATGGCAAACTGTAACGTTGCACCTTCTCTCAATAGTTCACAAAATCCTTTGTATTTGCAGCATGTGATTAATTTAAATAGTTAATGGGATGGGTGCATGGTGACTTAGCGTATGATCTTTTATCTCTGGGACGTGGGTTCCAATTCACGTGGACTGAATGAATGAATATCTACGTTTTGTAGCCATGCCTGGAAAAACCCAAAATTTAACCCATCTGCCTCAGGTTTTCAATGTAAGTCTACAGCACAAGACTTTCCTTCAGCTGGCATAGACTGGACCAGAATTTACAAAATGATCTTGAGTTGCCTTTTGTTCGCACTTCTGAAATTCCTGAGAGCAGTACTGCACCAGCTCCCCTGACACACACATTCATCCATTTACTTTCCCATCAGCCTTTGGCACCATCAGACAGTCACACAAAGCTCACAAATCTTGTGGGTCTCTGTTGCCAGCACAAGGTAGGTTGGGGCAATAAAGCTTGCTGATGACCGATCAGGAGGTGCTCTTCTGCACCACTTAGTGTAAAGATGTACTGCATCTGCTCTGTTATTCCTGCTGTGGGAATGTTTAATGCTGATATTGAAGACAAAACAAGTGATGGTTGTGGTGGAACTCAATTGTAAGCGTTGATGTTTCTTACCTTTGAACACAAATATATTTGAATAAGATGCTCTGATCATAACTTTTTTGTATCTTCAAAAACCTAATAAATATGCTTTGTTTCAAGTTATTTTTCACCGAGCTACTAATTTGATATTTGTTTTCAGTCCACCTTTTTGCTTCCATTACTTCATGTAAAAGGAGGGTCCTGACGCAGTCAGGCAGGACATTACATGCTCCAGAGATACTCTCCAACTTCCTTGTTGCAGCTCAGTTGATTGACCTGCTAAGAAGCATCCTCGAGTTGGAAGCCAGGCAAGAATGTGATACTCATTTTCTAGGGGAGGCCCAAACACAAATTAATACCGTTGGACTTTCACTTGGCTGTTCTACTGTGGAGTTTAACACCCTGACATTACGGGCATTCAGTACAGGCTGTTCGGCCCCAGGAGCTTGTTCTGTCATTCAGTTGAATCATTGCTGAGGAGCAGCAACATCAATATCTCTCCTGCAACTGAATGGCAAACCACGATGCTTTTGGATTTTAAAAAATATTGAACACGTTCTGCAGAATTCGAGAAAAAATGTGGGATAGGAATGGATATAGACTTTTAATATGTTTGACTTGTAGTCACCTGCCTTTTCTGGATTGTTATGGAACTCTTTCATATGTGTTCAGATTCGATCCTAATAGATTTCTAAAGGTCCTCCATCATGATTGTCGAGGATCTTTAGAATGTGATTAGTTAGTCTGATTTTCAGGAGGATAATAGGCCACCTGCTTATCATGCTTTACAAAAGGGAATTGGAGAAACAACTGGAAAGGTAAAAGAAATTGCAGGGCTCCTGGGAAAAAGGAGGGACCAGCTGAGTTGCTGTTGCAGAGTGTTGGACGATTATGCCTAGCCAAATGGACCCCTTTCCTTGATGTAACCATTCTGTGATTCCACTGAAGCTTGAGCATGTGCATTCAGGGTGATTCTTCTGATCATTGAATTCAAAAATGTATTTGAGGTTTAGTGCATCGAGTGCTTGCTGCGACCATTGGTGTGGGCTATTTTTCATTACCTATCTTGAGGAATGCCAAAGAGCACGCTGATGATGGTTTATGCAGAAGAAGAAACCCTTTACGATGCTGGACTTCCCAAACGCGCACACCTGATTTTATCAACTTAACATTTAAACTTGCTTATCCATACACTATGATTGTTTGGTACACTGAAGTCTTGGAGTGATGCAAGATGTCAGTTTACACCTAGGATAATGTCAAATGCTTTGTCAAGAGGAGGCAAAGTTGTAGAGCTGCACATATCGGGGTGCTCCATTGCATTGGAGAGGCTGGTTACAGAGTGTCACAGGGAGAGACCTGTTAAAAAGCTTTCTCTTGATAGGTGATTGGCTTTCATGTTGCAGAAGAGGAGATGGTAAATGAACCAAGGCTGACCTGTTCTAATGAACGAGGCTGAGACCACCAGTTCTTGACTGGGCCTCTTTGTGAGGAGCATTCAACTGCACATCTAATAGAAATAACCCACCCATGCTTAAAACTCCTGCAGGTCATAAAGGAACTGCAATGATAGTGCTGGAAAGGAGCATGAAGCCCAAATCATTGTACCCCTGAGCTGAAAGAGGAAAGGTGTCACTGCCAGGAAGCACCTTCTTTTCCACATTGCTTCCCTCCCCTCCCAAAACAAAAATTGGAGGGGTAAATATATATACATATTTCAAATATAAATAGATGATTTGTAAGCCCTTTACTGCTGTTGCAGATTGTGTAGTGGGTGAAAGCGGAATTGAAGAGGTGGGTCTGGCAGCAGGCAGAAGCCAACGAGAGAAGAAGCGCTCGTATAAAGATTTGCTGAGAGAAGAGGAGGAAATAGATGCAGAAGTCCGAAAGTCAGCCAAAAAGAAAGCGAAGGTGAGGGCTGTTTCTGTTTTTTGTTTTCTAAACCTTGCTGTTTTTTTGCCCATCCTGTGTGCAGCTGCTCCCACCTCGCATCTGCCTCCATCTAAGAAAGTGTGACCAGAAGGGCGTTAGATCTAGGAACTGTGATTCAGACGGGGAAGCTGAGAAGCATCCACCCAAGGCGTACTTGTTTTATTTTGATCGCAGCACAACCCAAAGCAGGAAAACTGCAATGGCCTGGCTCACTCACAACAGACATATCAAAAAGCATCTTTCAAATAATCACTCTTCGTTCTTTGCAGTTGGTTGGAAGGTTGGGAGTGATGGTGCGGTGGAGGGAATGACTGACTGAAAAATCTTTGAATCGGATTTTTCTGAACTTTGGCAATCATGATTAAACACTGGAATACAGTAAGCATTTCCACCTGTTCGTCAGTGAATTTGCAAGTTCAGCCCATATTATGGGTCAGTCTTTACGGGCTCCTTCCTGTCACCTTCCATCTCCATTGCTCCTACTGTGACAGTTGAGTCACAAGCCAATCCTTGTCTTGCTGTCAGAACTATCATGTGCGTTGTGATTGATGGAAAAAATGCTGTGCTCTTGGTTACAGGCAGATGAAAGCTAACTTTGATAACAGCAATTTCCTGAATCTTGGCGTTCCTTCCACTCATTTTGTACTGCATGAAAAATCCCAAGTGTCACTTGCCTTGCTAAGTGTATGTTGTGAGAATATGATCCCAGGCATATTCTGACTTGGACAGGGGCTGGTAAGGAAGCATTACAGTTCTCACTCCTGGAGTACAAGAGGATAAATCAGCTGCTTCGGATCAATATACAGCAATCAGTGCTGGTCTTGCTGCAGCCAAACATTCTGCTATCGTTCATTTTTGAGGTATCGACACGAATAGTGGGTGAATACTGGAGTGTGTGCGCTACCTGTGGAACCATAACTGAAGGAGGAGTCAGAAAAAGGGAGAATATTTCCCTTTGTGGAACCACAGTGAGGTTTGCTCTTTGTGAGCACTCTCTCTCAATTGTTTTGTCTCTGTTGTCTTCCTACCATTTCTCGATCATATTGCATCTGTTGTGTTTTTCCAAATATGACTCTTTACATGCAGAGGGGCATCCGTCACTGACACGACATTAACTTGTACACTGGCAACATTATGGCATCCTATTCTAACATACAGTTGGTGCAACAACTTATACAATATCCTTTTTTTCCCTTTTTTAGTTTTACACTTTTTTTTAAACAACTGCCATATTTAGTTCTCATCGTTGAGCTGCTTTGTAGTTTGTTGTTGTCTATGGTCAGTGTTTTCCTATCTCTTGATGGAGAGCCATAGTTTGCTTTCAGTGGGGCAACTAAGATCGAGAACTTATTTGGTGGATCAACTGTAAGCCACACCCTGCTTTGCCACATGTTGGCTATCGACAAACACGCCTTTCTGAATCATCACTAATAAACAGGGAGCTGTGTGGTCACATCATTGTCTTAACTTGCATTGTGTACTGTGAGGGTAAGTTACTCAGTGCAGTTCCTTGTGAATTTTATGTTACAAAGTGCTTGGTGTAATTGAGAGGATCATCAGAAACTGACATCTGAAGGTGATGGACTGGAAAACGGCAGCTGGCCCAAAACCTCCAACCTGTACTACAGTGGTTGCTTTGTTATGGACAGATCTCTTCAATTATCTCTCATACGGAGGAGTACCATTGGGATCATTATCATTCAATGTTCAAGAATTGGGTAATTTGGAGAGTTTCCTGAATAATGTAAAATAGAAATTTATTGAACATTATTACATTGCTGTATGGCTGATGGATGCAATCCTGTATTCCAAGTTTAAGTGGGTTTGTTCCTTCAGCATTGCTGCCACCATAACCTCGGAGGCCTTCCACAAAAGCCAACAACATCTCACGGTTGTTGATAATTGTTGAAACCTTTGCATGTGCAATCTTGTATGTTGATAATGAGGTCCCTCGCACTTGGAGGATGTCCACTTTCCCTGAAGATGTTGCAACATTCTGTAAGGACCAAGGCACCCTCTACTAACATGTTTCTAGACTGACAAGCATTGGTGTCTACCCCAAAAGGTGCTGGGTTGTTTTCTGTTCTGCTTTGCTGGAATCTACTTGAATAAAGTTGTAGAATTTTGAGGGCAGGTTTGTGCTGTAGACTACTGAGAGTTTGAACGAAATGATCCAAGCTCGTTTTCCTCAGTGTGAGAGTTTCCACACCCCAACTATGAAGGCTCATGCAGCACAAAGGAAAGAGTTGTGATGTAATGCACCACAACACCCATCCTCCAGTTTGATCCTTTTCCAAAAGCTTGTTGCTCATCTCTTAATTATCCATTTAACCTTGACTTGTATTGATAAACATATACTTTGTTGTAGTTACTAAATGTTTGCTTACGTTCATGTTTAATGGCTGTAAAGTTTTGAATTTAAACCTTAGTTTTACTGTTGTAATTCAGGATACTGAAGGTTTCCTGTTGGCTGCCGATATTCATAAGAAAAAGAAGAAATTACATCATTTAATGGGCGAAGAATTCTATTATGGAGGTATTTTCTGAAGTTATTTCCGACATTAGTTTTTGACTGTGATCTCTCTCTCTCCTTTGGATGAAAGTCAAGGCACTAGAAAAGGTGCAGAAAATATTTACCAAGCTGATGTTGAAGCTAACTGTGAGGAAAGGTTGAACAGGTTGAGGCTCCTTACTCTAGAAAAGACTGCAAGGTGACTTTTGAATAGAGTTTGTTAAAATTAACAAAAGGTTGGAGAATATTGAGAAGATTAAATTAAATTAAATTACTTTGTGTGGAAACAGGCCCTTCGGCCCAACAAGTCCACACCGCCCCGCCGAAGCGCAACCCACCCATACCAGATGTTTCCACTTGTTAGGAGTCTGAGGTGTATTTCTATACAGAAGTCTGTCCCAGCAAATTTCTTGTGTTTGAAGACACTGGCTATATGGCATCATCTCTTGGTAAGGTGCTGGACATTGATGATTCTCTCCACAGAACTAAAAAAAATAAAAAATAACAAAGAAGGTCATGGTGTTTATCTTCATGTCTCCTTGGGTTCGTTTGCCTCTGGTTACCCACCTCTTTAACAATCGGAATTTTTCTCCTATCTTTGCAGCCTATCAAAACCCTTCATAATTATGAACACCTCCAGTAAATCTCCCCTTAGCCTTCTCAGCTTGAAAGAGGATAATCTCAGCTTCTCCTATCACAAAGTCCCATAAGCCCTTTCTCAGGTATGAGTTTTTTGCTTGAAAGTGAATTAGCAGGCTCTTATGATAATATGTATTTTTCATAACAATGCTGTTTGATAGCATACTCTCAATACTGGACCGTTTTGTGGGATTGTGCAGGGTTGAATTGAATTGAATTGAATTTATTGTCACATGTACCGAGGCACAGTGAAAAGCTTTGTCATGCGAGCAATACAGGCAGATCACATGGTTACGTAGCATAGATAAGTAAATAATAATAGGTTAACAGTGGCAAAAACAAAAATATGGGTACAGGCGAATGTTAAGAGTTTGAGAGTCCACTCCGTATTCTAACATTAGGATAGAAACAGTTTCGAAACCGGCTGGTGCGTGTGTTCAGGCTTCTGTACCTTCTCCCCGATGTAGAGGTTGTAGAAAACATTGCCAGGGTGGGATGGATCTTTGAGAATGCTGGCGTCCTTTCCTTGACAGTGGGCCTGGTAGATGGATTCTGTAGATGGGAGGTTGGCCTTTATGATTGTCCGGGCCAAGTTCGCCACTCTCCGTAACCTTCTCCAATCTTGAATGGTACAGTTGCCATACTAGGTAGTGAAACATCCAGACAGAATGCTCTTAATGGCGCACCTATAAAAGTTGGCATGGGTATTCGCCGTCATGCCAAATTTCCTCAGCTGCCTGAGGAAGAAGAGATGTTGGGCCTTTGTAACCAGTGCGTCCACATGAGTCCAAGAAAGCTTGTGGATCACCACTCCCAGTAGCTTGACACTCTCCACTTGTTCCACCTTTGTGCTGTTAATGTGTAGGGGGGCATGAGTAACATCCCGCCGAAAGTCAATAATGAGTTCCTTGGTTTTGCTGGCATTGAGAGCTAGGTTGTTCTAGGTGCACCTTTTTCCAGGTCTTCCATCTGCCTTCTGTAATCTATTTTGTTGCCATCTGGGATTCGACCGACTATGGTGGTGTCATCAGCGAACCTGTAAATGGCATCAGCCTGGTATTTGGTGACAGTCATGGGTATATGGTGAGTACAATCGAGGGCTCCAGTGCTGAATGTTAATGAGGATGAAATATTGTCCCCAATCTTCACTGATTGTGGCCTGTGGGTCAGGAAACTGAGGATCCAATTGCAGAGAGTGGGGCTTAGTCCGAGATCATTAAGTTTAGTAATGGGTCTCGAGGGGATAACAGTATTGAAGATTGATCTGTAGTCAATGAGTAGGATCCTTACATAGCTGTTCTTGGTGTCAAGATGTTCTAGGGAGGAGTGAAGGGCAAGTGATATGGTATCTGATGTGGATCTGTTCGACAGGCAAATTGGAGTGGGTCAAGAGTAGTGGGGAGGCTGGAGTCGATTAATGCCATGACCACCGAAGTTAGGGCCATTGGGCGGTAGCCATTGAGACAAGCTGCATGAGCCTTCTTAGGCACAGGGATGATGTTGACTCTCTTGAAACAGGCAGAGACAGTGGCCTGCTGCAGGGAAAGATTGAAGATGTCTGAGAAGACCTCTGACAGTTGATCTGCGCATGCTCTGAGTGCACGTCCTGGTATTCCGTCTGGTATCGCTTTCCTTGGATTCACATAAAGGACAACTGATCTGACCACTGATGCAGTGACTGTTGGGATAGGTTCGTCAGGACTTGTAGGAATGGGTGATACCTCTCTGCTGAAATTCTGCTCAAAGCGGGCACAGAAGGCGTTGAGATGATCTGGGAGGGATATGTCATCGTCTGCTATCTTGCACTGTCCCTTTTAGAACCTGTGGTATCATTCAGTCCTTGCCATAGTCGCCGGGTGTTTGTCTGCGTCTCTAGTTTGGATCGGTATTGGTCCTTGGCTGTCTTAATGGCTCTGTGAAGGTCATACTTGGATTCCTCAAGGTTCAGACTCAATGATGGAGTATGGGAAAATCAACAGCTATGATTGCTCGAACCTTCAGTGTGGAGAGAAGACTGAGGGATGATTTGATAATGATCTTTTAAGATTATGGAAGGCTTTGATAAGGTGTACATAAGGAGAATGTTGCCATGTGCAGACAAGGTCAGAATTGAGTCACCAGTAAGTCCAATAGGAAATTCACGAGAGATTTCTTTACTGAAAGAATGTGGACCTCACTACTCAGTGGAATAGTTGAGGCAAATAATGTAGATACATTCAGAAAATGTGAGATCAGTACGTGTTCATTTAACCCCCATCCTGACAAAGGTGAATGGAAGGAGGTTTATGAGGAACATATACTTCAGCATGGTATAAGTGACATGCTTCTACGTTGTAAATACTGTGTAAGCATCGAGGTTATTGGATATAGTACCAAATAGTTAACTGAGTTTTGTTCCAAATGGAACTGGTGGTGCTTTGGGTTGTGGCAATGGTGCCAGAATTGGTCATCAAAAGGGGTCCAATACTATTGTACTGGCATCAGAAGAGGGCGAATTTCACCTTGTCCTGTAATAAACATTGAAATGATATTGTGACCAGATGAGGTACTGATGGGTGCCCAGTGCTGATAGATCTGATATCCTCCAATGAGTTAGTGTTTTCAGAAGAGCAGTGAGGAAAATGTTTGGAGTTGGGGAAAATAGTGCGATGAAAACGATTGATTGGATAATCTGAAATGTCTTCAGCTCGTGGTATGAATGAGGGCATTGTTCTCACTCCCAGAATGGAGGTCCCCAAACCTTTCTGGGTGAAGATTTCACTTTCAAAGAGTTATATTCATAGTTGAAAATCACATAACACCAGCTTATAGTCCAACAGGTTTATTTGGAAGCACTAGCTTTCGGAGCACTGCTCCTTCAAGTGGATAACCACCTGATGAAGGAGCAGCTCTCCAAAAGCTAGTGCTTCCAAACAAACCTGTTGGACTATAACCTGGTGTCGTGTGACTTTAACTTTGTATACCCCAGTCCAACATTGGCTCCTCCAAATCTGTTATAATCATGGACACTTCTATATCCACATTACTTCTTAAACAATTCTTCCAAAGAATTTGGGCATTGCTGGTAGGCCAGCATTTATTGCCCATCCTAAATAGCCCTATATAATACTGCTGCAAAGTTCTGGGTGTAAGTAGTATTTCTTAATAATGCTTTAGAGTATGCAGATATTTGTTGCCATGTACCAGTGAGGTATGTGTGCCTGCTTTTTACTGCTGAGTTTATCTTGGGCAGGAGTTCAGATACGGCAGTGTGGAAAGGGAGCTGGACCATGGAGTAATAGTCTACGGAGAGAGTATTTAGAGGGAAGGGGAAGAATCTGGAGTTGTGGGTGCTGGGTGGAGGAATCAAAGTTCACAATAAGTGGCATGGTCGTACCTTTTGACATAGAGGCCTGGAATCTTTAAAACTCAGCGGTGGGGACACTTCATTGCTAACTCTTGGAAAGTGTTAACAGACTGTAAGTTTGAGAATCACCAGCCTGCAGTATAGAACAGGATTTCTTTGACCCAGCTAGTCAATGCCATGTTCATAATTTACCCAGGCCTCCTGCCATTCCACTTGATTAACTCCATTAGCATAATCACCCAGTTCGTTCTTCATTTCCTTATCTACCTTCCCATACAAAGCATTGATGCTATTCACCTTAACTACTCCATGAGGTGGCAAGTTTTGTGGTCTAACCGAGATATATAAAATGCTAAAAGTGATTGACAAATTAGATATAAGATGTTTCCTCTTGTGGGCCAATCTGAAAATGAGAGTTCATAATTTTAGGAAAAGGTGTAATAGAATTAAAGGTGAAGAGAAATTACCCCTCTCAAAGGGTCATGAATGTGTGGCATTCAACATCGCGTGTGGTAGGTGCCAGGGCATTGAGTAAGTTTAATGAGTACAAATGTTTAATCAGAAACAGGTTGAAGAGTCATGGGGAACAGGCAGGAAAGTGGAGTTCAAGCTAAGGTGAGATCAGCTGTAATTGTACTGAATGAAAGAGCAGAATTGAGGGGCTGAATTGCCTTTTCCTGCTTCTAATTCTTATGTTCTTAAGTGCTGACTGGGAAAATTTAGTTTCTCCTAAATTCTCCACTGGAGTTTTTTAGTATTTTCCCTATATTTATACCCTCTTGTTTTAGACTCCCCTCACAAGTGGGATCATGTCTATAGTTACCCTACTGAATCCTTTCATAATTTTAAAGACTTTACAGTCATCCTGCAGTCTTCTCTTTTCTGGAGGACGGCGCCCAGCATGTTCAGCATTCCTAAGTTTCTGTGAAATTGTGTTGCAAAGCCATTCACTGTTTTCTGTTTTCTGTGCGAATGTAGAATTGTCACCGATGGAACCTGTGAAAAAGAAAAAGAAGTCTGAGGGTCATCAGGCTGACACCGCCATGGGTCTCCTCAAGGCCATCACTTCACCCATATCAACAGCTCCAAAACCTTCCAAGAAACCTGAGAAATCGCTTGCTGCTTTTAGCTCACCATCCTATCCTCCTTTATACCCTGAGATCAGGAAGGAGCATAAGAAGAAGACCAGTAGTGCAGAGCATGAGGAAACCCCTGAAGAAGGGGACTTGCATAAGGCGAAAAAAATGAAGCCAATTTTTGTAAATACAGACACTGTGACGGTGCGTGAGGCAGAAGGTTTAAAAATGAAGCTCCTCCTCTCACCTAAGGACAAATCGGGCACAGATGATGAAGCATTCAACTTTGCCACATCATCAAGCCTTAAGAAATCATCAAAGAAGATGAGTAGGGAGCAGGATCATGCCACATTCCACTCTGCCCTCGAGGCCCAAGGCCTGCCAAAAACGGTTGTTCGCAAAAAGCACAGGTCAGAATCTCGAACCAGTGAGAGCTTTGATTCTGAGACACGTTTTTACAGTGAGGTCCGTGCTGGCAACCTCTCAGAGTGTGACCTCTCGGGCCTTGAGGCGCTGGAGACGGCATCGTCGTCTGGTGGTGAGCTAGAGGCGGGAGAACTGGTCATCGATGACTCCTTCCGCGAAATGAAAAAGAAGAAGAAAAAAGACAAGAAGAGCAAAAAAAAGAAGGACAAGGAGAAACACAGAGAGAAGAAACACTCCAAATCAAAGAAGTTGCATGCTCATTCCCCTGTGAAGATCTTAGCAACGACCAAGTGCTGCTACCCAACGCAGTCGACTGTTAGCACACCTTATGCAATTAATGTGCCCCCACCTTCCATATTCCACATGGAAGGACAAAGTGAGAAAAAGAAGAAAAAGGAGGAAAAAGATAAAGAAAAAGTTGAGAAACCAGAAAAGGTGAGGTTATTCTGAACCAATGCTTGGAATTTCTCTTGATATTGAATATTAAATTGACGGTCGCAATTTGGTCTGTTTTGTTGCTCTTATAGCAGCAATTTCTTATCCCAGTGTTATGGACCAGACCAAATCCCCTCAAAATATTCAGAAGTATGTCTTGCCCCTAATTTTTTCTTACTTTAAAGATAAATTTAAGGTGTTGCATTCCTGATGCAATTCAATTAGTTAAACTACCAGATTTAAAGCAAAGCACACTTTATTCATCCGCTATAGTTAAAACAAAAGCAGGAATTGAAATAATCTAACTCTATTGGAAAACTTCACAGAATAGTAGATGCTATAACTAATACAAAGTAACTGGTCCACTATAGTAACATCCCTTAAACACACCTTTGGCAAAGGCAAATTTAGAAAACAAATTGTCTCACGTACAACTCCAATAGCGGGAAGAGAACTCCCAGCTTTTGACCATAACTAAAGAAAAGGGAAAAAATAGATTCTACTTCAAGATCTCAACAGCAACTGCTGAAAACTAAAAACTAATAATCTTGATTCTGTGGGAACTTGACCACACCCATTCAGGCTGCTTCTATTGTTCTATTGTAGTGGCTCTGGTACACTGCCCAATACCTCTGCCTTAAAAGCTCTCTTCAAAAAAAGAACAAAATAACCTCTTAAAGCCGGATATTGTCACATCAGTGACTGTCATATTAAAAGTGATTGCATGTAAGGAAAGGAAGATTGGTATTTAGAAGTGCCTTTCACAAACTTAGGGTGTCCAAGACTGCTTTATGGCAATCTCAATTAAGTATTTTTGAAGTTTAGCCACTGTTGTAATATAGAAAATAGTAGTCATCTCTATGGTACAATGCTGTATACTATTTAATGTATTCAGATAAAATGCAGTCCACCACAGAAAAGCTCATGAGGGATCTAGTTTGCAATCTTTGAATTGGTCAAATGGATCTTTTATTAGTACAGCAAGCAGAGTCACATTCCCTTGGGTCTGAAGACCAAGAAACCTTGCTCCAGCAACTACATGTGAGCTTGAGCAATAAATGTTGCCAGTTTAATTGCATTGCTGATCCACTAAAACATTCAGAGCAGAAAGCCTACCTTCGAGTGAAGATTATGATGTGACTGTGTTTTTGGTTGTAGCTTTTCTTGTAATTTTGGTGAATGTAAATGCATCATGTTTTTGTCTATCAGACATGGGAGAAACCCAAAATAACTTGAACTTAAGTCTTCAAAATTTGAGGTAGAGTTGTAGCTAATCTAAACAAACGTAAGCTTTCCCTCCGCAGATGCTCCCAGACATGCTGGGTTTTTCCATCTGGGTTGTGAACAATCTACCATAGTAGATAGGCAAAATAGGGTTTCTTAAGTTTCAGAAGGTGGTTGCCTTGCTATGCCAATAGTAGAGGAAAGAAGTTAGAAAGCAAAGTAGAAAAAGTCAGGGTAGGAATGTTCAGAGTAAATAATCCACTCTAGCAAGTTTGAAGCATTGGTTTTCTGTGAGGAGAATGAGTCTGGACAAAATTATAATGGTATCAAAAATATAAAATCGGATAAGGATGATGCATTTGGCAATGTTATCAGTTATTGCATAGTTTTTAAAAAATTGTCTGAGTGATTCTGTCTGGTTTTCTTTTTATCATTTTCTTTGTAGTAAGGGTTTAGGAAATGTGACTTTTAAATGTTGGGATTTGAAATAAATTGTATTCACATTTTAAGAACACCTCTCCTCTAAGGCAGCTTGTCTGACATCCATCCTTGGGTGAGTCTTTGAAAAATTTATTTGTCTGTGTAGTGATCTCAGTCTCCTGAAGAGATTTAAAAAAAAAAGCTACAAGGTAAACATGCAGGTTGAGTCCGTGATTAAGAAAGCGAATGCAATGTTGTCTCTTATCTCAAGAGGGTTGGAATATAAAAGCAGAGATGTACTACTAAGACTATATAAAGCTCTGGTTAGGCCCCATTTGGAGTACTGTGTCCAGTTTTGGTCCCCACACCTCAGGAAGGACATACTGGCACTGGAACGTGTCCAGCGGAGATTCACACGGATGATCCCTGGAATGATAGGTCTAACATATGAGGAACGGCTGAGGATACTGGGATTGTATTCGTTGGAGTTTAGAAGATTAAGGGTAGACTTAATAGAGACGTACAAAATAATACATGGCTTGGAAAAGGTGGATGCTAGGAAATTGTTTCAGTTAAACGAGGAGACTAGGACCCGTGGACACAGCCTTAGAATTAGAGGGGGTCATTTCAGAACAGAAATGCGGAGACATTTCTTCAGCCAGAGTGTGGTGGGCCTGTGGAATTCATTGCCACGGAGTGCAGTGGAAGCCGGGACGCTAAATGTCTTCAAGGCTGAGATTGATAGATTCTTGTTGTCTAGAGGAATTAAGGGCTACGGGGAGAACGCTGGTAAGTGGAGCTGAAATGCGCATCAGCCATGATTGAATGGCGGAGTGGACTCGATGGGCCGAATGGCCTTACTTCCACTCCCATGTCTTATGGTCTTAAATGCAATTTTGTCCTTCTCAAATGAACACCAGAATCATCACCTTCACCTTTTGATGCAAACTCCATTCCTCCAACAACTCCACACTCCAAACCCCAATTCTTCCTGGCCTCTGACTCAGGCTGAATTGGACTATTCTCAACCTTGATAAACTTAAGACCATCTCACAACAATCAGCCCTCCCTTCCTCAGTCTGCTTGTTGCTGCATCCATATCATGCCCATGCCTATGTCTTACTGGCTTAATTATTTTAATGCTTCATTTGCCATTCTCCAATCTTACATTCTTCATGAACTTCATCTTACCAAATCAAAACTGCTTGTACCCTCTCTCACGCAGTCATATTTTATTCTACAAAGAGCCATAAAAATTAAAATATGCAGACAGTGTTCACATCATCTACGGCCTCAGTCATTCCTGTCTTTTCTACCTTTCACCAGGACTACAAACTCCCCCACTCTTCACTGGAAAGGAGGGAAGTTTGCAGTGGAGATCATGCAGGGAGGCTGTGGCTGCAAAATTGTTGTGCTGGGGATAGAGCGGTAGCAATGGAAAAGGGGAAGATGTAGGCATTTAGGGTGATGAGAAGGTTTCCCAAGTATTTAATTAGGAAAACCCTTTATATAAAGTAACAGCTGACTATTGCTGAAGAGAAAGAATGTCAAATTTCTAGCAATCACAACAATTTATGCTCCAGGAGGAAAGGATGCTGATTAGTTGGCAAGTCGACCCGAACTGACTAAGGCAGATGCCTCTGGGGAAAGCAATGGAGAATCTTTGGCTCACCAAGGTCCTGGGTAACTCAAAAAAGCTTGAAAAAGTTTATTCTTTTACAAGGAACATGTTCCTGTGTATGAATGAACGTCACTTCTAGCAAATGTTATGTGTAGATTAGATTAGATTCCCTACAGTGTAGAAACAGGCCCTTCGGCCCAACAAGTCCACACCGACTCTCTGAAAAGCAACCCACCCAGACCCATTCCCCTATATTTACCCCTTCACCTAACACTACAAGCAATTTCCCATGGCCACTTCACCTCACCTGCACATTTTTGGACTGTGGGAGGAAACTGGAGCACCCGGAGGAAACCCACGCAGACACGGGGAGAATGTGCAAACTCCACACAGACAGTTGCCTGAGGCAGGAATTGAACCCAGGTCTCTGGCACTGTGAAGTAGCAGTGCTAACCACTGTGCTACCGTGCCGCTGAACGAAGAGACCTTGGAGTGCAGGTTCATAGCTCCTTGAAAGTGGAGTCGCAGGTAGATAGGATAGTGAAGAAGGCGTTTGGTATGCTTTCCTTTATTGGTCAGAGTATTGAGTACAGGAGTTGGGAGGTCATGTTGCGGCTGTACAGGACATTGGTTAGGCCACTGTTGGAATATTGTGTGCAATTCTGGTCGTCTCCTTATCGGAAAGATGTTGTGAAACTTGGAAGGGTTCAGAAAAGATTTACAAGGATGTTAGCAGGGTTGGAGGATTTGAGCTATAGGGAGAAGTTGAATAGGCTGGGGCTGTTTTCCCTGGAGCGTCGGAGGCTGAGGGGTGACCTTTATAGAGGTTTATAAAATCATGAGGGGCATGGATAGGGGAAATAGACAAGGTCTTTTCCTTGGGGTTTGGAAGTTCAGAACTAGAGGGCATAGGTTTAAGGTGAGGGGGAAAGATATAAAAGAGACCTAAGTGGCAACTTTTTCACGCAGAGGGCGGTACGTGTGTGGAATGAGCTGCCAGAGGAAGTGGTGGAGGCTAGTACAATTGCAACATTTAAAAGGCATCTGGATGGGTATATGAATAGGAAAGGTTTGAAGGCTTATGTGCTGGGTGCTGGCAGATGGGATTAGATTGGGTTGGAATATCTGGTCGGCATGGACGAGTTGGACCGAAGGGTCTGTTTCCATGCTATACATCTCTATGACTCTAAATGAGCCATTTTATGAATGTTACTGATTTGCCAACCAATCAGCACTGTTGTCACTTCTAGTATGAGTTGTTCTTTTGGTTTGAATTTGGCATTCTTGCATTTATCCTGCTAAATAAAGAGGAAAGGTTTCAGTAACACCTCTCTTTTCAGCACTAACGTTGACTACTAAAGGTGCAACAACATAGTTGGTTCCTACAGGTTGACTTCAAATATCACCAATCTTATCTGATGTTTGCTGACTTCTCTTTCATTCCATGTTAGCTAGTTATCCTAATGGTTAATTATTTTATACAGGTTAAAACCACTGGTGGTTTTATTATGAACAGATATGTTAGATTATTGTGTAAGGTTCAGTACTTTGGTTTTATTATTTTGATTGGTACTGTTTTGGTTAAGCAATTCCTTATATGTAGAATGTTTAAAATAGGAAAGCTTTGCAGAAACATTGTCAAATAAAATTTTACACCACATCATGAGATTTTTGGCTCTGGTGACCAAAAGCCTGGTCACAAAGGTGGACTTTAAGGGGCCATATGAAGAGAGACTCAGGAGAGAATTTTGGGGTGTTGAGTTTAGGGAACTGGACATGGCATTATGTGTACCAATGCTGGAATGAGTTATAGGTGCTTGAATCAGCAATTGCCATGCTAATATCCTTCATGACGTTAGCTGCAGGAGGCTGGATATTTCTTTCGAGTTCAGCAGCTCCCTTGTGCTGCAAAGTTCTAAGCTGTTATTACTTTGTGGTTCATAATGGCGTGTGCCCAGCAGGATGCAGGACTTACTCAGTAGTTCTGGTAGTATCTCAGACCTGCTGAGTATTTCCAGCATTTTCTATGTTTCAGATGTTCTAAGTTTGCAGTATCTTGTTATTGTATCTGGATGCAGTCTGTTCCATCAGTGGGAGCCCAAAGGTGCTAACTGTACTGATTTTATTTGATCATTACTTTTACTCTTCCATCTAATGTGAGCCGCAGCCCAGGATGCAATTGCAAATTTACCTTTGAAACAAAAAGCAGCTATCAGCAAAAACATGCCAACAAATAACTTCTTCATAATGATCCTAAAATATGTTGTTGCAGCTTTGTGAATGGAACTTTACTCCATATCCAACAACTGACCTGAGAATATTTGATGCTGCAGTAGGACATCCAACAAAGGGAAGTATAGGAGGTTGAGGGGTGACCTTATAGAGGTTTATAAAATCATGAGAGGTTGGATAAGGTGAATAGTAAAGGTCCCAGGATAGGGGAGTCCAAAATTATAGGGCATAGGTTAAGTTGAGAGGACAAAGATTTAAAAGAGACCTGAGGGGCATCTTTCCTGCATTCCTACAGAATGAGTGACCAGAGGAAGTGGTAGAGGCAGGTTCAGGTACAATATTTAAAAGGCATTTGGACAGGTACATCAATAGGGACGTTCTCAAGGGATGTGGGCCAAAAGCAGGCACTTGGAACTAGTTTAGTTTGGGAAACCTGGTTGACATGGATGAGTTTCCATGCCATATAATTCTATGACTGTATGTATCATTGTATAACGTCATCATTCTCCAACATGTTTGTCACAGATGATCATTGGAAAGAATTGATTAGAAAAAAAACCACAATTAACCTGTCTACATGTTGAAATTTATCATTGCAAAGCAGCAGTTTGTATAGCTTGATGCTGGCACAGATACCAAAGTGATTGGGAGTCACTTTTGCATTTATATTTTTGTATTTCTTACAGAAAAAGAAGAATATGTCTGCTTATCAGCTCTTTTGCAAGGAGTACAGGATTAATATTGTTGCTGAACATCCAGGAATAGGTGAAAGTCTCTTTTTGCATATACATGTTGCCAGCGTGTTTGTTTGCTTAGGACGAGGGACTCTCATGGTATTTGTGCCTGATGTTGGAAACTGGAGAAATTGGGACAGGCACTTGTCTCTAATGCCCTTAACTAGTTAAGAGATCATTTAGGAATATTTTTCTTTTCTCCAGAATAGGTGACTGACAGCTGCTCAAATTGCTGAGATCACCAATTTATCTTTCAATATATAAAATAATAGAATGTTCCAGCACAAAGGAGACCATTACGCCATTGTGCTTGTGCCCTTTCTCCAAAGTTTTGTTTTTAAAAACAAAAAGTCTCCTTAAAATACTTATCCAGTTCCTGTTGATGGTGCCTTCATCATTCTTTAAGGCCAGATTATTTTAAGCAATTTCATTCACTGTTTTCCTCTGTCACTCTGGTTGTTCTGCCAGTTATATTAGCCCTGTTGTCTCTTTCAAAACCTTAATGATACATCAACCATGTTTGCTGTGAATGAGAATTTTCTTTGAGAACCATGTGCCTCCTCAATCGGCCATGTGTACCCCATTTAAAAAAAAAATGCTGGTAAACGGGGCTGGGATGTTTGTTTAAAAAAAAATGGGTGGCACAGTGGTTAGCACTGCTGCCTCACAGCGCCAGAGACCCGGGTTCAATTCCCGCCTCAGGCGACTGACTGTGTGGAGTTTGCACGTTCTCCCCGTGTCTGCGTGGGTTTCCTCCGAGTGCTCCGGTTTCCTCCCACAGTCCAAAAATGTGCAGGTCAGGTGAATTGGCCATGCTAAATTGCCCGTAGTGTTAGGTGAAGGGGTAAATGTAGGGGAATGGGTCTGGGTGGGCTGCGCTTCTGCGGGTCGGTGTGGACTTGTTGGGCCGAAGGGCCTGTTTCCACACTAAGTAATTTAATCTAATCTAATCTCTGGTGTCCCTGGTTGGCAAATCTCAGCCAGTTGTTTCAATTAATCCACTGATAGTTACTATACAAAATGTGATTTGGTAGTGAATGCAATAAGGAAGGTCCATGCTTGACATCATCTTAGACGAATACACACAGGCTCCAGATGTGAATGAATTGTTGTGGTGCTTTGGGGGCAGAGTGGGGAATATGTGAATCACATTCAACCAGTGGAGAGGTTTGCATATATGCAAAATTATGTTAAGAATCAGCAAGACCAGCAGCATGTCATTTACATTGCCTCCGGGACGTATGGTACAAATTCCCATTTGTTACAGAAAGGGACAACAGAAAATCATGTTACTGCAGGTTCAATCCAGTAAGAGGAGATATCCTGCCTGTATAAAGGGATCCCCCATATCATCTTATTGTAAAGTTTGCAAACAATTTGTACATGAATCAAATTTCTCCAGAATTTTAGAGAGTTGCTTGCTGCCCATGGGGAATGAAATAAAAATTTCTTAGCATGGGGAACAGATTCTTAGTTGCAAATGTGAGCTTGCCTTATGCCTTCCAGCTTGCACTTCAGCATTTTAGTTAACGTTGAATCTGAACTCAAGAAGCATTTGCCTTGGATTTGATGTCAGAATTGAGTTTCAAAAAAGTAGGGAAAGACTCTTCAGGAGTGGAAGGCTTTAATTTAAGATCAACAACCAACGGGAAGGTTTGGATCATTTTGTTTTGCCTAGGAAGTTGCTGGTACCAATTTTTAAAAAAACCTTTTAGAAGAACATAGAGGAAAGGCAGAGATTAGGATTATATGACTGGCTTTTCTTTTGTGATGTATGTGATGCATTGAATGACCACCTGTGCTGCTTTATGTTATAATTACATGATTATTTTGTGCTCTGTTTAGGCTATCTTCAAATTGAATATGTTAAGATGTGGAGGATATAAATGGAGAGCTGCTGGAGGGTGGTCAGCCTCCATTGATATCGGAAATCCAGACAAAATTACCATCCAACATGATAATGCACTGACGAGGCACATTAGAAATGAAGTGCAGCCAGCATCACATTCCTGCTTTGTGTCTCATTAATACAGACTGCTTGCTTAATGCTGCACTTTATACTGAAACTGTTGTTTAATTCTAAATTAAACTGGATGGAATACTGATCCAGCAAAAATAGACCAGAATTTGAGCAATAAAATTATAATTTGAGAATAAAGAAAGCTGAGATCATAAAGGAAAACTCTGATTGCAGAGACGTTGACATTGTTCCTTAATTTATTGGTTTTGACTTTATTGGAGCATCCCAAGTTGAGAATTGGTACACTACGGTGAACTTAATCATCAGTCTCCTGCTTCAATAAATCAGCAAGGCAGTGTCTGCTCAGTTATGTCATTATGATTAAATGTAAATTGGAATCATTGCTGATCGTTATCTTTATCACAGATTTTGGTGAGCTGAGCAAAAAGTTAGCTGAAGTCTGGAAACAACTTCCTGACAAGGAGAAACAGGTAAGCATTGCCCACTCATATGTTGTTTGTCAGACCAGCCTTTAGGAACACCCCTATTATAAACTAAGCACGTCTGTTACTTTGCTTGGGTAATGTTCACACAGAATTAATCAAACCAAATTGTCCAGTGCTAGTTTTATTCCAAAATAGACACTCATCTATATATAAGTGTGAAGCTAAAAGAAGTTAATGTTTTATGGTATTGTTATTAAAAGAAGGAACTTGCATTTGTGTAGGTTTTTTTGACATCCACTAAAATCCAAAGAATTTTGCAACCAACCATTTATTTTTGAATTATATTTGATCATTGTTTAAACTGTACGTGATATCAGCTAAAGGACGGCAACAAATGACATCTGATAAATATAGCAGACATACCAAAACACATTTTTCTTACGTGATCAGACAAAATTAACTGATGCCACGGCCCAGTGAGTTTGCAGTCTGAAGCTGATGTGTTGTCAAACAAGGGTATGCCTCATTAACATTTTGAGGGAAGAATATTGGTCAGTATATCGGGAGGACTCTGGTTTTCTTCAAATTCTGTTAATAGATTTTTGGCATTGTATCTCAAAAATGCAATGCTGTTTTTAATGCCTTCTTACATGGGCCAGATTACGTTCTTAAATCCTAGAGTACCTTGATCTCGCAACATTTTGACCACTGAACCTGTTTCTCAACATATTGAGAATACTTTAACTCACTGAAAGTCTATTAATTTACGCTAAATATTAAGCATATGGATTTCCCACTTCTCTCCATTGAGGAAGCACTGACCCTTAGAGCCCAGACATTAATTTTCAATCATGAGTCTGCATCTAACTTCGTGTGATATTCCAACTGTCACTGAAAGCTTCAGTACAGGTAGTTCTTTCATAATCAATGGTTGTGTTCTTGTACAACTCTACGTTATAGAAAAATTGTGCTTTACAAACAGCAATTAAAGTGTTGGCGATGTAATCACGTTACAGCCAACACACATTTTAAAAGTACATGCTTTAGAAACAGCATGCCCAGTTTGTCAGTGACATTACAGCGAATTTGCATTGACGAAATGCACATTAAAGCAGAACGATCTGTACTGAATTACGCTTGCCAAGGCATGATCAGTTGATTTGGATCTAAGTTAGAATAACTATTTGATGCTACATGCAATGATACCTTTGATGTTTCTGAAAATATTTATGAAAACCTGTCAATGATCTGAATTGTTCCATGTCAGTGTTGATGCGTCATCCGAACATCCCTTCACTCCTCTTCTCACTCTGTGTTCCTTTCTCCCTTTAAATTTTCTTCACCGCAGCCACTCCTTGTTCCACATTTTAGCCACTTTCTGGAATTATGACAGTATTATATTTCTGAATGCTGGTTTTGTTCTCCCTGACAAACAGAAACATTTATCCCATCAAATCCTTTAAAATCGTATTCTGCCAATGCTCTGACTGCTGCAAGAGAAGTTAGACAGCACGATTTTCTGTAGTCAAACATTACTGTGGGGTCAGATCAGGTAGCACAGAAATAGGAGCGGGAGTAGACCATTCAGCCCTTTCGTAGTATCATGGCGTATCTATATCCATCCCTTTTCAAGAGGCTATAGCTCAGTAGAAAAGGTGGATACAATCAAAAGGTCTAAGTTGTTAACAAGGAGACATAGAAAACCATGCCTGACATGCTTGAGGTAGATAGATTCTTGTGAGGCAAATCTCTTTAGAGTCATAGAGATGTACAGCATGGAAGCAGACCATTTGGTCCAACCCATCCATGCTGACCAGATATCCCAACCCAATGAATCAAGATTTATTGGGAATATGGAATTCCAATCAGTCATGAGCTTATTGAATGGCTGAGCAGGCTCAAGGGGCTGATGGTCTTCTTCTGTCATCAAAGGCAAAGCATTTTGTACCCAGTTTCTCAGGACTAGACTGCCCAAAGCCCCAGGCGAAGGTGAGGACTGCAGATGCTGGAGATCGGAGTCAAGATTAGAGAGGTGCTGGAAAAGCACAGCAGGTCATGCAGCATCCGAGGAGCAGGAAAATTGACATTTTGGGCAGAAGCCCTTCATCAGGAAAAAAAGCCTGGCTGCCCTCTGCAAAGCACAAGTGACGGAATAGGTTCCACTTAGCTGGAGAGGCAGCTCCAGTAGCACTCAAGTTTGACACCATCCAGGACAAAGCAATCAGCTTGGCACCACTTCCAACATATTAAACATTCACTGTCTCCAACATTGCTTCCCCCCCCACCCCCAATGAACTGCAGTGGTTCAAGAAAATGGCTCACCATGTTCTTCTCAAAGGCATTTATGGGTGGGCAATAAATGCTGGCCAAGCCATCGATGCTGACATATCATGACTCAATAAAACAAGACATTGTATGTGTATGGATTTTGAAAAGGCATTTCTGCTGAATAGTGTTGTTAGCAAAGACAATGGAGTTAAATGCACTGCAGCAGCAAAATGAATAAGAGACAAAGAAGAAAATAATGATAGTGGTTGTTTGAAGTAGTGTGGAAATGTGAAGTGGTCTTTCTAAGGTTCTGCAGGGTCTGTTTGTGGTGCACTGCTCTTTTCAATGTATATTAATCACCTGGACTTGGGAGTATAAGGCATAATTTAAAAGTTTGCACATAGTAAACAGGGAGGAGGATGGCAGCAGATTGGTGAAATAGGCAGATAAAATGTAATACTGAAATGTGAACTGATGTATTTAGTTTCGAAAAAATGAGAGTCAATATAAAGTAAATGGTGCAGTTGTAAAGTTTATGTAGGAAACGAGAGATTAGGGTTGTGCACGAACAGGTTTTTGAGGCTGACTTGATAAATTAGACTGTTAATACCCCACCCACAAGGAACATATTACCTTTTATAAATAGTTACAAGAAATGAAATTATTCTGAACCCTATGTCTAGTTATGAGTGCCACTCTTTAAGAATAACCTTAAACCCTTGGTCAGAGCACAGGGGAAAAAAAATCAACAAATTGTTACCAGTGATGCGAACATTTGGTCACTTGAAGTCTGGAGAAACCTAGAAAATAGGTGCATGAGTAGGCTATTCGGCCCTTCTAATCTGCACCACCATCCAATATGATCATGGCTGATCATACAGCCTCAGTATCCCATTCCCGCTTTTCCCCCATACTCCTTGATCCCTTTAACCACAAGGGCCACGTCCAGCTCCCCCCTGGAATATATCTAATGAACTGGCCTCAAAAGCTGCTTGTGTGAGAGAACTCCATAGGTTCGCAACTCTGAGTGAAGAAGTTCTTCCTCATCTCTGTCCTGAATGGCTTACTCTTTATTCTTAGACCAGCTGTGTGTTTTTGATTCTATGTTGATTTCACCAGTTTCTTCAGCTCCTCTCCCTTCACTTATACCAGATCCAAGTCGGCACTGCCCTTTTGAACTATCCTACCTGTCCATCTTACTTCCCAACTATCCGCTCAACCCTCCATTCCCACCTATCTCCACCAACTCCAACTACGTCCACTTATCGCATTCCTAGCTACGTTCCCCCCAGCCCATCTCCCTCCCATTTATCTCTATCTCCTTTCCTTTCCCCCCACCCCCGTCACTATGAAGGCCAGTATGCCATTAGCATGTAATGCTATGCTGTAAAAATTACATAGTAAATAAAGTGAAGTTGTTTTTTTCTGTTGGGGGGGAATGTGGGATTTTAATGGAATGGCAGCTCATGTTTGACGGGCCACATTGGCTATTCATGTTCTTGTTTCTTAGGTTGATATGTTTCCGTTCCAACTGAGTATTGTAAGCACTGCAGTTTCACTTAAGTACAATTTGTTACCTGTTTTAGTTTGAAATTGGAGCTAAAAACTTGTTCAGAACTTAACTAATGCAGATGTGTGGGCTGTACATCACTGTGATTAGCAAATATCATGTTCATTTGGTTGTTAGTAAGAGGAAGGCTGTGCACAACTGAGCCACATTTGCAAAATCCAAAATAAACATCTATATTTGGTGTGATTCCAATTGGGCAGCACTTGTTGAACAATCTGAGTATTTATTCCTGTATGGTATGTGGACAACCAGAGCAAGACCAGCTTTTGTTGCTCATCCCATGTTGCCCTTAAACTGATTGGCTCTCAGAGCTATTTCGGAGAGTAATTAAGAGTCAACCATAATGCTGTGGGTCTGGAGACTATGGATCTCTGGTCCAGTAATGTTACCACAATGTCATCACATCAACGTCAGGAAAGGTGGGACTTGAACCCCAGACCACCTGGCCCCAAGGTAGAGACAGAATCACTGCAGATACTTTCTAATCAGAGATGTTATTACACACCACTGGAACGGGTGGGACTTGAACCTGGAATGTCTGGCTCAGAGGTAGGGATACCATCTCTATGCTACAAAGGCTGCATTAATTAATGCTAATAGCTACACCAACAGCCAGTTGAAAATAATTAGCCAAGCTTGTAATGTGGATCATTTATAATTGTTGGAAGTGATGTATGTTCAAAAGTAGGAATCTGTCCTCTGCAAACAACAAGGAATATATTCAGGCTTTACACCATTTGTTTTAAATTGTCTATGAGCTTGGGAAGCCTTTACCCCACATTGCGTTCTTCATAGCACTGTCTCAGCCGAACTTGACAACTCATCAGCACCCTTCATCTTGTGGTATAAGTTATTGTGACAGTTTGAAATTCTTGCATTTGTTCTAATGAATGCAACCTCACAACTTTGGCACTAAAGACAGGAAGTGCTAGAGCAACTCCATAGGTTTGGCAGCATCTGTGGAGAGAGAAAAACTGAGTTATGTTTTGACTACAATATAACTCTTGGAAGGAAAAACAAATGTTGACAACATGTCTCTCTTTTCAACAATATTCAAGTGTTCCATATTTGCAACAAGTTTGTTGACTAGAGTTTTTTTTGTGTTCTTTGCTTTGCTCAAGAGATGACATGATTGCGAGCATGGGGAGACAAATGACATGATTTTCCAACAGTTATGGTCTGTGACTTGACAGACCACCTAGTCTTTTGCTGCACATTAAGTTTTGTTTGTTCATAATTCTGATTGAGTGCTGGCTTTTCTGAAATCATGGCTGGGTACGCGATGAAATAGTGTTTGTACAAACAATTTGTTGGATTTTGGAAGTTTGTGAACACAGTTACATAATATTGGCAGTCGAAGATTTGTAAGATTTTGTTTGTTTATTTGAGATTGTTTGTTTGTTTGTTTATTGAGCTAATTTGATAAGCAGTAGTTTAGATGTAATACATTAGTTAATTAAACAAAGTAATGTATGACCTGTGACAGATGAGAATACTAGGTTTAGATTAGATTAGATTCCCTACAGTGTGGAAACAGGCCCTTCGTAGGTTTAATAAATAACCTCACAGTAAAAGATTACCTCAGAAGTCATGTTCATAGTAGGAAAGAATTTAATATTCAGATTGAGTGTGAGAAACTTGGATCAGAAACAATTGTGTTAATTTAAATAAAGGAATTATAATGAAATGAGGATGAAGTTAACTAAAGTGGACTGGATAAACAAACCAAAGCTAACTAAGCAAGTTGAGAGCATTAAGTTGAAAAAAGTCAGTGATGGCTCCAAAAACTGGGATAAGTTCAGAATCCCCAAAGGATTTTGGAAAAGATGAAGAACAAACTAGTGAACGATATAAAAAGTGTTAATAAAAATTTCTTTAAATATTTAAAAAGAAAGAAAGGGGTCAAAGTGAACATAGGCCTCTAAGAAAATTAATCTCAGGAGACAGCTATGCAAACAAGGAAATGGCATAGGAGTTAAACAAATATTTTATGTCAGTCTGTACTGTGGAAGATACTTTGAATGTCCTATTAATATTAAAGAATACAGGAATGGAATTCCGTGCCATCACTAGAGAAGTAGTACTGGAAAAACTAATGGGGCTAAACTCAGAAAGCCAGACAAGTCCCCTGGCCCTGATGGTGTGCATCCTGGCATCCTAAAAGAAGTACTTCTAGAGATAGTAGATACATTGTTTGTAATTTTCTAAACAATTCTTGGATTCTGGAGAAATATTAGAAAACTGTCAATGTGACACCTGTATTCAAAAAGGAAGGAGGTTAAAAATGGTAACTGTGGGCTAGTTAGTCTAATATCTATTATTTGAAATATGTTGGAATCAATCATTTAAGGAAGTAATGGCAGCATATTTGGAAAAATCATAATCTGATGAAGAAAAGTCAGTGTGGCTTCATGAGCGGGAAATGGTGTCTGATTAATTCATTAGAGTTTCTTGACGAAGTCTCAGTCAGACTGCCTTGCTGATCTTAGACGGGCCTTATTCTCTCCTGAGTTACCCTTTTGTCCTTAATGTATTTAGAAAATCCCTTTGGGTTCTCCTTAACCTTATTTGCCAAAGCTATCTCATGTCCCCTTTTTCCCCTCCTGATTTCCCTCTTAAGTATACTCCTACTGCCTTTTCTAAGGATTCACTCAATCTCTGCTGTCTATACCTGACACATGTTTTTTTCTTTTTTAATCAAATGCTCAATGTTTCTAGTGTCCAGCATCCCCTACACCTGCCAGCCTTGCCTTTCACCCTCACGGGAACGTACTGTTCCTGGACTCTTGTTATCTCATTTTTTTGAAGGCTTCCCATTTTCCAGCCATCCTTTTACCTGCAAATATGTGTCCCCAATCAACTTTTGAAAATTCTTGCGTAATACCGTCAAAATTGGCCTTGGTCCATTTTGAACTTTAACTGTTAGATCCAGTGTATCATTTCCATTGCTATTTTAAAACTAATAGAATTATGGCACATCTGGAGTACTGAGAACAGTTTTGATCCCCTTATTTAAGAAAGGATATTATTTCATTGGAGACAGTGTAGAGAAGTTTTACTAGAATGATTCCTGAGATGGAGGGATTGTCTTCTGAGCAAAGGTTGAACAGGTTGGAATTCTACTCACTGGAAGAAAGTGTGGACTGCAGATGCTGGAGGTCAGAGTCGAAAAGTGTGGTGCTGGAAAAGCACAGCAGGTCAGGCAGCATTTAAAAAGCAGGAGAGTTGACGTTTTGGGCATAAGCCCTTCAGGAAGTGGGGGGTGGAATTTGCTCGAAACGTTGACTCGCCAGCTCCTTGGCTGCTGCCTGACCTGTAGCTTCCAGTGCCACACTTTTTTTGATCATACTCACTGGAGTTCAGAAAAATGAGAGGTAATCTCATTGCATCGTATTGGATTCTTAAGGAGCTTGATGAAGTAAATGCTGTGAGGATATTTCCCCTCATGGGAGAGTCTAGGTTCAGACAATATAGTCTCGCAATAAAGGGACACCAATTTAAAATGAGGTTAGGAGGAATTTCTTCTCTTGAGGATTGAGAGTTCTTGGAGCTGCTTGTCTCGGAAAGCTATAGGCAGAGTTCTTGTGTATATTTAAGTCTTTCGCTTTCTTGTACTTGCTCACTTGCACACTCGCACGCATTTTCACGCATGTCAAGGGTTATGGGGAAGGGCAGGAAAGTGGATTCAAAGAATATCAGATTCGCTATGATCTTGAATGGCAAAGCAGACTTAAGGGAATGAACAGCCCACTCCTGTTCTTATTTGTTATGACCTTCAGTTGCTTCCATCCCAAAGCTGTTCTGTCGTATAGAGAAGCAGAGATAGTGGACTGCAGTGGTTTGGAGTCAAGGGGGTGTTCATCCTTGAAGTTTTGCAGACTTTGGTAGTAGCAATATCTGTTCTTCCCTCAAACTCCTGATCTACTCCCAGGAAGTTGCTGGCTCGTTCCCTTGAATCTTCTCTCATTCTCACTTCCTATTTTATTTTGGGAACTGGCAATCCACGCATCATCTATCCGAATCCTTGTGGCTAATTATTATAGTTACTTATGACTTCTGGGTGACTGTTATCCCTTACCCAACTCCATTTAAAAGCTAGTTGTCATTCCTTCTAAGACGAGGCATCATCATCTCCCATATATTTCACTAAAGTAATTAAATTTTAAGAGGGATCGCAATTTTCAATAATGTCGACTTCAACACTTTCCTGTTAGTGGGTTTTGCAAAGATTTATTTTCAAGCTGTCCTTAGTTATGAGAACTGATCTTAAATTTATCCCACTGCAGGGAATGTGAGATTTTCTTTGTAATTGTAGGTCTGGAAGCAAAAGTGCCAATACCTGCAGCACAAGCAGAACAAAGCGGAGGCCATGACAGTGAAGCGGAAACTGACTGACTTATTGGAAGAGACAGCTACTAAACAGAAAGGTATTCTTACCAGAGAGCAATTCTACATGAATAATGATAAACAGGGACCGATCCACAGTCTGCTCCAGCCTGCCCCTCCACAGCTACAATCTCAATTTATTCACTGTCCATCCCAGCTGGAGGCCAGGTAGTTTCTTGGGAAAACAGATTAAATCCCAAACCAATTAGACAAAACAATCTGGGGAGTTCTCCCTGGCCCCACCTTCTCTAAAATGGTCACCACCCCCCATTCTGTACATCATCATTCTTTATATACAAGCGTTTTTAAAAATTAATTCACGATGTGGGTGCTGAATAGGCTAGCATTTATTGCCCACCCTTAATTGCCCTTGAGAAAGGGTCGGTGAGCTGCCTTTTTGAATCGCTGAAGTCCCATGTGGTGTAGGTACACAGGCAGTGCTGTTAGGGAGGGGAGTTCTCAGATTTTGACCCAATGGCAGTGAAGGAATGGCACTATAGTTCCAGATCAGGGCGGTGTATCGCTTGGAAGTGAATTTGCAGATGGTAGTGTTCCCATGTAACTGCTGTATTCGTCCTTCTGGATGGTAAGAGGTTGTGGGTTTAGAGGATTCTGTCAGAGAAGCCTTGGTGAGTTATTGCAGTGCATCTTGTAAATGGTGCACACTGCTGCAGCTGAGGTGATTTGTTCCAGCCAGAGTCGCTGTTCTTGTCGGATGGGGAGCACCTCTTAACATCTAATCTCAATTTGTGCTTGCACCACCTCAGGGTATGACCCCTGCTCCTCCATATTTAGTGGAAACAAACGGTCAACTTCAACACACACTTCATCTTCTAAAGCTCGATCAAATTGCCCCTAAGTTTATTCTTGTCCAAAGTGTGCAGTGCTTCTCTCGATAACTGAGATTCTTTAGGAATGAATCTAATGACTTTCCTCTGCACCTTTACAGAAGTCTCAATAGAATTCACCGTATGAGGGCAGGAAAATTGGCCATAGTATTTTAACTATGAAGCTTGAGAAGACTTGGCCTTTATGCTTTGTTTTCTAGTCGTTTATCCTGTAACTCTCTTTAGTGAGCAGTTGGACAGACCTTTTGGTTGTTCCTATCTGGAGAAATGCCTTCAGGAGACCTTGGAAAAGATATTTACCTTCTGCCTGTTACGGGATATGTTACAGTTCACCAAAAGGACACCAGAGCTGGAAGGTCTTAATAATGAGGTCAGGTTCCACTACCTTGTAGTTCAGGAACTTACCAGGTTTTGAGGTGACCTAATTGGGATCTAGAGTAGATCTTGAGAAACTATTTTTTTACGTTAGGGGAGTCCATAACAAGGTTGCATTATCTTGTGATTAGACCAAGACCATTTGGAATGATATCAGGAGACATTTTTTTTCAAACAAAGGGTAGTGAAAAATCTCCCAAAAAGCTGTGGATGCTGGAGGCCATTCAAAAAGTTCAGTACTGAATTTAGTGAATTTTTGTTTGGCAAGACTTTGGAACATTGTAGGTAAACGGAGTTGAGGTCTGATTAACCATGATCTAACAGAAGGACAACAGCAAGGGCTGAATGGTGAGACTTCAAGAGGAGAGAGGGATTTCCCAGATGTATACATTGTAAACAAAAGATGTTGGAATTACGAGAGAGAGTCTGGGTAGGCTGGAAGGTGCCTTCTGAAGCCTGTCTGTCACTTGCTATGAGCAAATTCTATGATTTTCTCCTCTTTTATTCTCCTCTGTATTTCAGGCAGACAAAATTCTTCATCTCTATCCAGTGTGGCATCATCACACAAGAAATCCACCCATTTGCTGGGATTGGGAGGAAGCAGTCACTCCTCTTCCCCCATTAAAATGCCAGAGATCGATCCAATTGATGTCGCAGCCCACTTGCAGCTTCTCGGTGAATCATTGAGTCTCATAGGTCACCGATTGCAAGAAACTGAGGTGAGATGTTAATGTGAAACTGGTAAAAAGAAATGTTGGACAATTCCCTTAATAAATACAGGAGAAAAATTAACTGCAAGATAAATCTGACATTATTTTACTTGAAGATAAAAGGGAGTTTCCATATTACCCCCCCATACTTCCTTTAATGTTTGCCCAGAACACCAAATTTAAATAGAAATTTTAATTTTGCCCTACAGTGGTCACCTTATTTAGACTGGCAATTTTAAAGATTTATAACTAAACCCTTTCTCCCTGCCTGAATGAAATTGTACAGGTACACAATGCTTTATAAAAAATCCAAAAAGCTCCGAAATGTGAAGATTTTGCTTCCTCCATAACAATGTTGTTTGCCATGCAAACAGTTAACCCAAATCCATACTCATTCAACACATGTCACTCCGACGTGACGTGGTGGCATGGCCCAGCACTGGCAGGCATCAGTTCTGTCTCAGGGCTCGTAGTCCTCACAGGTGTGGCTGCTGTTCAGTAAGAGTTTTTTAATATCGCTGTTAAACTGTCACTTACTCCAAAATCTAAAAAGTTCTGAATTCTGAAAACCATCTGGCCCCAACAGTTTTGGGTAAAGGATTGTGTACCTGTGCAATGATGCAAACGCCCTCCTCCTCTAAACACCTTTCTACTTCAATATATTTAAGTGGAAGCTCGGTAAAGAGCTGAGGGAGAAAGGAATAAGAGGATGTGCTGATATGGTAAGGTGGAAAGGTTTTGGACTACTTTTTAAATTACTTACATTGTGGAAACAGGCCCTTCGGCCCAATAAGTCCACACTGACCCGCTAAGCGCAACCCACACCACACCCGTTCCCCTACACTTACCCCTTCACCTAACACTACGGGCAATTTAGCATGGTCAATTCACCTAACCTGCACATTTTTAAAATGTGCAGACACGGGGCGAATGTGCAAACTCCACACAGTCAGTCGCCTGAGGTGGGAATTGAACCCGGGTCTCTGGTGCTGTGAGGCTGCAGTGCTAACCACTGTGCCACCGTGCTGCCCACTAACATTTAGTGGAAGATTACCACTGGCATGAATCAGTTAGACTGAATGGCCTCTTATGGCTGTAAAATTCTATTAACATGCATACTTTAAAAGTGAAATGTGGTCTCATTTCACAATTTGTGAATATAAATCTTGTCTTGTTGATATTACCCTTGCCTTATGAACTTGAGCAGGTCTCCCAGGTTAGTCAGGTTTTTGAGAGAACTAAGACATTTGGTTTTACAATGTGATAGATGGTATCCTTTAATCTTCAGGACTCTGGCTTGAGTGAAGCTCAGCTGTATTGTCTGCTGGCTGTAAGGTTCCTCATCAAACTTGAAGCCAGAGAGAGCTTTCTGTGTTGTCAACTGGGAGGAAACCTTGAGCTGATGGTTGTGCCAAGGCAACAAACAGTGTTTCTATGAGCCCACCTGAAGCCTGCTGTTGGAGTCAAGGGAGCATTACTATGTATCTGGCAGAAAGTTAAAAAGAAAACTGTTTTAACCATACAATTTTAAAATGTGTCTTGTCATCCTCACCTAATATCTATATTTTAATGCTTGACCAAACACACACAGTCATATCTGGTCCTGTGTTCACCTGAAGTACGGACACACTGCCCAGTGCTGGTCACTGGATATTTCTTATATTGAAAAATATATTTGGGGGGCGATTTTGAAATGTTCCATTTTTTAAAAGATTTACAAGGATATTGCTGGTACTGGAGGGTTTGAGTTATAACAAGAAGTTGAGTAAGCTGAGACATTTTTCACTGAAGTGTCGGAGGTTGAAGGGCAACCTTATAGAAATTTATAAAATTATTGAGGGACGTGGATAAGATAAATAGCCATAGTCTTTGTCCCAGGGTAGGGGAGTCCAAAACTAGAGAGCATAGGTTAAGATGGGATGGGAAGGATTTAAGCTGGTACAATTATGTTTAAAAACTGTGATGATACTGCTCCTTTAACAAGGGGTTATGTTGTCCTTATTTTTTTTTCAAGAGATCATAAAAACACAGATTCCAATAAGTCCAGGCTTGGATGGGTTTTGATTATAGCTAACAGATACTACCTCAGGCAGAAAGGCTTTCTTTAAAACAAAACACCTGTACAATAAAAGGGGAGGGCTAGTTCTCCCATTAATTCTCTCGCGCGCGCTCTCTCTTTCTCTCTCTCTCTCTCTCACGCTCTCTCTCTGACATCTCTCCTGTAAAACTCTGTGTTTGATTGTTCCTATTGTACCAAGGGGTGTTATGGGGATTGTTGCAAATATTTGAAACAGTATTATTAAGTTGGGATAATTTGTTGAGTTTTGGGATGTTAAATTATTCCGTATTTCGTTCGTTTTTTTGTGTTTCATTTGGTAATCTTGTAAATAAATTATATTCTGTTTAAAACTAAGTGGTTTGGCCAGCTGCATTACACCTGCTTAAAACAACTAGCAAAGTTAGGATCTAGGCTACTTTCTTGAAATGTTTTGAGTGGGTCTGGCTTGGTCCATAACAAAGCTATCTGGATAGGTGCATGAATAGGAAGCGTTTAGAGGGATATGGGCTAATGTCTAGTTGGCATGGGCAAGTTAGACTGAGCAGTTTCTGTGCCCTATGACTCTAATTGGGAGCTGGCATTGCAAACAGTTCTTCAGTACAATAATTTTGAAATCATTGTAGTTTCTCCAAGCTCCACCTTCATTGGGATTAATCCCCAGGAAATCAAATCTGGGACCTTCCTGGCCCTAGTAGCTCCAAGGATGCATGGTATCGAAGCATGATTCTTTTTTTAAAAAGGTTATGGCTAGAATTATATATAACAGAGTCATACTTTTGCCTTGCATTAAAAGATTGGTTAGAGTAAAATGTCTCGTTCTTGTTTCTAGGGGATGGTGGCAGTGTCTGGGAGTCTCTCTGTCCTGCTGGATTCCATCATCTGTGCACTCGGTCCTTTAACTTGCCTCACTGCGCAGGTTGAATGTCTCAATGGGTGTCCAAAAGAAGTCCTGGTAAAGTATTTCCCTTACCACCTTGCTCCAATTTTACATCAGAATTAATACATTGCCTTCCAAGGAGATTTGACAATGAGCAAATAATCTGAGGCTGATGCCTCCCTGTACTCTAAGTCTCCTGATCGCAAGTGAGCTAAGACGGTGCTTGGTCCTGTAGAATTTAACCTAATATTTACAAGTCAGGATTATCCCAAGTTCTCACTTCTGAATGGACCACTTAAATTTAATGTTGACCTCTCTGTTTGTACATCTTCTCTGCAGCCGTAACATTGTATTTGTCTATTTGTTCTAGTACCGTTATGCACTTTGAATGGTATGATCTGTCTGTACTGCACGCAAAACAAAACTCTTCACTGTACCTAGGTACATGCGACAATAACAAATCAAAGCAAATCTTTCTGATGAGGGCAAAGGGAGACCTGCAATCGAAGCTTTTCATCATGCGCATATTGGGACAAACACATAAATAACACCTTTCAGTTGTTTGAACCTTTTCATCTTTGTTATTCATAATGAATGCAAAATGAAAAACTTCAATATCATTTCTTTTTCTCAGCAGTGCTCATGTTCTGTGTTACTAAGTGAATAGAAGACTGTTTCTCTTATAATAACAGAAAATCTTTTTAGTGGCAGATAGACTGACAATTTAGAAGACCCAGCTCAGGTAATTGGGAAACAGTTTAGCAATGAGGAAAATATTTTTTGTCAACACTACGTTATTATGAAAAGGCAGTTAAAACATGTTCAATGGTAACTTTCAAAAAGGTGATAATGGAGAATTTGGTTTATTTGAATTTTCACACAACGGGTTGTTACACAGAATTAAGGCTCATGAGATTGGAAGATAATGTTGAGGAGCACTTGATGGACAGACAGCAGAGGCTAGGATAAACAGGTCATTTTAAGATAACTGTAGAACTAGTGGAATCCCACAGGATCTGTGCTTTAATACTAGCTTCTACGGTCCACGTCACTTATTTAAATGATGAGGCTGAAGTTCGTGTTCAAGTTTGCAAAGCACGGTGGTAATGTAAACTATCAAGAGGACACAGATAGACAGCTGCAATGAGAGGTAAACAGGTTAAGTGAGCGGGTAAGAAGGTGACAGATGGATTGAAATGTGAACAAGTGTGACATTAATCACTTTGGAAAACAGAATATGTTTTGGTTGTTATACTCTCAAAAATGTTTATTGATTTGGTCAGACATGATTTCCTTTTCACAAAAAAAACAGTGATTACCTAATTTCTTTGTGATTTTTCCAGGGGTGCTGTTACTAAGTACTGATACTTAAACATTTTTTGGAAATTGTAGGATGTAAATTACTTTCGTTATCTCTCTCCATTTTAAATACTGGGTGACTTTAGTGTATAAGAGTGAGTCTGTTTGTTCTGCCACAGAGAGCACATCAGTCGGAGTCAGTAAACACTCTGTTGCTGATGTGGCATTATCTCGGCTTTGGATGCTGGATTGCTGAGGTTTGTTTTTGTTTTGTGATTCAGACCAGCTCGGTTTTCTGTGTTTTCGTTTATTGATTTAAATATCAATGGGAACCGTGGTTTTCTATTTGGTATGGTGCAACAAATTGGCTTGCCTTCTGTATATCAGATGTTACTCATTTCTAAGCCTAGTAATTGACTGTTGGCAGACTGTTTTGACTGAAAGGCTTTACTTGGTCCTGTGTAGATAAATACAGGGGGCATTGGAAAATGAAGAAGAGCAAGATCCTTTGTTTTTTGACTATGACAGTATTCCTTGGCCTTAAGGCGTTGTGCACGGTGATAGCTTCCCTACATTTGAAGTTTCAGGTTCAAGTTTTGATTTGATGACCATAGCAAGTGCATCATAACAGATCCCAAGCAAAATATTATCCATAGTCCAAGATACTATTAAACCCCCATGCACATTATTCCTCAGCCACAAGGTTAACTCTCCCCTTCTATCATTTATAGAGAATAATTGTGGGCACAGAATTTGTAAAGCTATTCAAAAACTCAACAGCATCTGTTGAGAGAAAGCAAAGTCAACATTTCAGGTCCAGTGACCTTTTTTTTGAGAACTTCTTCATTAACTCTGCCTTCTCCCACAGATGCTGCCAGACCTGCTGAGTTTCTCCAGCAATTTCAGTTCTGATTTAGTGTTTCCAGTATTCGCAGTCCTCTGGATTTAAAAAAATATATACTCGCTGTGTTTCACCCTGCTTTTATGGGGAGATGGTTTTGTCAGGAGTACTATTTGCTGATGTTTATAGAGACTTGCACTCACTTACTGAAGTAGGCTGTTGACTGCAAGTTCTGCCAAATGTATATCACGTTGGTTGAAACAGTGCCCTTTCGGTTGTGTTCTTCCCTCTAAACATCTTCCTTGGCCAAGAAAGACTGACGGGAGGTGGAATTTACATAGTATTAGTAGGACTAAGATCAGATTGTCCTCTCGAGTTACAGAAGCTGCTTTCTGATGATTTTTTTTTTATCCACCCAGGCCCATACTCTGGATAACATTGCTTATATCATGCCAGGCCTTTGATCTTTGTGGATTGTTGGAACTGGAAGAATACCAGAAAACTGAATAATATATTGTACATAAAGACTTGGCTGTGGAGGAACACGTGTGTTCTGTACCCTTTCCCATAGTATTGTAATTATTGTTGAGTGGGGTGAAAGCCTGGTTTTGAACTGTCAAAACACATACTGCAGGGCTTAGTGGGAAGATTGCGATTTACCGTAGAGATTATGGACTGACTGGCACTTACGTGGGACCACTTCAACACCAAATGAGAAAGCAAGCGCTGGATCATCTTACGCTGAAGTCTAAATGTTATCACGGGTACATGTCATTTTGTAAGTCTGTAATGTTTAAACAAGATGTATGTCACAATTTTTGTTTTAGAATTGTGAATCTGGAATAAAGAAAGGTTGGAAATATGTAACTGCTTAGTTGCCCACTGAAACAAGAAAACTGCAGTGTTCCAATGGAAGTTCAGATTCACAGGTGCCAAACCGACCTTGAACTTTTAGGTGCTCAGCTATCCATTATATGTTTGCAGTTACCTTTCTATTTCAATTGAATTATTTTATACAATTGAAAATGCAGCCTGTCTTGTGTTTCACAGCAGTTCCCATTCTGTCCTTGGTGCATTAACTCAATTTAATTCTTCCATGGATTTTTTTTTATTGTAGGTATATTCGTATGAATCCCTTGCTTTGAGCACAGCTTATAACGGATGCAATGTTTTGTGATTAATTGTTCTCTTTCAAAGTTGATTCTATGCATAGACTGTCTCATACAGGATCATAGGGTTTAACACCACCTCATTTTTGCTTTAGACTAGCAAAATCTTGCAAAGTTTTGTCTCTTTATCCATTACATCTTAACTCTACCTTTACCTTTCCTTTCCTGAACAACTTGACAGGTACCTAGGTAATTGTTCTTGATTTTATTTATTCACTCACAGATCGTGGGCATTGCTGGCTAGGTCAGCACTACATTCATTCCTAATTGCCTGGAGAAGCTAGTGAGTTTGTCATCTTCCTGAACCACTGTAGTCCAATTGGCAAAGGGGCCTTCACAGTACTGTTTGGGAGGGACTTCCAGGATTTTGTCCTCGTGACACTGAAGGAATGGCGCTGTACTTCTAAATCAGGGTGGCATATGGTTTGGAGAGGAATTGCAAGTAGCAGTGTTCCCATATCTCTGCTGCCCTTGTCCCTTAGATGGTGGAGATTGCAGGTTCGGAAGGTGCTGTCGAAGGAAGTGAGTCTGGATGCTCGGTGTTAAAATTGGTATATTTTGTTGAGCTATTCCATTCCTACCCTTTTTCTAACTCCCTGCAAAAAAAAAAACTCCCCTTCGATATTTATTGAATTTACTTCCATGTGCTTTTGGGCAGTTTTCTCTCGAACTGTATATTTTTTTAAAAAAAATCCTGATTCATTTGGAATCCGTGGGTCCTCAGATTACCTACCCGCCTGCCACTGGAAACCACTTCTCCCATTTAATTTTAAAACCTCATTATTGCTCTAGTAGTTTCTTTGTATGAACATTTTATTGCATTAACCAGACAGCATTAAAATAGTGTTTTTAGTAATAGATGGAAATTACCTGCTCATTGGAAGTGAACTGGTTCTGTACATGTTCGAAAGAAGAGCCATATTGGATTCAAAATGTTAACTTTGTTTTTCTCACCGTACATGTTGCCAAATTTGTTCAGTTTCTCCAGAATTTTTTGAAATTATTCTGTAGTTGAGTTTTCAGTTCAGGACTGAGTTCATTACGGATAATAGCTTCAAACATTTAGGCTTAATCTTTCCTTAAGCACCTTGGGACATTCTCCCACAAAGGTACTGTACAAATACAAGTTGTTGTTGGAAGGTACATAACACCATTCTCTTGCTTTGCTCCATTTTTCAGTTCTTTTCTGTAGGATGATGATGTCTTTGAGGCCACTGTAGCTGCTCTTCATAAATAAGTGCCATCTCTTGTCAAGTATACTCATTGTTGAGAAAGTTTCTCTGCATGGAGAGTTTGTGCTTAAGCCAATAATCGTGCATCTGTATCTTAGTTTAAAGTTGCACAACAAAGCTGGTGATTTTTGTCAAATTGGCTGAGACATTCTGAACAAGGTTTAGACAATTTGCCTTTACATGGTGCCTTTTAATATAACCGTGCTTTATTGTTTTTCCATTAGGTTGCAGGCCGTAGTGTGAGCTGAGAGTTGCTTTGCAGTAGTTCTGCAGTTGTCATATAAAAACTCTTCCAGAACTCAATGGATTAAATCCAGGAAGCACCTCCCATCCTGGCTGTTGTTAGTGTGGGGTTGTGGGGGAATATAGAAACATCAAATCCTTACAGTGTGGAAGCATGCCATTTGGTCCTACATGTCCGAACCGACCCTCTGAAGAGAATTCCCCCACCCACCAGACCCACTCCCTATCCTATCCCTGTAACCCCACATTTCCCGTGGCTAATCCACCTAGCCTACACATCCCTGGACACTACGGGTGAATTTAGCATGGCCAATCTGCCTAACCTGCACATCTGTGGACTGTGGGAGGGAAATCCAGGTTCCCCAAAGGAAACCCGCGCAGACACTGGGAATGTGCAAACTCCATTCGTGGGTAGAATCAAACCCGGGTCCCTAGCACTGTGAGGCAGCAGTGCTAACCACTGTGCCACCGTACCATCCAGTACGTCCAATCAGGAAACAGCATCAGAAGAAAAGGGTAGGACATTTAAGACTGAGATAAGGAGGAATTTCTTCACTTGGAGAAGTTGAATCTTTGAAATTCTCTACCCCAGCGAGCTGTGAAGATTCAGACATTGAATCTATTCACGACAGGGATCAATAGATTAAGATATTAAGGGATGTGGGGATTGTGCACGAAAATGGTGTTGAGGTAGAAGATCTAGAATTTTGGATCAAGGATCGGAATGGCTGATTCTTGCTTCTCTTTTCTATGTTCCTATCGTTAAGAAATCATAAATTATTTTGATACTCAGGGCAGGCAGTTGTAAGTATTCAGTGAGACTTGTTGTACAGCTAACTATCCATTACTAGAATCAAATAGTGTTTGGTGTATTGCTAATTGAATCACAGCATCAACCTAGTTCTGTTGTGACATGTCCTTATTAAAATCATGAAGGTTACTAAGTAAATTTTAACTATTCCTTCTCTTATGCCTCCTCTGAGGAAATGGGAAATATGCATGGAACTATTAAATATTCACATTGTCAATTATTTGCTATCAAAATTACCCTCCCCAAACACATTTAAAGGGTTAAATACTATTTAAAGATGTTTCTTTTGAAGTGGTGTGATTTATTTTATTTTCACCCAGTTTAATTGTAGGGGTGAGTTAGCTCACTTCTGACATGGACCTGCCTGTGCTGCCTCATTGCTGATCCTTCACTGTGTCTGGATCAAATTCCTACAACTCCTCCATCGCACTGTGGATGGATCTACACCCCATGGATTATGGCAGTTATGGATGGGCAACAAATGCTGCCGTTGACAGCGTTGCTCACATTCCCATAAAATATTTCTTTTAAAAAATGTCTACCTTGCCAATGACTAGCTGATCATTTTGACATATGAAATCTGACCAGGCTGGGCAGTTCTGAATGTTTGGATGGAAATGTAAAACAGTCCAGTTCTAGGATGTCCCTTTATAAGCATACTAACTGCTTGGTTTGGTTTAGCCTGATTCCACTGCAGTGCACCTTGCTGAAACAACTGGCTGGCCTCTTTATAACTATGATCAAAAGAAATGAGAATAGGAGTAGGCCGTTCGATCCCTTGAATCCGTTGCAAGATTCAATGTCATCGTGACTGATCAGATTGCGACCACAATTCCACTTTCCTGCCAAAATCCATTTTTGATCCAAAATCTGTTAAACTCTCACAGCCTCGAATATATTGCTGTCGGAGTAAAAACTCCAGGCTGACCAACCCTCTGAGCGAAAACAAATCCCCCTTGTATCAGCCTTAAAAGGGACAGCCTTTATTTTTAAATCCGTTCTGGACACCCTTGCAAGACCAAACATTCTCTCGGAATCTGACAAGGCACATACTCTCAGGATTATGTGTTCCAATAAGATAAACTCTCGTTCTTCCAAATTCATGCTACATTTTAGATCCAAAGATTTGGTTTGGATGCAGCTCTGAGTCCACCTTGCTAAACCCTGGGTTATTTACTGAGCAAATAGATTAAATTGTTTGGGCAGTCGGTGAGAAATTGAACAGGTACATGAGGAGGCCGTTCAATTCTTCAAGCTTGTTCCACCAGTCCAAGCTGCCGCTGAATCAGAACTTGTAAATCCAAGTCAAGTAAATGTGTGCCTCATAATCCAAAACAGGTCTCTGACACTATTTCTTCAAGTCTAATTGTACTTGTTTTTTCACCTCTGGGATCAGAATTTGGATGCAGCTCAACTGCATGCAATAAATAATTTATTTGTTTCTTCTGGCTAACAGATCATGGAGATGGCAGCTAAGGGAATAGAAAATGTCAAACTCACAAATAGCAGTGTGTGTTGTTGGAGCTGAGTAGGAGGACCTTTACAATATCTGCCTCCTCAGCTCCCTGCTTCAGCTGTCCATTACTCTTGACTGTATCTTCCCTGATAAGACATGCTTCTACTGTGTGCCAGAAACATACTAATGTACCTCGTCCTGATGAATTCAAATCACACGCTAGGTCACAGTCCTCCTCGATACATGTTGAGCTCAATTTCCACCCCCTTCTGGGCGAAAACCATGGGTCATTGGACCTATTCTGTTTTCAACGTAAGTACAGAGCTGTCTTACTGATCAAGCTGTTTTCCTTTCTCAATGCTTTAGCACCACGATGAACTAATTTCCAAAACCTGTGCTCCCATCTACAGGCTGGGTGTTGCCATTAAAATTTATTCTTTCTTCCAAAATTAAAAGAAAATGTGTAAAGGTTTAGAATTTTTTTTAAACATCTTGAGCTTTTATAATAAATGCTTTTTGAACTGTCTTTAGTTGAGCACTGTAAACCGTAGTTGTGTGCTATATGTAATACATAAAAAATCATGAGTTTTTATATTTGAGTCTGTCTTGGTTTTCTTATTTCAATAGATTGTGTCATTATTATTCTTCATCAGTTACAGCTGGCTATGCAAGCACTGAATAATGAAGTAATGTTATTGAGATTAATGGATATCAGACAGGATAGCATAGGAGGCTAATTCAATCAAATCTGATATCTCCTTTTAAGGTGAAAGATTTAAAAGGGGCCTAAAGGGCAACTTTTTCACACACAGTGGTGCGTGTATGGAATGAGCTGCCAGAGGAACTGGTGTCAGTGGGTACAATTACAACATTTAAAAGGCATCTGGTGGGTACATGAATTGGAAGCAATATGGGCCAAATACTGCCTAGATTAATTTAGGATATCTGGCATGGACAATTTGGACCAAAGGTTCTGTTTCTGTGCTGTACAACTCTAACTCAAAATGTGAACTACCCAAAGTCATTGTATGGCATTTGGTATTTAAATACTTGCCAAATGCAGCAATGTTGAGTCCAATGTTAATGACTCCTCCTGATACTTTGGGTGATTGAAGCTGCTGCTGTCCTTCATGGGTAACTTAACGAATCATCAGTATTTTGTTTTTAAGCTTCTTTCTTAAAAGATGTTCAAGCTTCCACTGTGGCTTGGAAGGATCACAAGATAAAATTTTACATTTTAAGGTTTAATTGTAACACAAACTAAAAGCAATGTTGAATAAATACTGTTTTGATAGACAACTTACTGTGAAAAGGCTTGAACGTTTAACACTAGAAATAAAAATCCCCCTCCCATGGTTTTACTGCTCTGCCTCTCGAGTAGGTGCTCCACTCTCTGGGAACAATCCAAAGTGATTCATAACTTGAGAGCTTATTACTTGTCTTTTCCTCTCATTACCGAAACAAAACTGCAGATGCTGGAAATCACAAACAAAATCAGAAATTGCTGGAAAAAAACTCAAGGTCTGTCAACATCTATGCTGAAAGCAGAGTTAATATTTCAGGTCCAGTGACTCTTTAAGAACTACTTCAGTACTGTTTAGTACAGTGAGACTAGTTGAGCTTTTCTAGCAATTTCTGTTTTTATTTACTTTAGCTTTTAATCGTTAACCTGGTCTTTACGATGTGATTAAACTGGAGATTCTTCTCTTTGACCAAAATTCAGTAAATCTTTTGAATCACATTAACCTTCAAAAATCTGGTTTCTTCGCTCCTAGCACAAGCTCCCATTCTTGCCCATGTATTGAATCAGAGACTTACTGCCTCTACCTGTCTGCTTACTCTGTCAGATTCCCTTAGCCTGAGACTGAGAGATTCGGAGATTATGAGAAAACCTGCTGCAAATCGATGCTACAATAGCTTTCTTTGAGCTCCCTCATAAACTCATCTCCATGGTAAAATGAATCACATGGGCCTTGTATCCAGGTAGAATTTTTAAACATTCAATCACTGAGGATGTTGCAAGCTAGGTCAACATTTGTCGCCCAACCCTAACTGCCCAGAGGGCAGTTAAGAGTCAACCACATTGCTGTGGGTCTGGACTCACGTGAAGGCCAGACCAGGTGAGGATGGCAATTTCCTTCCCTAAAGGATATTAGTGAATCATGTGGGTCTTTCCAACAATTGACAGTGGATTCACTGCTATCATTAGACTTAAAATTCCAGATTTTCATTGAATTTAAATTCTACCATCTGCCATGACAGGATTCAAACTAGAGTTCCCAGAACATTGCCTGGGTCTCTGGATCAACAGTCCAGCAATAATACCACTAGGCCATTGTCTCCCAGTGCCACTAAGTTCATTCTAAATTGAATCCAAACAGGTGGTTTAAAGTGTAACTGTTTACAAAACCTGGCATGCCTAATTCTTTCCTAGGAACTCAGTCACTGAAGATGTAATTGTTTATGTACAATTAGCACAGATGTTTTGGTAATTGTTTACAGGCCATCTTGTATCATCTTCCTTGCAAAACAACCATCCTCTGCTTTACTGAACACAAAAGCTACTTTCATCCTTTATACAACCAACACATGAAAACAATTCGTGTGACCCCTTCACTCCATTTTACCCAAAAAAAGAGTCCCACAATGTTCTGAAACTTCATGTTTTGTAACGAGTACCTTTATCACTACTAGTCATTGGAGCAGTGGTGAGGTGAATGCATGGTAAATCCTGCTCTCCTGAATTTTCTGAATCACGGTAGCACGAAGACAAAAAAGAGGAACCTAATGCATTATAACAGTGAGGGGGAGGGAGAATGGTGGTGGGTAGGGAGAACCAAGTCTTGGGGCGGCACGGTGGCTCAGTGGCTCAGTGGTTAGCACTGCTGCCTCACAGCACAGTTGCTGGAAAAGCTCAGCAGGTTGGTGGTGGGTAGGGAGGCCCAAGTCTTGGGGCGGCACGGTGGCTCAGTGGTTAGCACTGCTGCCTCACAGCACCAGCTTCCCAGATTCAATTCCAGCCTCAGGCAACTGTGTGGAGTTTACACATTCTCCCATGTCTGCGTGGGTTTCCTCCCACAATCCAAAGACGTGCAGGTCAGGAGAATTGGCCATGCGAAATTGCCTATAGTGTTAGGTGCATTAGTCAGAGGGTAATGGGTCTGGGTGGGTTACTCTTCGGAGGATTGGTGTGGACTGGTTGGGCCGAAGGGAATGTTTCCACAGTGTAGGTAATCTAATCTAAAGTCTTTGAGGCAGAAGCGTTTTTCTCTAGATTGCAAAAGGTGTCAGAGAGGGCATAGGAACAAAGTGCATCATATCTCAAACAGCAAATCTGTAAGTTGCCATCATCAAGAAATTCATGTAAAAGATCAATAAGAAAGCTGAGTTATCGTAATGAGAAAAGAATTTAAAAAGAAATATAGCATAGGAACTGGCCCTTTGGTCCTCTAAGTCTGTGCTGACTCATTTTGCCCTTCCGTACTAAAACTGTCTTCACTTACAGGATCTGTATGCCTCTCATCCCTTCCTATTCATGCAGAATAAAAGAAGCACAACTTAGGAGCTAAAGTAGTTGATTAGAATCATATGATCTAGATGGACCAAAGTTAATAACTGAATATTTATTGATTATATATACATATCACTTGTGGTAGGTTTTGTCAAGGTATTGGAAGAGTGCCAAGTTCTTCAAATTTGCACAAAGGTGATACAATGGAAGGGGTAGATGGGTCTTTATTTTAGCATCTTGGATAAAAGATGGCATTTCTGACAATGCAGCACGCCCTCCGTTCTGCCATGATGGGCTTGGATTTTGAATCTATACACCTAAATCAGGTAAGACGTTTATGACTGAGTGAAGATAAGAACATGAAGAGGGTCAGTAGAGATGTACAAAAAGGCTGGTGTTCATAGATTAATTAAAAATCATGCTAAAAACTAAGTGCCAAGAGAAACAAACATACCCCGAAAATAGATTAGAAAAGGTAAACAGTTGGGCAAGAGAATTAGAAAAATTAAGAATTATTGCTGAAGAAAGAGGGAGAAATGTTATCAAAGCTTTACATCTTGCACTCATCAAGACTAAAAGCAGAAGTGTCTAAATTTCAATCACTGCAGTTTATGGTACAGGAGAATAGAGTGCTGATTGATTTATAAGTTGACTGTGGTCAAGGTCGAAAAGTGTGGTGCTGGAAAATCACAGCCAGTCAGGCAGCATCCGAGGAGCAGGAGAGTCGACGTTTAGAGCATAAGTGTTTCATAGCCAAGGCCTCTCCATGGAGAAAGCAGCAGGAAATTATAGGCTTAAGACACAAGGCTTGAAAGTAATCATTTCGTTTGCCGAGAATAAGTCTCTACATATGGAGACATGTCACTTTTAGCAACCATACTTTGGCCATTGTTCTCAGATTAGCCAATTAAGTTCCGCTCCAGGAATCTGCACAAAAGTCAATACTGACTCCCTGAGAGTATGCTTAAACTGAGGTCTCATCTGCTCTCATAGCTGGACGTTAAAGAGCCTGTGGCTATCATATCTGATGCTAACACATCCCGAGCATGTAAGAGACTTAAATATACACCCTGGTTAGTTGTAGGTTAGATTAGTAGATAGTTGAGTTTTGTTTGTTTGTTTTTCTTTTCGGGGTTTTTTTGTTGTTTTGTTTTTTTTTGTTAAATTTTGGCTATTGTATATTTGAGCTAATTGTATATCAATGTTTATATCTGAGAGTTTTGTTTATTTTTGTAAACTTGTAAAAATGTTAAATTTCTAATAAAAATATCTATATAAAAAAAAAGAGCCTGTGGCATTATTTCAAAGATGCTCTTGCTAATTGTTACCTATCAATCAATACAACTAAAACAGAGGATCTGTTCATTACCATGCTGCTGTTTGTGGAAATTTGCAGCACTTTTGCATTGATCATTTTACAATAGTTAGTGGAAAAGGTTGACTTAATTGATTGCTGGGGTGAAGAGGTTATCTTATGATGTTGGGTTGGACGTGGGGTCTGTATCCTTTAGATCTTTGAAGAGTGAGCACTGATAATATTGAAAAATATAACATTCTGAAGGGACAGGAGTGAATGCTGAGAGGATATTTCATTCAGTAGGAGAAACAGGAACACAAATAAGGGTTCTCCTATTAAAGGCAGAGATGAGATTAAGTTTTCCTCTGAAAGAGTTATTACTCTGTGAAATTCTCTCCCCGGTCAGCAGGAAAGGCAGCACCATTGACTCATTTTAAAGCTGAGTTAAACAGATTCTTGATTAAGAGTGGACAGCGAAGAAGGTTTCCTCTGAATACATGGGTATCTTGATCAGATGGGCCAATGGACCAAGGAGTGGCAAATGGAGTTCAATTTAGATAAATGTGAGGGGCTGTATTTTGGAAAGGCAAATCAGGCCAGGACTTATACACTTATACACTGGGGAGTGTTGTTGAACAAAGAGACCTTGGAGTGCAGGTTCATAGTTCCTTGAAAGTGGAGCTGCAGGTGGACAGGATAGTGAAGAAGGTGTTTGGTATGCTTTCCTTTATTGGTCAGTGCATTGAGTATAGGAGTTTGGCGGTCATGTTGTGGCTGTGCAGGACATTTGTTAGGCCACTATTGGAATACTTGTACAATTCTGGTCTCCCTGCTATAGGAATGATGTTGTGAAAATTGAAAGGGTTCAAAAAAGATTTACAAGAATGTTGTTAGGATTGGAGGGTTTGAGCTATAGGGAGAGGCTGAATAGGCTGAGGCTGTTTTTCCTGGAGCATCGGAGGCAGAGGGGTGACCTTATGAACATTTATAAAACCATGAGGGGCATGGATAGGATAAATAGCCAACATCTTTTCCTCAAGGTGGGGGGAGTCCAAAACTACAGGGTGTAGGTTTAAAGGTGAGAGGGGAAAGACTTAAAAGGACCTACGGGGCAACTTTTTCATGCAGTGGTGCGTGGATGGAATGAGCTGCCAGAGGAAGTGGTGGATGTGGGCTGGGTGCTGCCAGGTGGGACTGGATTAGGTTGGGATATCTGGTCAGCATGGAAGGTTTGGGCCAAAGGGTCTGTTTCCATATGGTACAACTCTATGACCATAGAGTCAAAGTTTTTTCGAGAGTAGACAGAAACAATGAGATCTTCAATGATCTTATCAAATACTGGGACAGTTTTGAGGGGCAGAATGTCTGTCGTGCTCTTAATTTGTGTTTTTGTGATAACCACTACAAGGCCCATGAGGAGTCACTAGTTAATCTCCTTGTGGAACTTGCTGAGTATGAGTTCCTTTGGTAACAGGCAATGGCCTGCCCAGCAGGAACTGATCATCTGAGCCCCAAGGCCCTTGTGGCACAGTGGTAGTATCCCTATCTGTGGAGGCTTGTTCAGGACCCACTTGCTCCAGAAGTATGTAATAACATCTCTGAACAAGCTACTTTTAAAAAATATAAAGCAGACCAAGGAATGGGTTTGCAGAACTGTTTGTCCTGGTCTGGGATGAGCCTTTGTAAGCCACAATTAGTGACTCTATTTTATAAATAATGGAGTCATATAGCACGGAAACAGACCCTTCAATCTAACTTGTCCATGCTGACTAGATATCCTAAATTAATCTAGTACCAGTATTTGGCTCACATCTCTCTAAACCCTTCCAATTAATGTACCCATCCAGATGTTTTTTAAGTGTTGTAATTGTACCAGCCTCCACCACTTCCTCTGGCAGCTCGTTCCATACAAGTAACACCCTCTGTGCGAAAAAGTTACCTTAGGTCCTTTTCAAATCTTTTCCTCTCACCTTAAACCTATGCCCTCTAGTTCTGGACTCCCCTCCCCTGGGAAAAAGTCTTTGGCTATTCACCCTCATCCATGCCCCTCATGATTTTATAAACTACTATAAGGTCACCCTTCAGCCTCCAAAGCTCCAGGAAAAATAACCCAACCTATTCAACCTCTCACTGCAGTTCAAACCGTCCAATCCTGGCAACATCCTTGTAAGTCTTTTCTGCTCCCTTTCAAGATAAATAATATCTTTCCAATAGCAGAGAGACCAGAATTGAATGCAGTATTCCAAAAACAGCCTAACCAATGTCCTGTACAGCCACAACACAGTGGCACAGTGGTCAGCACTGCTGCCTCACAGCGCCAGAGACCCAGGTTCAATTCCCACCTTGGGCAACTGTCTGTGTGGAATTTGCACATTCTCCCTGTGTCTGTGTGGGTTTCCTCCAGGTGCTCTGGTTTCCTCCCACTGTCACAAAGATGTGCAGGTTAGGTGAATTGGCTATACTAAATTGCCTGTAGTGTTAGGTGTAGGGGAATGGGATCTGGGTGGGTTACTCTTTGGAGGGTCGGTGTGGATTTGTTGGCCCGAAGGCCCTGTTTCCACACTGTAAGTAATCTAATATAATCTAAAAAACATAACTCCTATACTCTATGCACTGACCAATAAATACAAGTATACCAAATGCCCTCTTCGCCAACCTGTGACTCCAATAACCTTTGATTACTTTGTTTATCAAGAACCTGTGAACTATGAACCTACACCCCAAGATCTCTTTGTTTGGCAACATTGCCCAGGATCCTCCATTAAGTGTAATTCCTGCCCTGATGTTCCTTTCCATTTAGGCTTCCTGAGTTATTTGAAGTGCGTATTATATAAAAGGGATCGAATAAATGCTTGAAGGAAAATATTTGTGGGGATATGAAGAAAATCAAAGGAGTGGAACAATTTGGATTATTTTACGGAAGAGTTGATTGAGACTCAATGGCTTCATTCTGAGTTGTTTCATTCTGATTCAGTGATTAAAGGAAATTAACAGAGGAAAGTGAATGAGTTTAATGTTTAAGTCAGGTACAAAACTAAATAATGAGTAGAAAAAGAAAGGTTTAAATGAGAGAAAAAGGGATGCAACTGAATAGTAAGAAGGGAATATCAAAATTTAAAATTTGAAACTTTAAGAAAATTCCTAGAACAATTTACTACCTAAACGAATGAGTCTCGATAATTAAACTTGTCCATCCTCCTGGGCCAAAGATGATAATTGGCAGTCATCAACAATTCTCAAGTTGGTAAAAAAAGTACTTATGTTGGTAATCAAATTTTATGTGCTACTTAATCAATCCCATTTCAGTAAATGCAATTCACGTGTAATTCTGGCTGCAACCACCAGAGTGCACCTTACACCCATCCATTCTGAATGTTGCCAACATCACAAAAAATGTCTACAGAATTACGTCATTAAGACACACTCCTTAGCAAACGTCTGAAGCTGAACGAGTCCAATCATAATGTTCAGTGACCTTAAGATAGCTTTTGACTGGATATCTGTGCAGCCATCAACAATCCCAGTTTTCAGCTCTTTTGATATCACCTGACTCTATAGTCATACAGCACACAAGCCCTTTGGCCCATTGAGTTTGCACTGACCTATCTACACTTTCCAGTAATTGGCCTGTAAGTTTGAATGTTATGATATTTCGAGTATTTACCCATGTACTTTTTAAAGGTTGTGAGGTTACCAATAACTTCTCAGTTCATCTGCTGCTTAAATCCTCATCCATGTCTTTGGCACCTTTTTGACCTGACTAAGCTAACACACCCCTGACTGGCCTTAATTATCTATTCTTTATAAACTTTATATTAGCAGTGTCCTACTCAGACCAAGACACATTTCCTATTGCCACTCCTCCATACTCACTGACCACGAATAGCACCTAGGAAAACGTAAGGGCTGCAGAATCACAGTTGAAAAGTGTGGCGCTGGAAAAGCACAGCAGGTCAGGTGACATCCGAGGAGCAAGAGGATTGACAATTCGGGCATAAGCCCTTCATCCTGACATTGCTCATGAAAGACTTAGGCCTGAAACGTCGACTCTCCTGCTCTTCGGATGCTGCCTGACCTGCTGTGCTTTTCCAGCGCCACACTTTTTGACACCAATAGCACCCACTTAAGCAACATTTTGATTTTAAAACCCTCGACCTGTTTTCAACTTCCCACATGGTCCCACCCATCCCTTTCTCTGGAATCTCCCCCAGCCTGCGATGTCTGTGTTCATTCAATTCTGCCACCTGAAACTTCCCTGATTGGTTCATCATTGGTGGTTCCACCTCAATCTGCCTGGGCACTTTCTGGAATGCCCTCCCTACATAACTCTACCTCACATTCCTCCTTTTGGACAGTCCTTAAAACCTACCTCCTCTGACCTTTGAAATAATGCCTTGAGGGATATCTTCAATCCACTTCAGACAGGTTTAAAATCTCCTCTGAAAGACATTCCCTCAGTTGTACACTACAGTGACAGCCTGGACAGCTCAGCACCCAGACTGTGACTCAACCTCACAACTTTCTGATTCAGAGGTGTGCACATTACCGACACAGTGACATTTGATTCAATCGTGGGACAGACCTGTCCTTTGTTTCAGTGAGAGAATTTTAAATGAAAATGGTTTCTCTCCATTGTGTAAGGCAAACAGCACAACAGCAAAAGAGATGAAAAGGAATAACAAGCATCTGCATTTATAGAACACTTTCAGTGTAATAAAGCGTGTAACAAAACCAGAAATTGCTGGAAAAACTCAGCAGGTCTGGCACCATCTGTGGAGAGAAATCAGACATAACACTTCAGGTCCAGTGAAAAAGGGTCACTGAAATGTTAACTTTGATTTTCCTCCACAGATGGTGCCAGACCTGTTCTGTTTTTCCAGCAATTTTTGTTATTGTTTCTGATTTCCAGCATCCACAGTTCTTTCAGGATTTTTAATAATAAAGTGTTAGTTATTCGCTCAGTTGGCTAAAGGACGAGATTATGATATATTATGAAGCTGGTTGAATTTCCACACTATCTGATATAGTTTATGGAGACTCGACACCCTCACCTTACCCCAGGCTTTTGGAATGATTGTCCTCGAATTATACATAACCAATTGTCCCTCGACTGGAGAGAGAGGCACATGGTCCTTTATGGACAATTGCTCCATACCAATAAAACACCTTGACTATTAGAAAGTAACATAGGGAGATATTCTGGCAGACGGCCAAAGATTTAGTCCAAGATTTGGTTTTAAGCTATGTCTTAAAGGAGTATACCAAAATAAGCAACTTAGGTGGGGGATTTCACAGATCAAGACCAACCAACTCTTGGAACAAGCAGATTTGGCCATTGTACAGAGGCCAGAATAGCATGTAGACAATAGGTGCAGGAGTAGGCCATTCTGCCCTTCGAGCCTGCACCGCCATTCAATATGATCATGGCTGATCATCCTTAATCAGTATCCTGTTCCTGCCTTATCTCCATAACCCTTGATTCCACAATCCTTGAGAGCTCTATCCAACTCTTTCTTAAATGAACCCAGAGACTGGGCTTCCACTGCCCTCTGGGGCAGAGCATTCCACACAGCCACCACTCTCTGGGTGAAGGAGTTTCTGTCCTAAATGGTCTACCCCATATTTTTAAGCTGTGTCCTCTGGTTCGGGACTCACCAGAGGACGATCGGAAACATGTTTCCTGCTGCCAGTGTGTCCAATCCTTTAATAATCTTATATGACTCAATCAGATCCCCTCTCAGTCTTCTAAACTCAAGGGTATACAAGCCCAGTCGCTCCAGTCTTTCAGCGTAAGGTAGTCCCGCCATTCCAGGAATTGACCTCGTGAACCTACACTGCACTCCCTCAATAGCCAGAAGGCAGTTAGCTTGAAAAACTTTGGACCTGGGGGGGATTACAGAGATAGGGAGGTGCAAGTTGATGGAAATATTGAATGGGAATGTCAGGCTTGAGGGTTAAAAATTAAGGTTTTGCTTAACTTTGAGATGATTGAGGCTAGCAGTAGGTAAAAGGGAGTTATGACCTTGGCAGCAGAGTTTTGAATGACCTTGAATTTACAGGTAGCAGACCAAGGGACACTGGCTGTGAGCGGGTTACTGTATCTGGCCATGAGTAAACTGCTGTATCTGAAGACCTGGCCATTAATGTGTTGCTTTCCAAGTCTTGAGGTAACAAAGGCATGAGGAAGGGCTCCAGCAAATATCAAGGATGTATCAACCCACCTCCAATTATGGTTGCCAACTTTGGCACTGTGTATTTCTTGAGCTTTCATCACATTCCTGATGAAGGGCTTTTGCCTGAAACATCGATTTTCCTGCTCCTCGGATGCTGCCTGACCTGCTGCGCTTTTCCAGCACCACTCTAATCTAGACTCTGGTTTCCAGCATCTGCAGTCCTTGTTTTTATCACATTTATCAGCCATGTGCAATTAGCCCACACCTATGCTTACCTTCCGAAACGTCGACTCTCCTGCTGCTCGGATGCTGCCTGACCTGCTGTGCTTTTCCAGCACCACACTCTCGACTCTGATCTCCAGCATCTGAGCCCTCACCTTTTCCCATGGAGATTGGAAAGCAGTCAGACTCTCCTGTTACCCAGATTGGAGGAGCAGTAACCTTTCTTTCCCATCTTCTATTTTTTTGGGGGGATGTGGGTGTTGCTAAGGCCAGTATTGTTGCCTATCTGTAATTGGCCTTAAACTGAGATGCTTAATTTGCCAATTGTTATGGTCACCTATCCTGAGACTACCTTTCATTTCCAGATTCCAAGGGGACATTTGAAACCATGTCTCCAGAGAATTATCTTGGGCTCCTGGATTGCATTGTCAATGTCCTCCTGCAACATCAGCAAAATGGAGGAGCTGGTCATTGACTTCAGGAAGTAAGCATTCCCCTGTCAGCAAGCCCCTGGTGGTGAGATGGAGATGGTAAAAAGCGTCAAGAGCCTGGGAGTGACGATCACCGACAATCTGTTAAGGACCACTCATGTTGATCTGACAGTCAAGAAAACATAACAGTGCCTCTGCTTTGTCAGGAGGCTAAGGAAATTCAGTATGTCCACAAAGACTCTCACCAACTTTTGTAGATGCATCGTAGAATGTTACAGCACAGTACAGGCCCTTTGGCCCTTGATGTTGCACCGACCTGTGAAATTAATCTGATGCCCATCTAACCTACACCATTCCATTATTATCCATATGTATGTCCAATGCCCATTTAAATGCCTTTAATGTCAGTGAGTCTACTACTGTTGAAGGTAGGCCGTTCCACGCCCCTAGTAACTCTCTGAGTAAAGAGGCTACCCCTGATATCTGTCCTAAATCTATCACCCCTCAATTTAAAGCTATGTCCCCTCATGTTAGCCTTCACCATCCAAGGAAAAAGGCTCTCACTGTCCACCCTATCCAGCCCTCCAATTACCTTACACGTCTTGATTAAGTCATCTCTCAACCTTCTTCTCTCCAATGAAAACAGCCTCAGTTCCCTCAGCCTTTCCTCATAAGACCTTCCTTCCATCCCAGGCAATATCTGAGTGAATCTCCTCTGAACCCTTTCCAAAGCTTCCATGTCCTTCCTGTAGTGTAGTGACCTGAACTGTACTCATTACTCCAGATGTGGCCTTACCAGTGTCTTGTACTGTTTAATAGAAAGCATCCTATCGGGATTAATCAGAGCTTGGTGTAGCAACTGCTCTGTCCAGGACCATAAGAAGCAAAAGTTGTGAACCACAGCCCAGTCCATTATACAAGTCAACCTTCTATTCATTGACTCCATCTATGCGTCTTGCTGCCTCGGATTAGATTAGATTAGATTACTTTACAGTGTGGAAACAGGCCCTTCGGCCCAACAAGTCCACACCGACTCTCTTAAAAGCAACCCACCCAGACCCATTCACCTACATTTAACCCTTCACCTAACACTATGGCAATTTAGCATGGCCAATTCACCTGACCTAGGCAGCCAACATCATTAAAGACCCCTCCCATCCCAGTTATAATCTCTTTCAACTTCTTCTATCAGCAGAAGATACAAAAGCTTAACCACACCTACCAAAAGGCTGAAGAATAGTTATTAGACTTCTAAATGGACCTCTCAGTTTTCAAAGTTAAAGTTAATGTTGATCTTTTTGTGTTCCTTACAAACTTTGTATGGTATGATCTACCTGTACTGCATGAAAAACAAAAAACTTTTCACTGTACCCAGGTACATGTGACAATAATAAATCAAATCAAAGTCATCACCACCTCACAACTGTCTCTGCTGTCCCCAACCCTACAGGGTAGATAGGGAGAAAGTGTTCCCTCTTGTGAGAGGTCAAAGAATGAGAGGCCATAGATCTAAAGTGATTGGCAAAAGGAGCTAAAGTGACATGATGAAAAACTTTCACGCAGCAAACTACTGGGTTCTGAAGCGCACTGTGCGAGAGTGAGTTGACCGAAAGTTCACCTTCGTCCTTGAAAGAACTGTGGATGGAAAGCAGAAACAAAAACAGAAATTGCTGGAAAAACTCAGCATGTCTGGCAGCATCTGTGGAGAGAAATCAGAGTTAACATTTAAGGCCCAGTTACCCTTCTTCAGAGCAGATCATTCTTTGAAAATGGTGTTAAGTTGTAAATTAAAAGGGTATGTGCAGGGTTACAGGATGCAATGGACCGAATGGCCTTTTTTCCTGTGACAAAATTCTGATTTTAATTTTAAATGGACTATTGGAGCAGTGTAGCTGATTGTTGGACAACATTTCAGCAATAAAGTAGACAATAAAGTTGGGGCTCTTATGACACAGGGTAGTGCCTACTTCTGAGCTAGTAAGCCCTGGTTCAAGTCCAGAAGAAGGGTCGCACTCGAAACGTTGGCTTCTTCACCTCTGATGCTGCCTGTCTTGCTGTGTTCTTCCAACCTTCTACTTGGATTCTAGCATCTACAGCTTGGCTTTCTCTCTGAGGGGTTCAAGTCCAAGCTGCTCCAGTAAACTTGTTTTTAACTCACCACTTGTATTTCGCTGCGATTCCTCAGCCCAGGCAGCGGAGGGCGCTGCAGCACTCGGTTCACTGGGAAGGTCATTTCTTGGTACCTCTGGCACTTGTCACTAAACAGTGTGCATCAAAGAAAAAAAGGAGCGGAATGGAAATGAAAACAACGGTACGGTCAGCGTTTTTTTTTAAAATAAAAACGTTTCTCTTGCTCTCGATATTCGTAATGTAGACGAAGGACCGAAGGTATTTATTTCGGAGTCAATGTTATTTTTCCGCCCGTTTGACGGTTAATACCCATGGTGCCTTGCGATGGATTGTAAACATCACGTGGCCAGGATCACGTGGCCAGGATCACGTGCCCCGGGGTCAGCTGCTCCCTCCCTCTCTCTCTGATTCACTCCGTCACTCTCTCGAGATGGAGTTTCTTTACGGCAATCCCTTCAGCACCCAAGTCGGGCAGCGGGTTGGTAAGAAACACATAAACATACATTCTCGCGAAACGACGACGTTGCTTCCCCGCTCTCCCGGTCCAGTCTCTCGGAGCCAAAACCTCTGCCCGGTCGGCTCTGGCCCGCTTTAAAATCTTTGCGAAGGGTTTTCCTTCAACGGCTGAAGTTAATGGGACCGGCGATGGGCAGTTCCGTTATCCAATCGCGTCAGGCCCTTCGTGACCGACGGCCAATGGGCATGCAGGTGGGCGGTGTCCTCCCGGTTGATTGTCAGGTGGGGAGCTGGGGGTTGTCAGTTTTCCTGCATTTGTTTTTGGAGGGGCCAGTGTAGGACTGGGGTGTACAAACTTAAAGATCACGCCATACCAGGTTATAGTCCAACAGGTTTATTTGGGAGCACTAGCTTTCGAAGCGTTGATTCTTCATCAGGTGGTTGACCTGATGAAGCAGTGCTTCCAAATAAACCTGTTGGATATAACCTGATGTTGTGATTTTTAGCTTTCCTACAGTTGAGGGGCTTCCAACCTGCACTACCCAGCGTCCAGTTGTCAATATTACATATTCACACAGTGAGTGCACATCTTACAGGCACGTTTGAAGTTGCCTAAAGTGTAGTTTATTTTTCACTTTAAAAAAAATTAATGTCATGTATCTAGAATGTGAAATATTTTGTTATATTTGAGACAAAGTCATTGGGCACATTCAGATCCTAATCTGCAGTGGCTGGTGAAATGTGAGTTCATTTGATAAATCTGGAATCGTAAAGTAGCCTTAGTGGTGAAGATTGAAACTATCGTGGTTGCAAAATCCCAAATGGTTCACTGATGTCCCTTAGGGAAGGAAACCTACTGCCCTTTACCTGGTCTGGCCTACAGGTTGTTGCTTAGTTGCTGTCTGAAATGGAATACAAGTCACTCTGTCATCCATGTCCCATGACCCTTGAACAAATGGAGGTCTTGCCAGTGCCATTCACATACCAAGTATGGATGGGAATAGTATGTTTTTTTTCAGGGGATGAATAGATGAGAAAGGAGTGGAAGAAATCAAAACAACAAACATTCAGGTGGTCTAGCAGCATTTGTAGAGAGGGAAGATGAGTTTTTATGTGCTGGAAAAAGTTCTGAACTTCCATTAAGTGCATAGCCAGGAGTAGGCTATGAGGAACAGTCGGTAGCAGGGTGCTAAATAGCAAGAATTACATGGCTATCCACTGACTATTCCACTTCTTGTCCCTCTACCAGTTTAATTCCCATTAATCTTTAATTCTGATGAAAGGCTAACTCTGTTTTATGTTTCTGCTTTCCCTAAAGAACATTGGTGAACCAGATGAATTTTTACAACATTTGATCATAATTAGTACAGATGCTATTACTGATACTAGGTTTCAATTCCTGATATATTAATTGAATTTAAATTCCACTAGTTACTGTGGATTTGAACGCATGCCCATGGAGCATTTGCCTGTACCTCTGGATTACTGGTCCAGCAACATCAATCCTTACCTGAGATATACTTTGTGTTCTGTTTTAATTTCAGATTGCCAAAATATGGAGTATTTTACTTTAGTAGTAGAATATTATATTTAAGAATTACCAATATATGCTTACAAGAATGGTGGGAGGAGGCTCGCTGGAGTACAAACATCCCAGCAGACCTGTTGGGCAGAATGGCTTGTTTCAGTGCAGCACATTGTGTGGTGCTGTGTGTATGACTCTTGTCAGATTTTGATGTGTGTCACTGTCATTTTGTTTAGGTGCCAGATGTTAGACGTTAAATGTTTGGCTCTGTATTGTTTTGGAATACTCTGAGCTCATGGTTTATAAATACACAGTGGTTTGCTTCCTGTTTTTAACATGTTTGAAGAAGCTGAGTTTTCTGTGGAAGAGACTAACACAGTGACATTGCTGGATGAATTTAGTTTATTTTAAAATTATTTTAAGTTGTATGCCCTTGGGTCAGATGTTTACTCAACATCGTATCACAATCGTGCAGTTGGTCTGAATTTGGAAATGGTGAATTGTTCTAAAAATTAGTTGATTTTTCTAGAAAGGACATAACTGTATGTTATGCTCTCCTGGATTTCCCAGTGGGACTGTTGTCTTAGATGCATGGGGAAGGGGGCACAACTGTTGCCTGAGATTTTATGCCAATATCTGATTTCCACCTTTAGCTGATATCATGATGTAGTAGGCAAAAGTGAGGATTGCAGATGCTGGAAATCTACATTTTGGGCCGGAGCCCTTCGTCAGGAATAGCTATTCCTGACGAAGGGCTCCTGCCCAAAAAGTTGATTTTCCTGCTCCTCTGATGCTGCCTGACCTGCTGTGCTTTTTCAGCACCACCCTGATCTAAAATCATGATGCTGTAGCCAGGAATTGAAAGCTTGACAGATTCTCTTCCTCCCAAGCCCAGAGTTTGAGACAGATTGTGCACCCACACCCACTTCAAAGGGAATCACTAACTCAGCACAGACCAGGAACTGGGACATGGCCATTTTCATAGCCTTCAGCAAATAGAACCATTGTGGAAGAAGGGAGTCATTCCTAACTCGGTCAGGTGAGATGTGTATGAAAGCAAATGCTGCAAGTAGGAGAGGTCTGAAATAAATATAGAAAATGCTGGGGACCATTTGTGGAGAGTTACAGAGAAAGAGTTAATATTATGAATGGATGACCTTGCATTTGTAATTTCCTCCATTTAAGCATTTAAGTGCCTGGGAGTAGCCTGTATAAAGTCAAGTAGGTTCTGTGAGGGAGATTGTAAAGAAGAGGAGGGCATATACAAGTAAGGCAGAATTATTTCTATAGAGCATCTAAACATTTCTGAAATATACTTAGGCATGGGTTTGAAGTGCAGAAATGGTTTGTCTGTCAGTTTAGGCCTGATGACAAGGTGACCAAAAGTATACCCAGCTACCTCACAACATGTGCGCTTCTAATCAGTGTTGTAAGTTGGGATCTTGCTGGTTTGTTTGCCTCATGAGCCCAGGGAAGTTTTGTTCATGCTACTGCGTCAGCCAAACTCAGTTGTTGATTGATTCTGGGAATGTTTGCAGGGATTATAGCTGTATCTCTTTGGGAAGCATTTACCTGTGACACTGTTGGGAGAGCCTAAAATGAATTTATGCAGCGCAAACAGCTGCGTTGTCATTGGATCTTCATTACACTCTTAATGCTGAGTATCTGTTGATACAACTGTCCATCATTGACACCTTGTGACAGGTTTCTCTGCTAACAGATTTTCATACCAGTGGAACATTTCATTAACTCAACAAAGCAAAAGAAGTTAATTTACAGTGCCTATTTGAAGAAAAAAATCTCTTCCTACTATAGCAAACAGAACTTGAGAACAAAACTGGAGCAACTCAGTTTCCATACAGTACAGTGAGTGCAAGACAGTTATGTAGCACAAACAATTGATGAGGGTAATCAGTAGAGTGTATGCCTCCACCACATTTTGTTAACTCAATGTTAATTAATGCATTTGCTCCTAGAATTCTTTTTCTCTGGTTACTTGATACTCTGTAACTACAAAGTTGGAGATTTTTTTAAGACCTTCCATCTCACTGAGAAAGCTTCAGGCCAATCCACATCCAATAACCTGCTGTGAAAGCTCTGTTAATGCTTTACAGCTCTAACACAGTACCAACAACAATCCACAACATTCTGAAATAAAGCCAATTTGGCCATCTCTCAGTAACACATTGTTTTAAAATGTGGATCAAGATCTTGGAACATCATCAAAACCTATTAATCTCTTCCTAGGGCTGTTCCTTGTCTGTACAGCATGTTTTGTTAAAATATGTTCATTAGATTTTAGATATTTTGTTTATAGGCATGGACAAGTTGGACTGAAGGGTCTGTTTCTATGCTGTATGACTCTATGATCGACAGAAATGAAAACATTACAATGAGGTTAAGACATAAGGTATGAGTCTTAGGTTCATAAGGTCAAGTCCAGTCACTTAAACCGTGCAAGGTCCAGATGTGATTGGCAAGGGAATTTCCCAATCATCTTCGATCAGTCCAAAAATCATGGTGTCTATATGTTTGACCACCTGCAGGGTATCAATTGAGCATTTAAATCAAGATCAGAACTTGTCCCAGAATGGGTTATCAAACACTTTTATTTTCTGATGTAGTGAAACCTAGATGAAGGTTTATAGCCATGAAAGTTGAAGTGAGCATGAGAGAAGTTGAAGTAAATTGAGAAGTTGTGATAAAGTGTAAAAGCAACCTTAGCCTTAATTTATTTTCAGCATCAATTCGTAATTCATTTTGTTTTTTGCCCTTTTGAAAGAGTGGTCAAATTTAGTTCTGTTTGCTGTTTCCCTGTATTCCAGGAAGCTTTACCCTTGTGATGTCCGCATTGTTGGTTCACAACTCTGTTTTTACCTAGTGAATACCCTCCATTGTGAATTGTACCCAGTGAACTATCTGTAAAAAGAAAATAGCATTCTGTTAGTTCAATGAATTTTTTTCTCTTGATTCAATTTTAAATGAATAATCATTGTGAACCTCTACCATGAGGTACAGTGTAAGTAGGTTTTTAAACCTGCACACCCTAGTCTGAATAATACAAAGCTGCTGAGATTTATAGTAAACAGCTCACTGACCATTCCTGTTCAGTTGCTTTCATTTGTTGAAAATTTGTAGCATGTAATTTGATGAAGTGAGATTCTACTTATATATTCAGCCTGAAAGAAATACACCACCTCTGACCTTAAAGGATTTTGAAAAATAGCATTATGATAAAATGTTAGATGCATTGGAAAATATTTGTTTGAGGCTGCAATATTTTTGGGTAAATTATTGTGCTCTCCAACATTGTCAGTTTGGAGAAGGCAGTATTTTTCCACTCTGCCCATTAGGAATCTGATTTTTTTTTAAATCAGAGGCAGGGAACAGGAGTGAGGAAAGTTTTCCACTTGCAAAAAAGGATGACTGGAGGAAACCTCAACTATCAGGCACTTTTTATAAATTTAAATTAAAATGAAAATTGAAAATGCACCATGGTATATTAATGGTACTCCCACTCAGACTTGGGGGGTGGTCTGCAATCCTACCAGGAGTGCAGGCTGTGTCTGCACTAATCCTTGATCGGAGATTGCAGTGGTAAATAGGGAACCCATTAGCTCCTTTAAACCTTGATCATCAAGAGTCTCGATGGGTTTTATTGCCAACCTGCCACTCATGGCTTTGGGCAGTCTCCCTGGGTACTGAACAGCAGTTGATCAAATGGCCAGGGTCAGGAAGTTACTGACCTTGTAATTTTTGGACTCTAATTGTTGGAAAAAGTAAAAAATAAAATCAGGAAATATGCTTCGTTGTCCCAAACCTGGGTAATGTCCATGTATTTTACTTGAAAAATACATCAAAGGTCACCCTCCTTCCACAGTACTACCACATTGTAATTTCCACATGCCAAGTTAACCTTGTGACTTGTGTGATTGAAGGAGGTTTTTGCCATTCTACATTGCTACAATGAGTAACTTGGATGAGTTGGATCAGTCCCATTATTTGGCATCCTAGTGCTTGTTGAAGAGAGAATCCTTTGTTCTGTTTATTTGGTACAACTCCCCATGCTTGTTATTGGTAAGAGATTCTGATAATGTATCCAAGTCCTTATTTGCTAAACTGAGTAAGTACAAATCCTGACTTTTTTCTAGCATTGCAATACATGCCTTATGGTGTGTTGAACAGCCTGCTATTAACAGTGCAATTGCCCATTTGAAGAGCTTACAAAAAAAATGTGAGGGATAGCAAGTTTAAATTTGAAAGGAATTGGTGAACAAAGCTGCCGAAGATGTGTGCTACTCACCTATCAGATAGAAGCAAAGGAGTTTACTTTAAAATGGAGGTTGCAGCCATTGCATTCTGAATGTTGTCTTTGCACTACCAGATTAAAAAAAGTAATTGCAGATATTTGGTAACTTGCAGAGAGAAACCTGTTGACCAGTAGGACAAAAGAAGCAACATTTTCTTGCGTATTTTTTGCAATAAGTCTGAGTGTAAAGAATGAAGGTTGTGGCATTTCTGCTGATTACCCTGCTTGATATGTTTCGCACTTTTCTGTTTTTAAGTTTTTGATTTTTCATTGTCTGTCTGTGTTACATATGAGGTTTTCAAATGCAGTACTCAATCAGTACAAAAAAACTAATTCTTTTGGAATCTATATTTTTGAAATATATTTACAATGTAGATTTCACAAATCATTTTATGTAGTTGGAACAAAGTTGTTATTTAGTCAATCAGTTTGATTTGTTCTTGTAATTTAAGTTGTTTAATCTTCTCTTTGTATTATGATAATTGTAAAAAAAACTTGCCAAACATATTGCTAGAGTACATTAAGAAAATAAGCTTAATGCAAACTGGAGGAACCTCTCAGGAAGGGTCACCATATCCGAAATGTTAACTCTGATTTCTCTTCACAGATGCTGCCAGACTTGCTGAGCTTTTCCAGCAACTTCAGTTTTGTTTGTTGAGGAACCTCACCTCGTTTTCCATTTCGGCACTTTATAGTCTCTTGGACTTAATATGGGCTTTTACAAGTTCAGTGTTTGACTTCTAGTCCACGTTTCTCAAATCCCATGACCATAGGACATTGGAGAAGCAGTACACCTTTGAACCCATCGAGTCTGCTCCATAATTCAATGAGATCATGGGTGATTGCATAATCCTCAATTTATTTTCCTGCCTTTTCCCTTACTGATTAAAATCTGTCTCATTCTCATGGCTGTGACTTATTGGCTTTATTCTCCTTTTTCACTGCCAGCATTTCCGCCTATTTTATATGTCGTTACCACCGTTATCACTGCCTTTGCCTTTTGTCTTGGGCGTACTCATTATCTATTCCACTTGGTCCATCTCACCTCTGTCACTAGTATATAAAACATAATTTTCCTGTAAAGATGTGAGGAATGTTGGATTGAATGGCAACGCAGGCTTGACGGACTAGACGCTTACTCCTTTACCTAGTTCTAATGGCTTATCTCTATTAGCTTTTTCCAAGATGAGATTTCCTTATCATGTGGGTGTTTTTCCTGGCTGTAGTGAGTCGTGATGACATTTAGGCAATTTCTGTAGACTCCAGAATGGGAGGAAAAAACCATTGGAGCTTTGAGATTTAAAAAAAACACTCCACAAAAAGTCTCTTTGTGACTTAAAACTTTTAAATGCAAGTCTCAATAAGCACATGCTTTTTCGTTCAAAATTTCTACCAGTCTGTGCTCTCAAATTTTGCCACAGCATTGTTTTAAAAATAATAGAAATGGATAGTGATAACTGGCAAGTTTTGTGAACTCTTTTAACTTGAAGCTATGACTCCATGTCATGTGTTGCTGTAGCTCTTTATTACATTTTCAGAAAATCACGCCTGTCTGTGTTTCTATTTTACTAGCGATAACATGATCTCACCGCACCTGCCTTGTTTGTGCACTAATGTTTGATCATGCTGTTGTACAAAAGCATGCTAGTTCAGTTGAGAAAAATATAACTGGCAGTAATTCTTGTCTGTAATCTGGTGTTTGCTCATAGCTGTTTTTGATAATTCAGAGAATCTGAGAAGTTAAGGGGTTAATTTGCTCTGCTAACCTGTAGAAATTGAATGCCCCAGGGATAGGGTGGTATATTTCTCTGTTTTGCAGGTGTGATGTAGAAACATTTGCATTATCATCTCCTATTATTCAGAGTAAAAACATTTACTTTATCATCTATTCAGAATCGATAAGAGCATTGCAGTTGGAATTCTGACCACACCCTGCGGTTTAAAAAAAATTTTACACCAGATTTTGCCATTAAGGGATGATTTACATCACATTGCAGTGCCGTGATCATATCCAGAAACGTTGTCTTGAGTGGCATGTGACTGTGGGGAAGTGGCTGGGGGTTGTCTTGTGGGCGTTACTGACTGTGATATGAGATTTTGTATAAAGGAAGAACTGGTTCCTTTGTTCAGAGAGATTCTCTTGACATGCTTTGCAAGCGTTGCGAAGTGATCCTCCCAAAACTTGTACTTGCTTAATAAACTTTGGCTGTTCACAGAAGTTGGCATATTGCAGTTGCATTAAGTGTGCAAGAATCTCAAAAAAAAAAGAACCTAACACCTGGACGTCTCAGAATCCTGGATATTAAGTAAAGCTCCGTGGAAGAAAACAGAGGCTTTTGAAATGTGGATGTTGAGACCTCTGGTAAAAATTTCAATTCAGGATCATAAGACCAATGGGTGTAGGAATTGAGAGCAAAAAGGCTCCTGAAATATCATTTCCAAATAAGAAAGTCAGTATTTTTATAACTTGATCAGAGCTAAAAACCACTAAGATCTCTTCTTTAAGAGAAAAGAAATGGAGGGCAGTGGAAAAAAGGCTCAGCCTAGGCATAGTTGAATGACTCAGCAGTGTAGACGAGCGACAGTGGATATGAGGATGGCGCAAACCATGTAACTGTGACACCATGCCAGCAGATCTCCTGACAGCTGTAGCTACTAGCAACACCATTCATCTCCTGCAGATGGTTAGTTTAAGTCAAAGTCCTTTCTCTGTGTGAGATTGCTGAGTTAGTAGATCTATATTATAGAGAATGTTCACCAGCCACCAGTGTCCCTCTAAAGAACCATGAGGAAGTTGGAGAAATCTGTATAAAGGAAGAACGTGCGGAACGTTTCAGGGAACACCTCTGGGACACCCACACCAACCGCCCCGTGGCTGAACACTTTAGCTCCCCCTCCCACTCCGCCAATGACATGCAGGTCCTTGGCCTCCTCCATCGCCAGACCCTGGCCACACACCATCTGGAGGAGAAGCGCCTCATTTTCCGCCTAGGAACCCTCCAACCACACGGGATGAATGTAGATTTCTCCAGGTTCCTCATTTCCCCTCACCCCCCGTTGATTCTCCTGCTCCTCGGATGCTGCCTGGTCTGCTGTGTTTTTCCAGCACCACATTTTTCAACTATTGTGATTAAAATCCCTGTTGTGACTTAGAAAATGAAAATCAACCTGATTTGTGAAATTTCAATGAGAGCCAGACTTTACATTTGAGTAGCAACAAGATCTGCACTTGCACATTCTACCAGCAGTATGGTTTTTAAAGTACAATTGGATAGTAATAACTGCCTGGATCTTGAATTGTCTTTCAAGAAACTCTGAATCAAAGCTGTTTGCTAGTGAGCACACTCTAGCGATTTAAATAAAAGTGAGATATCCCTATTGAGAACAACCTTTTTATTCAGTGTTGGGCCAAAATAATTTACTAATATGGATTGCTAAGCAACTTGGCTTTGGGTTTGTACGTATCTTAAACCTGATTGGAACAATCCTTGTTATGTGTGGTGATTCAGATCCTTACACATGAAGAGCAATACTGTGCTTGAGTATAGGTAGTACCTGTCATTAAGACCATCAGGTGGAGGAACATTGGATCCAAATCTAATTCTATTCCAAGCAAGAATCCCATTTGTGGATGCTGTACGATCATCATTGGAGAGGCTTGACCCTGTTTTCCTTTTCCAGGCGAAAGGTCACTTGAACTGCTGTCCAACTGCTGGTATTTAACTGTGTTAGTTTAGACTATTATTCTAGCAAACTTTATCCTCCCCTAATCTGCAGAAATCTGACCTGTGGGGGAATCGAGATCACAGACACTTGCATCAATGGGATAATGGCTATGATGTATATCTTTCCCATCTTACTTTGTGCCTAAGGCTGCCTGTGTCACAAGGGATTTTGTATGCTCACTATCTTGAAAATAATTGTTCTATTAATATTTGTTTTTTGAATTTATCCTACAGTTGAATAGTAAACTGGCCCAAAGTCCTTCAGAGGAATGGTATGAAGCAAATCTTAACATTGAGCCTCATTAAAAGTAAAATATATCATTCAGGAGCGCACTAGGCTTGTGGATTATTTGTTCATGCTGTTAAGGTTAGTAGTGTAAAGTTCCTATTACGTCCTGAGACGAGTTCTGATCTGTCATCCCCCACCAAGACTGTCTATTTCCAGCTTGCCCATCTCAGTCCCAGCCCAACCTGATGAATCACACTTTCATGCCTTTATTATATGTAATTCCTTTTTAGCCAGCCTCCCAGCTTGCACCAAATGTACACTAAAACTCATTTGAAACTGCCTGTTCTAAACTGTGTTTATCTCATCCTGCTCCGTTCCTCTTTCAAATTGACTTCTTTCTGACCAAGCTTTCAATTACCTGTCGTAATTTGGCTTCATGTCAAATATTCTTTGACCGTTGCTACTTTAAACAGAGCAGCAAATTACTACAGATATTGGAATGTGTACTGAAAACAAGAAATGCTGGAGATCACAGTGGATCAGTCAGCATCCATGGAGAAAAAGCAAGCTAACGTTTCGAGTCTAGATGACTCTTCAAAATTGAATGTCCCATGTAACATCTTTTACCATATTGAATAAAAGTTGCTGCTGAGTTGCACTTTCTCTTTTTCTTGTAAGGAAAGCCAGTATGCTACGTTCTCCCAAATTATAGCAAGCAGTGAGGATGACACACAATGTACAGAGGGATATAGAAAGATTAAGTGGGCCAGAGATTGGCTGATGGGATGTAATGTGGGAAAATGTGAGGCTTTGCACTTAAGCAGAAAATATAGAGCAGCTGGATGTTAAATGAGGAAAGACTGCAGAAAGTTGCAGGACAAATGTTGTTAGGATGCTCATCTGTGAATCACAAAAAGCTGACATCCAAGTTTGACAGGTAATAGGAAGGCAAATGGAATTTTGGCCTCAATTTCAAAGGAATGGAATACAAGAAATAGGGCAGTTAGCCTGCATCTCCAGTAATGTGGACTTTTGATCCCTTTACCGAAGGAAATACATTGGCGTTCAAGGCATTTCAGAGAAGATTGACCAAGTTGATTCCAGGGACAGAAGGATGATTTTATGTGAAAAGGTTAAGTTGGTCGGGCTTGTATTCATTGAAGATTAGAAGAATAAGAGGAGTCTTTATTCAGAGACAAGATTCCTAGATGTCTTTACAGGATAGACATGGAGAGGTTGTTTCCCAATGTGGGAGTGTCTTGGTCTAAAAGGCGTAATCTCAGAGTAAGGGGTCAGCCATTTGAGAGAGAGAGATCGGGAGAAATTTCTTGAGGTTACTGAATCCCTGGAATTCTTTACCACAGAGGAGCTGAAATTACGACATTAAGTATTTATAGATGGAAAAGGCGGATTTGTAATCTGTAAGGAAATTAGAAGTTATGGGGATAAGGAAGAGGAGTGGAGCTGAGAATGATCAGATTAGCCAATACCTCATTGAATGGCAGAGCAGACTTGACAGGCTGAATGGCCTACTTCTGCTCTGTCCTATCTGCCAAGATTTTGCCCACAAACATTCCTTACATAGATACTTGGGGTCATCGTCACAACTTGCCTTCCCATTTACTTTTGTGTCATCTGCAAACTTGGCTTAGGATGTTCACTTTCCTTATCCAAATCATTCATATATATTGTAAATAATTGTGGCTCCAATAGTGATCTCTAGCACTGCACTAGTTACAAATTGTCATCCTGAAAATGCCCACTTTATCGAATTCTGTCTTTTATTACTTGGCTAATCTCTTTCCTTACTATTGTACTGCTGCTAACCATGGACTCTGATCTTAAGTATCCTGATGTGTAGTGTGTTATCAAATATCTTTTGAATATCCAAATATATTACATTTTCTGGTAGTCCCTCTTTATCTATCCTGCTTGTTATCTCCACAAAGATTTTTAACAAATTTGTCAAAAATGTTTTCTCCTTTGTGAAGCCTCTGCTTGACGATATACATTTCTAAATGATCTACCATTGTATCCTTTATAATAAACTAACATGTTTCCAATGACAGATGTTGTACTAAGTGGGCCTACAGTTGCCTGTTTTTGTTTTTGTCTCCTTCCCTTTTTAAATAAAGGTGTTACATCGGTATGGACAAGTTGAACCAAAGGGGCTGTTTCATTGCCCATCTCTATGACTCTATCAACAATTTTCCAATGCTCTGAGACTTTTCCAGAATCCAAGGCTTCTTAGAACATTAGGCAGTCCCTTGAGACCAAGGATTTTTTTTCATTCTAGACTTGTGGATCTTGAGGAGAATAAATGTTGCAATGCTGGACCCATATACTCTGCTGTAGGTGATGGTTGAAGAGGCAGTGGGTAGGGTGCTTGGGCTTTTGCGTGCTCCTTTTGCTGTTTGCACTAAGCTGCCACCTAAGGTTCATTAGAAATGCTACCAATGGTTGACATATTCGTGGATGCTTTTCCAGTTTGGACAGTCTTGGACATGTGATTCCCATGAGTCACATAAGGATATTACATGTTTCCACGGAGGCCAAGTTGGTGTTCGTGAAGTTTTTTTTTCTGCCTTCCTGCTAAATACTTGTCATAATGAGGGAGATTGGAGTAGAGGGCCTTTTTTTGGAAGTCTTGTACTCCTGCCAAAATCGTGGTCTCCTAAAACAGCTGATAGGCAGGAACCAGTGCCTCAATGCTGAAGATATTGGCTAGAGAGAGGACACTGATAGTGGAGGACTTGTCTTGCCTTTGGATTTGCAGTATTTTGTGGATTCATTGCTTCTTTGGGAGCTAAAATGTTGTTTGTGTCTTTGCACATAGAAGGGTAGTTAACACTAGAGTCTTGTAGATAATTATCGGTTCAGGATTTCAGATCTTTGTCATCAAACACTCTGTTCCTCTGGAAATTCTGACAAAAATAGTGCTGATCTTGGTCATTCAAAGCAGCAAGGCTCCAGGTCTTAACACTGAGTGATCAGATCTCAGCTGAAGATGAGGTAAGAGGGCATAAAATTGACTGTATCCCCTTGATGGAGAAATGAATGGCTAATTGTCAGTCTAAAATTTCCTAATTGTGGACCCTTGTGTGTGAAGCGATTGTTACTCTGACTGAGAATTGAATAATTTTAGAATTATCAGCATAACTTGTGCATCTATTTCTCAAATTCACTATTGTGTCATTTGTACTTTACAAACCAAAGTTATTTACTTCATATAGAGTAAATTAATTGACTTTTATCTGTAATTATTTTTCTCTGTTCCTCTACTCTTCATCTTTGTGGATTATTCTTACAATTACTGCACGCAACAGTCCTTCCACCACCCCATGTATTTACTCATTCAGTAAGGGTCATCACAAAATAAAAAGTGGCCTCAGGTTTCTGCTACTTTGTGCAATTTGCTCAGGAGTTGGCCAGATCAGAATGTAGAACAAAGCAGTTTTAGATGGAAGAAAGATTTGGCATGAATTTTTATGCTGTTTTCTAAGACCTGTGGGAACAGACCCCAACTACATGGCTATTACATGTTCTTGGATTGAAGTAGCAAGCATGACAAGTTCTGCAAGTTGCACCTACTTGTAGTCATTAAACAGAATAATCAATTTTAGCTTTTTTCAGTAATGGGCATATTTAACTATTCAGCTTCCAATTTACTAAAAAAAATGACCACTGTGCCAATGAAATAACTTTGTACAATTTTGCAAAGTACCTTGCAATTGTTTTAAATCTGGTTGCTTATAGGGGGAGGACTAGACACTCTTATTTTAAAAAAAAAGTTTTTCTTTTTTGACCCTATTTGAAGCTGTCTTAAATTGGTGCAATTTTATTATCATTTAAAAAATATACTCCTTGATGTCTTTAATGTGAGGCAGGGAAGAAAATATATTGGCTCCGACATTGTCTGATTGTGCTGGCTAGTGGAAAATGTTGTGCCTGGCACTTATACAAATATGTTTAAACAGAAGTATACACACACAGCTCTGCTTTAAGGTCAGTTGTTGTCCATTGTCCTCCTCACCCACCCCCTTTTCTGTTTTGAAAGAGTGTGCTAGGCTTATTCCATAACCAGCCAGTTTTCTACTTTGTGTGGAGCATTTCTTATACTACTTATGGCAGTGTTTATTGGGACTCTCTGGATAACCTGTGTGTAAAGGAGGACTGTTGTGACTAAATCTGTGAGGGTTCAGAGAATGACTCTTCAGTTTTTACTCATGTGATTCTCATGTCACTGACCCTCAGCGGTCTTATGGAGGATGTGTCTGCCAGGACATGTGTGCTTTTTAGATTTCAGCAAGGATCATTTAGTCAAATATTCTTTGTTCTTGGTGATTCTCTGCCAGAAGAACTCTGGATTTTTGCCTGGAGCACAGTGTAGATTTATGAACGTTTACCTGAGCTATGCAGGGAAGCTCTGGATGGTTACAGTACTTAACTACAGGGAATGGGTTCTGGTCATTAACACACTGGTGGCTATGATGTGGTTCTGGTTGGTCATGTCTTTCCTTCTACTACTGTACTGAGTTGATGGCAAACTGCAAAGGACGCAATGGGCTTCTGCCATGGCCCTGACTCTCCAACTTCGGAATTGGCAGTTAGCAGTCATGCCTTCAATGATTTCATGATTACAAGTCTGTGTTTCAACTCTATGGGAATGACTGTATTGTGATGGTCCTCCTAGACAGTGGATAGTGTACGTTTGCAATGGTTTCCTTCAGCCAGCTGCACTGCCTGAATTATGGTAGCTCCTGTTCATGGTTATTATTCTAATGTTGCTTATGTTAAGTTTTTATTATTTTTGAATTGGAGCATGTTTGTTCTATGCATTGATGCAGTCTGAAGGGGATGTTTGTTTTCTCCAGTGATAAATCAAAATCAACTAAATGACTTCTATTTTGTTCTTAAGGTTTGAGCAGACTTCTGTCTCTGTGTCTGTGTCGTGGGAAAATCAAACTGTTTTTCTTTTTTATTGACAGACTGGTATTCAATTGACACTGCTGTTCCTCGATTTGCATTTGTAGCATTTTCTACAATATGAAATGGCCATTACTGTTAATTATACTCCTTTTCTGGTTCTTACAACTGTGTGTGTGTGTGTGACAACATTTTACTTGTTGACTCATTCCGTCCCTTTTCCTGTCTTGATTGCAAAGCGAACAAGTGCAACAACATTTTTCCTGAGATTGTTACGCACTTGATGCAATTACAGATACCAACTTCTGTGAACAACCAAAATTTTATTAAACACAGTACAGTACAAGCTTTCTGGAGAAACCCATCACAATGCTTGCAAAGCCATGTCAAGGGATCTTTCTGAACAAAGGAAACAGTCCTTCCTTTATACAAAATCTTGACATCACACTCAGTGATGCCCACAAGACAATCCCACAGTCACATGCCTCTGAAGACACAGTGCAGTGACATCATTTCCAGAAATAATATAATGTAAATCATCCCTTAATGGTCAAATCTGTTGTGAATCTTTTTTTTTAAACTACAGAGAGTAGTCAAAATTCCACCTGCAATGTTCTTATGATTTTGAATAGGATGATGATGCAATTCTTTTACTCTGAATAACTAGGAAATGGACCTGAATGGCAAGGGATAGCAATGTGAATTCCTTACAATCTACATGTAAGTCAAAGGCATCCCACCCTAACCTCGGGACTTCCAATTTCCTGCAGGTCAGCAGAGCAAATTAACCCTTTAATGTCTCATTGGACAATTAAACAAATAACAAAAGGTGGAGGTTCCACAAATGCCCCTATCCCCAAGAGTGGGGGATCCCACAGCTTAATGCAAAAACATGAGGCTGACATATTTACCTTGACCTTCAGCCAAAAAATGCTGAGTAGGTGATCCATCTTGACCTCGCCCTCCTGTTGTGCCCAAAAGCCAATCTTGAACCAGTTTGATTTCAGATCATATCAAGAAATGACTGAAGATTCTGGGTAGTGCAAAAGCTTTGAGCCCTGACAACATTTCAGCATTAGCACTGAAGACCTGTGCTCCAGAACCAGCTATGTCCCTACCCAAGTTGTTCCAGTACAGCTACAGAACTGACATCTACCTGATGACAATAAAGAGAGTTGACCAAGTATAATCTGTGCACGTGAAACAGGATTAATCCAACCTTGACAGTGATCAATCATCTCGGCCCCAGGGCATCATTTCAGGAACAGAGGGTTCTTGGTGTTCAAGTATATAAATCCCTCAAAGTTGCCACCCAAGTGGGTAGGGTTGTAAAGAAAGCATATGGTGTTTTGGCTTTCATTAACGGGGGATCAAGTTTAAGAGCTGTGAGGCTTTGCTACAGCTCTGCAAGTCCCTAGTGAGACAACACTTAGAATATTGTGTCCAGTTCTGGTCGACCTACTATAGGAAAGATAGAGGCTTTGGAGAGGGTGCAAAGAAGGTTTACCAGGATGCTGCCTGGACTTGGAGGGCTTGCCTTATGAAAAGAGGTTGACTAAGCTCGGACTTTTCTTTCTGGAGAGAAGGAAGAAGAGAGGTGACCTGATCGAGGTATACAAGGTAATGAGAGGCATGGATAGAGTCAATAGCCAGAGACTTTTTCCCAGGGCAGAATTGACTGGCACGAGGGATCATTCTTTTAAGATATTACAAGAAAGGTATAAAGGGGATGTCAGAGGAAGGTTACGCTGAATGCATTGCCAGTAGTGGTGGTGGAAGCAGAGTCATTAGGGACATTTAAGCAACTGCTGGACGTGCATATGGATAGCAGTGAATTGAGGGGTGCTTGGTTGTTATTTTATTTTACATTAGGATACATCGTGGGCCAAAGGGCCTGTTTCGTGCTGTACTTTTCTATGTACTATTTCTATTTGTGGGAGATTACAGGGAACAAATTTGTGACTGCAGATTTTACATTATAGCAATTAACTTAATTGACTGGAAATGTGAGAGATGTGATTGTTGTGGCCATGTGCTATATAATTGCAAATCTTTTTTGCAATAAACAACACCTAAGACAATTCCCACTCATTTTTGCATTGCACCAGTGATTAAAGGGTTTGCCTGTTGACTGGAGGGTTTTTATAAGGAAAGGTTGGATAGCCTGGGATTATTTCAGTGGAGGATAAGAGATTGAGGGATGACCTCAGGTTTATAATATGATGAGGGGTATGGACAAGATGAATGGCAGGTGTCTTTTCCCTTGGATGGGGGATTCAAAACTAGAGGGCATATTTTTGAGACGGGGGGGTAAGATTTTAAAAAAACACAAGAGACTTTTTTTTAATGTAGAGTGGTCCATGTGTGGAATGAATTTCCAGAGGAAGTGGTGGATGCTGGTACAGTTAGAAAGCTTAAAAAACATTTGGGTAGGTACACTAGTAAGAACGGTGTTTAAGGGATATGGCTAAGCGCAGGGAGGTGGGACTAGTTTAGTTTGGGATTATGGTTGGCATGGATTGGTTGGACCAAAGGGTCATACAACATGGAAACATACCCAATGCTGCACCTAATTTGAATATGTTTGGAAAATGTTAACCATAAGTCACTGTGATTGTCTGAAAATATGAAAGGAATTATGTGGATGAAAATGTTTCTGTTCTACAAGAAGTCATCTGAGACTTGGTATTTCTGTTTGGTTATTTTGTATAAAATATTTATTGGGGTGGGAAGGAAATTAGAAAGGCAGCGAGAATGTTCTAAATGGGTGTAGACCCCTGGGTTAGGGAATTGAATTCCTGACATGAATGTGCACTTGTTAGTGTGTGCATGTCAGTCTTGGTTGAGGACAGAATGGCGATTGGCTATAATGTGATATTATAGATTTTCCATTAAGGATTACCCAAAAATGTGGACCTTTTTTGTAATGAGACAACAGAGGGTAATTGCTAGCACTGAGTGTGTGGCTAGAGTAGGACCCACTGTTCAGAAGGAAGAGCCAAGTTGGCAAGGGAAAAGCTACAAAAAGATTAGATTAGAAAGACAGAATAATTTTAGTTGCAAATTCTAACTTCCCTAATAAAGTACTAAAATATTGTAAAACAATTTTATTTTGTGAAGCATTGGAGATGACTTGTTTTGCTGCTGATAGTTTTCATTTAAGATACTTCTTAACGTGTTGCATTTTTTTCTTTCAGAACAAGCAACAGATGGCTCTTTGCAGACAGAGGATTGGGGCCTCAACATGGAAATATGTGATATCATTAATGAGACTGAGGAGGGGTGAGTAATATTATAAATTGAGCTACGATACAACAGGTGAACTTAAAGTGACAATGTAATATTGCTTGCAGAACTGTTGTTCTCTTGTGGAGGACAGTAGCGAAACATTTGTTGGACTTGATGGTTTGGATGTGGAGTATGTTGCTAGAAACTCTTGCAATAGCGATAATTATGCTTATAGTTAGAAAGAAAATACTAGGGTTTAATACAAGGAATGTTGCTTTTCATGTTTAAGTTAATGACCTACACTTTTGACACAAAGTTTAGTGTTATGAAGTGTGAGGCTTGTGATAGACTTCAAAAGGCTATTCTTTGATGGAATGAACAGATTTGTAATTAAGAAAATTTAATGTGGAAAAGTGTGAAATGATTCATTTTGGTAGGAAGAACAAAGATGGTGCTATTTTACAACATTAATGTAGGAGCAGACCGATTTGGCATATACATACACAAAGGTTAAAGATTGCTTGGTAGGTTGAAAAAGTGGTTAAAAAGGCATATTGGGTCTGTATAAATGGAAGAAATACAGTGAAATAGCAAGGAAATTTTAGTGATTTTTAGTTTTAACAACTGGGGTATTGTGTTCAGTGCAGGCACCGCACTTGAAATATGGGTAACTTATTCCCAGTGGCAGAAGTGCAAATTGATGCAAGATGAATTTTTTAAAAACTATGTAACGGGTTACAGACTCTGGTGAGGTAGATTCATTTTTGATTTTAAAAAAGGAATTCGATAATTATTTGAAGAGTAATTTGCAAACTTATAATAGAAGATGGGGGAAGGGAGTGGGGTTATCTGAGTTGCTGTTACAGAGAGAGCCAACATAGACACCATGGTACTGAACAGAGTCATTCGGTCTGGAACCATTCTCTAATTCCACGATTCCTTTCTCTCTCAAATATTTACTTTACTTTGATTACACTTATGCTATTTACCTCAACTACTGTATAATAGTGAATTAAACTCTGTGTTAAGATGTTTCTCCCAAATGGCTTATGAAATGTATTAGAGACTATTTATGTCTCCTTCAACATCTTTCCATATATTCTATTATACCCCTTAAGTAATTATAAAGACTGCTGTTAGGGAACCTGCAAATTCCCTTCCAAACCTGACCACATCCTGACTCAAAGCTATATTGTCATTTCTTCACTATTAGTTGATCACAATTCTGGAACTCTCTCCAAAACAGTACTGTAGTGTGCTTGTACCAGATAGACTGTTCAGCAACACTTTCTTCAGGGCAATTGGAGATGGACAAAAAAATTACAGCCGAAGCAGTGCCGATAATGTCTCAATTTTGCTTTTAAAAGTAAACTCTCTGCTTTATCTGAGAGTAGCCTGCAATCTGTTCAGTGCTTCCTGACAATTATAACTTCCCATATCAGCTATAAATAGAGTTACAGAGATATACTGCACAGAAAAAGAACCTTTTGGTCCAACTCCTCCATGCTAACCAGATATCCTACATCAATCTAGTCCAATTTGCCAGCCCCATATCCCTCTAAACCCTTCCTATTCAATCCATATGCCTTTTGAAATGCCGTAATTATACGAGCCTTAATCACTTCCTCTGGCAGTTCATTCCATCTGTGCAGCACCCTCTGAAACGTTTGTGCCCCTTTGGTATCTTTTAAATCTTTCCCCTTTCACCTAAAACCCAAGCCCTCTAGTTTTGGACTCCCCTACATATAGAACATAGAACATTAGACTCTGGGGGAGAAACCTTGACTTTTCACCCTATCCATGCCCCTCAAGCATGAACTGAATGAATGAATTGAATTAATTAGCTTTATTGTCACATGTACTCATTTGATTACAGTGAAAAGTTCATAAGTTGTGACTTAAAGCACCATCTTAGATACAAAGGTACCTAGGTACAGCTTCAGTTACAGATTACTTACAGGGCAACAATATCACCAACACCCGGCACCATCTTAGGTACAAAGTTTAGAAAACAAGAAACAAGTTAAAAGACAAACATCACAGTCTCACTGCAAGGCCTCTCTGCAGCAGACAATGAAGTGAGCCTCCATGTGGTCTGTCATGGACTGCTGCCGCCACGTTCCATCCCTGGCTGCTGGTTGCTATCATCCCCGCTCTGTGCCACTGGTCATGATTTTATAAACTTCCATAAGGTTATTCCTCAGCCTTCGCTCCAGGGAAAATAAATACAGCCTATTCATCCTTTGCCCATCGCTCAAATGTTCCAACCCTTGCAACATCCTTGTAAATCTTTTCCAAACCCTTTCACGTTTCAGCTACATCCTATAGCAGGAAGACCAGAATTGAACACACTATTTCAGAACTGACCTAACCAATGTCCTGTACAGCCCCAATGTGACATCCTAGCTCCTATACTCATTGCGCTGACCAATAATGACAAGCATACCAAACAACAACTTTGCCACCCTGTCTACCTGCAACTCCACTTTTAAGGAATAAAAAAGTATGAACCTGCACTCCAAGGTTTCTTTGTTCAGCAATGCTCCCCAGGACCTTACCATTAAATGTATAAGTCCTGCCCTGAATTACCCTACCAAAATATAGCGCAACTCATTTATCTAAATTAAACTCCATCTGCTACTCCTCAGTCCATTGGCCCATCGGATCAAGGTCCCATCTACTTTTCGGTAATTTTTTTTGCTGTCCACTCTACCAACTATTTTGATGTCATCTGCAAACTTACCACCCGTGACTCCTATGTTTACATCCAAATTATTTCTATAAACGACAAAAAGCAGTGGACCCAGCACTGATCCTTGTGGTACACCTGTAGTCACAGGCCTTCAATCTGAAAAGCAACCCTCTTCCACCACCCTCTGACTCCTACCTTTGAGCCAATTTTGCATCCAAATGGCTAGTTCTCTCTGTATTCCATGTGATATAACTTTGTTAACCAGTCTGCCATGCAGAACCTTATTGAATGCCTTACTGAAATCAATATAGACAATGTCTCCTGCGCTGCCTTCTTCAGTCCTCTTCGTTACTTCTTCAAAAAATCAAGTTATTGAGACAAGACTTCCCACGCACAAAGCCATGTTGACTATCCCTAGTGGCAGGTCCATAATACAATTCCAATAAGGTGATCATCCTTTTCTTATTTCTCAGTTTCACCCAAACGACTTCACTGGACACAATCCACGGAATATCCTCTATAAGTACAGCTGTAATGTTACCCCTAATCAAATACGCCACTCCCAGCCGCCTCCCCCCGTCATTTTCTATTCTTCCTATAATATGGAACATTAAGCTGCCAGTGCTGTCCATCCCTGAGCCACGTCTCTGTAACAGTAATGAAATCCCAGTCCCATGTTCCCAACCATGCCCTAAGCTCATCTGCCTTGTCAGGCCTCTTGCATTTGAAATAAATGCAGTTTCAGTCCTACCTCATTTTCTGCTTTGCTCCTGCCTGCCTTAATTGTTTGGCTTGCTACTTTTCCCAAGTGCACCAGCCTCAGACTGATCAATTTTCTCGCTATCATTGAGGGTCACCAACACCACCACCACCACCAACCAACCTCCTCCCCAAAAACTAGCTTCAATCTTCTTAGGTGTCTCGAGCAAATCTCCCTTCCAATTCATGTGCAGCCCGTCCCTCTTATACTTGTCAATTATTCCCTAGAAGACGTTCCAATGATCCAGAAGTGTGAATCCCTCTCCCCTGCACCAACACCTCAGTCACGCATTCATCTACTGTATCCTGCTTTTCCTACTCTCATTAGTTTGTGGCACTGGGAGTAATCCAGACATTACTACTCTTGAGGACCTGCTTTTTAACATCCTGCCTAATTTCCTATATTATCTCCTCAGACCTTTTCCTTTCCTGTGTTGTTGGTTCCATTATGTATAACGACCTCTTGCCAGTTACTTTCACCTTGGAGAATATTTTGCACCCTCTCCAAGACTTCCTTGACCCCGGCTGCCTGGAGGCAACACACCATTTTGGTATGTCGTTGCCAGCCACAGAAACATCTGTCTGTTCCTCTGACTAAAGAGTCCCTATTGATTGTTTGGAATCTGGCATACCCCTTGAAACAGTAGAGCTAGTCTCAGTACTAGAAACTTAACTGTCAGTGCTACATTCCCCTGAGACACCATCACCCCCTACATTTTCCAAAACAGCATACTTGTTTGAGATGGAGATAGCCACAGGAGACAACTGCACTACCTGCCTATCTCTCCTACCTTTTCTACACTCTGTGGTTTTCTACCTTCCTGAAACTTCCATTCATCACACCCTCTGGCTCCTATAAATTTCTCATTGCCTCCAGCTGCAGCTCTAACCTTAACTATGCAATCCTGTAGGATTTGCAACCAAACACTTTTCCTGCCAACACAATCATCAGGAACATTGAAATTCTCCCTAATCTCCCACATCCGATAGAAAGAGCTCATCAGTCTCTATAAAGGCCATCTTTGTACCTTAACAATCTACAGATCCAGAAATTAACAAGTCTTGCTGCTTTAAAAACACTGTAGGATAACTTGGTACCTATGTTTATATGTTTAAAAAAAATTAATCTGGAGACATATCTCAATAAAGCATAAACCAAAAAAGCCATGCTACTCACTATTGGAGATTTAGAAAAAAAATTTAAGGCTAGACTTAAGACAAAAGACAGCTGTTCCCATGCTATGAGCAGCTCCCATTACTGAGGTTTCTCCCAAGTCAGCTGTGAATTCCACTGTTTGTTTATCTTTTGTCGACCTAACTGGGATGCTTGTAAGTTGGGCGGCACGGTGGTACAGTGGTTAGCACTGCTGCCTCACAGCGCCAGAGACCCGGGTTCAATTCCCGCCTTAGGCGACTCTCTGTGTGGAGTTTGCACATTCTCCCCGTGTCTGTGTGGGTTTCCTCTGGGTGCTCCGGTTTCCTCCCACAATCCAAAAATGAGCAGGTCAGGTGAATTGGCCATGCTAAATTGCCTGTAGTGTTAGGTGAAGGGGTAAATGTAGGAGAATGGGTCTGGGTGGGTTACGCTTCAGCGGGTCGGTATGGACTTGTTGGGCCGAAGTGCCTGTTTTCACACTGTAAGTAATCTAATCTAATCTTAAAAAAAAAGTACACAGCACGGGCAGTCAGTTGTTAAAGTTCACTGCCTGGTGAATCAGCTGTGCAAGTTCACTGCTTTTTGTTTTCACATCCCCGCTCTCCCTCTTTCCTCCAGTTTTAAAGTACCATTTTTTGATTTTTTTTTTCCAAAGTTCCAAAACAATGCAGCAGCTTATAAAACAGTCATTCCTGCTCCAAGAAATAGAGGAAATCAGCTCCAACACTGAACAAAGAACAAAGAAAATTTACAACCCAGGAACAGGCCCGTCAGCCCTCCAAGCCTGAGCCGATCCAAATGTACTGTCTAAATCTGTCGGTCAATTCCTAAGCATCTGTATCCCTCTACTCCCCACCTACTCATGCACTTATCCAGGCGCATCTTAAATGAATCTACAGTGCCTGCCTCTACCAACTCTGCTGGCAACACATTCCAAACGCCCACACCCTCTGTGTGAAGTACTTGGCGCGTGTATCCCCCTTAAACTTTAGACAGGGTGGATAGAGACCAGCTTTTTCCCAGAGTGAGAAACCTCAAAAAAAAGCAGCTCTTGCAGCCACAAATTTCCCCCATTCTTCATCTTGGATTGTTAATCCTTATTCAGTGTCTCTCTACCCAATTAGAGATCGGAATATTCTCACTTTTGCAAGTCATCAAATTTTGGTTTGATAGAAGTTAAACGTGACGTCTCTGTTTTGATATCTGTTACTCAAGGAATAAACCTACGACTTTGGCATTTTTATAGCAACATTAACCTGCGTATGTGAATCTGTTCCTCTCTCCCAGTTAAACTATATTTTGAGGAAGTATGTGATCATTTCTTGTACCAAAGTTCACCACCTTGCATTTAACATTTCCTCATCCATTCTGTGTGCCTGTAAATGCTTTGTATTTCTTTGCAGCCTTACATGCCAACTATATCCCCTCACTTTTGTTACCTTTAAATTTCTGTGTTGTGCTTCTGACACACAAATGGCAATCATTTCCGTGAATAGTGACCAGCAGTGATCTCAGAATTTGATCCCCACAGACCATTATTTCACATCTTTTTCTGCCTGTCTGAATAACTACTTCTTAACCCCTACTCCATTTTTAGTGTTGTAGCCAGCTTGCTATCCATTCTTTCTCTTGCTCCTTGAATCTATTTTGCAGTATCTTATTTTGAAAATTCAAGTACATCATATCTGGTGTATTGCTCATGTCTGATCTTTGTTCCTTTGAAAAATTTATTCAAGTTAGTCAAGGTTGATCTCGGATTTTTTAAAATCTGTGCCTCTTGTATTATTTTGATTTATTCATTGTTTACTTTTCTATCCTTAGTGAATTAATTTTTATGCTGCTGAATTAAGCTAACTAGTCTGCTGTTCGCTGGATTTAGCTGTTTTATTTTTGTAAATGCAGATGTGATCCATCTGGATTTCGGGTTTTATCCTTAAATTTATTTTTATCAGTATCCCCTGTCTTTTTATCTTAATACATATATATTTTTCTAATGCCCAGTTGGTTGCTGTACTGCATAAGTATTGGAGTAAATCAAGCAGTTCGTGAGATTTTACTTGGATTACCTGTGATTTTATTGAGAGTATCTCAACAATGCTATCCCAATTCTGATTTTACATTTCTTCACTTTTCTTAAGAATACTTTACTATGTAGTTTTATAGTTGATCATTTACTTTGAGTTTCCCTTTGTTTTTCTAATTGACGTATTTCCAAATGTGTCATCACTTTAGTATATGTATGTTATTTTCTTTTATCTCTCTATTCATTTGTAATGTTTCATTATTGAGTTGTTTTTGTTCTGAGCGAAATATTTTTCATGCAATGTTTGAGCAACTTTTAAAAATATTTGTTACACTGTTTAACAGACTAAAAGGTAGCAGGTAATGATTTGGGCAGCAAAGGATTTTCAGACATTTCAGTTCCATTGGAAATCTATATATTTTTTCACTTGCATGAGGTCACTCTGTCTTGCCCTCTGTCTCTCCTCTTCTCACCTGCCTGCCCTCTGGTATGCCTGCTCGACTGGCCTCTTGTTTCTCTCTCTCCACAAGCCACTGGGCAAGAATCCTTTTTTAAAACTTCACAAATTTTCACTTCATTTTAAAACAAAAAAATTCATGGGATGAGGGTGCAGTTGGCTGGGCCAGCATTTAATACTATTACTAAATTGTTTACAGTCAGCCTCATGGCTGTAGGTCTGTAATCACATGTAGGTCAAACCAGGTATGAGTGGCAGTTTCTTTGCTTGAAGGACTTTAGTGAACCAAATGGGTTTTCTAACAATCGACAGTTGTTTCATGGTCATCACTTGGCTCTTAATTCCAGGTTAGTTTATTGTGGGCAGCATGGTGGCTCAGTGGCTAGCATTGCTGCCTCACAGCACCAGGGACCCGGGTTCGATTCCAGCGTCTGGCAACTGTGAATTTGCACATTCTCCCAGTGTCTGCGTGAGTTTCCTGGAGGTGATCTGGTTTGCTCCCACGTTCTAAAGATGTGCCGGTTCGGAGAATGGGCCATGCAAAATTGCCCATAGTGTTCAGGGATATGTAGGTTAGGTGCATTAGTCAGGGGAAATATAGAATAATTGGGTAGGGAAGTGTGTATGAGTGGGATGCTCTTTGGAGGGCGGGTGTGGACTTGTTGGACCAAAAGGCCTGTTTCCACACTGTAGGGATTCTATAAATTCAAATCCCATCATTTTTCTGTGGCAGGATTCAAACCTGGGTCCCCAGAACATCACTGTCTTAATGGTCTAGGGATAATATAATCACCTCCCAGTGCTATTTATTAACTTTTTGTTGTGTAGATTCACGATCCGCTTATACAGTGCTAGAGGAAGCCATTATAGCATGTAGAATCATACAGCACGGAAACAGACCCTTCAGGCAAATTCATCCATACTGACCAAGTTTCCCAAACTAAACTAATCCTACTTGCCTGTATTTGGCCTCTCTCTCCCTCTAAACTTTTCGTATTCATGTACCTATCTAAATGTCTTTTAAATGTTGTAACTGTACCTGCATCTATCACTTCCTCTGGCAGATCATTCCACATACAAACCATCTACTGTGTGGAAAAGGTAGCCCCTCAGGTCCCAATTAAATTTTTCTCCTCTCACCTTAAAAATATGTTCCCTAGTTTTGAATTCCCCAACATGAGGGAAAAGGCCTTTGCTACTCACTTTGTCTATGCCCCTCATGATTTTATAAACCTCTATAAGGTCCCCCCCCCGCAACCTCCCCTGTTCCAGTGGGGGGGGAGAAGAAAAGTCCCAATTTATCCAAACCTTCCAGTCCCAGCAACATTCTGATAGATCTTTTTTGAGCCGCTTCCAATTTATTAATATCTTTTCTAAAGCAGGGTGACCAGAACTGTGCACTGTATTCCAGAAGGAGCCTCACCAACATCTTGTACAACATTAACATGATTTTTCAACTCCTATATTTGATCTGAGCAATGGAGGCAAGGGTGCTAAATGCTTCCTTAACTGTTTGTCTACCTGTGACGTGACTTTCAAAGAACTATGTACCTAAACCCCCAACATTGCTCAGGGTCCTACCATTCACTGTATAAGTCCTGCCGTTATTGGCTTTACCAAAATACAATACCTCACATTTGTCCAAACTCAATTCTGTCTGCCACTCCTCTGCCCAATTACTTAATTGATCAAGATGCTTTTGTAATCTCAGAACTTTCCTTACTACTGACTATGTCACTAATTTTGGTGTCATGTGCAAACTTACTAGCCGTTCCTCCTAAATTCTCATCCAAATGGTTTATATAAATGATAAACAGCACCAGATCTAGCACCGATCCCTGTGGAACGCGATTGGTCACAGGCTTCCAGTCCAAAAAAAAAACAATCCACCCCACCAACATCCACTGTCTCCTACTGAAGCCAATTTTGTATCCAATTGACAAGCTTTCCCTGAATCCCAAGAGATCCAACTTTACTAATCAGTCTACCATGCAGAACCTTGTCAAAGACTTTGTTGAAGTTTATTAGACCATGTGCAATGCACTGCCCTCATCAATCCTTTTGGTTGCATCCTCAAAAGATTCAATCAATCTGGGCTGCAGAATTGTCCTTCCAGGATTTCATTATTGAATCTGTGATATCCAACCTTCAGCTATCTATTACCACCTGTACCAGTTGTGTTTTACCCTTCGGACTCAATACATCATTTAAATATCCTCTTTCTGTTGGCAGAGTAGGCGCATTTACTGCAGGTTCAATTCCTTGGCCTCACATTGGTTCTTGTCCTGCCTCTTACCAAATACTGAATAATTTTCACATGCACTTGAGGGGCCAGGTACAACTCAGTGAGCAACACTTGTTCTGGAGATGTTCTGATTTACGTTGAAGGGGAAAACTTTATTTCCAGCTGATATTCTACATCTATTCCTTAATTTTATTCCAGTCCATTTTCCCTGAATACATGTCAACCCCTCGAAATAATAATCTGTTTTTCGATTGCGTGTTTTGGCTTTTGTCTTTCTATGTCAATGTTTTTGTCGTTATCTTAAATTTTAATATATTATCATTACTTTTGCCGAGTTACACCTCATCCTTATTTGTCTTGTCTGTTGTGGTTCATTTCCCATTTCTATATTCAGCAACGGTTTTTCTGTTGGGTCTCTTGCATACTAAGTAAGAAATTAAGCACTGTTTTAAAAAAAAGTTGTTTTTTTTCCCCTTTCACTACCTCTTGCCAGATTATTTAGTGGGTATCGAAATCTTCTGTCATGATTGGCATTTATTTATTTCATAGTGCCTACAGTTGAGGCCCTTTTTTTTATTTTGCTGCCATTTTGTTCTGGTTGACTGATACAGAAACTCTTCTATCAGCCATATTTTAGTGAATCGCTCTTTTGCCTATTGGAAGGTTGTGATTCAAGTCCCACTTCACGATTTGATTCCACCTTGTTTTTTGTGTTCACGGGAGTATTGCATTGTTGGATGAGACTTTGAACCACACACTGTCTCCCTTTCATATGGGTGTAAAAGATTTGATTTTTAAATGAAAATGGCATATTATCCTGACTGATATGTATCCTCAATTAACCCCTCAAAAGCAGGTTGCCAGGTCATTGCTACATTTGATTGTAGGAGCTTGCTATGTGCAATCTTAGTGTCCTGCTTTCTCTGTCGCCACGGTTACTACACTTTGTGAAAGCCATTTATAAATGCAGGTCATTTTTCTTCGTCCCCTTTTAGTTCTTTTTCTTTTTCTAAATATATTAAATACTGCATTTTTTAAACTTCTAACTTTTTTAAATGGAATCAATTTCCAAAATTCTTTTAATTTCTGGTTCCTTGCTACTGATTTTTACCCCAGTGCTTCATTTTTATTTAAGATGCTAGGTATGTTGCTGAACACAACTTAATTCATTGATCGCTCTTATATTTTCTTTGGTTTACACTTGTGTTCTAAAACATTTATCCATTTCTTGAGTTTTGTGTTACTCATTCCTTTCCTTGATCTCAGCTTTACTTTCACTTCCTGAAAATAAAAAGAAAATAGAAGTTTAGCTTTTTCAGTTTTCACCAGACATATTTCTCTCTCTTTTCTCTTTTATTTTACCCTCTCTCACTTTTCTTTTCTCTCTCTTTTCTCTCAGCTTTACTTTCACTTCCTGAAAATAAAAAGAAAATAGAAGTTTAGCTTTTTCAGTTTTCACCAGACATATTTCTCTCTCTTTTCTCTTTTATTTTACCCTCTCTCACTTTTCTTTTCTCTCTCTTTTCTCTCTCTCTCCCTTCTCGCTTTTCTCGCGCTTTTCGCTCTCGCTCCCTCTCGCGCTTTTCGCTCTCGCTCCCTCTCGCGCTTTTCGCTCTCGCTCCCTCTCGCGCTTTTCGCTCTCGCTCCCTCTCGCGCTTTTCGCTCTCGCTCCCTCTCGCGCTTTTCGCTCTCGCTCCCTCTCGCGCTTTTCGCTCTCGCTCCCTCTCGCGCTTTTCGCTCTCGCTCCCTCTCGCGCTTTTCGCTCTCGCTCCCTCTCGCGCTTTTCGCTCTCGCTCCCTCTCGCGCTTTTCGCTCTCGCTCCCTCTCGCGCTTTTCGCTCTCGCTCCCTCTCGCGCTTTTCGCTCTCGCTCCCTCTCGCGCTTTTCGCTCTCGCTCCCTCTCGCGCTTTTCGCTCTCGCTCCCTCTCGCGCTTTTCGCTCTCGCTCCCTCTCGCGCTTTTCGCTCTCGCTCCCTCTCGCGCTTTTCGCTCTCGCTCCCTCTCGCGCTTTTCGCTCTCGCTCCCTCTCGCGCTTTTCGCTCTCGCTCCCTCTCGCGCTTTTCGCTCTCGCTCCCTCTCGCGCTTTTCGCTCTCGCTCCCTCTCGCGCTTTTCGCTCTCGCTCCCTCTCGCGCTTTTCGCTCTCGCTCCCTCTCGCGCTTTTCGCTCTCGCTCCCTCTCGCGCTTTTCGCTCTCGCTCCCTCTCGCGCTTTTCGCTCTCGCTCCCTCTCGCGCTTTTCGCTCTCGCTCCCTCTCGCGCTTTTCGCTCTCGCTCCCTCTCGCGCTTTTCGCTCTCGCTCCCTCTCGCGCTTTTCGCTCTCGCTCCCTCTCGCGCTTTTCGCTCTCGCTCCCTCTCGCGCTTTTCGCTCTCGCTCCCTCTCGCGCTTTTCGCTCTCGCTCCCTCTCGCGCTTTTCGCTCTCGCTCCCTCTCGCGCTTTTCGCTCTCGCTCCCTCTCGCGCTTTTCGCTCTCGCTCCCTCTCGCGCTTTTCGCTCTCGCTCCCTCTCGCGCTTTTCGCTCTCGCTCCCTCTCGCGCTTTTCGCTCTCGCTCCCTCTCGCGCTTTTCGCTCTCGCTCCCTCTCGCGCTTTTCGCTCTCGCTCCCTCTCGCGCTTTTCGCTCTCGCTCCCTCTCGCGCTTTTCGCTCTCGCTCCCTCTCGCGCTTTTCGCTCTCGCTCCCTCTCGCGCTTTTCGCTCTCGCTCCCTCTCGCGCTTTTCGCTCTCGCTCCCTCTCGCGCTTTTCGCTCTCGCTCCCTCTCGCGCTTTTCGCTCTCGCTCCCTCTCGCGCTTTTCGCTCTCGCTCCCTCTCGCGCTTTTCGCTCTCGCTCCCTCTCGCGCTTTTCGCTCTCGCTCCCTCTCGCGCTTTTCGCTCTCGCTCCCTCTCGCGCTTTTCGCTCTCGCTCCCTCTCGCGCTTTTCGCTCTCGCTCCCTCTCGCGCTTTTCGCTCTCGCTCCCTCTCGCGCTTTTCGCTCTCGCTCCCTCTCGCGCTTTTCGCTCTCGCTCCCTCTCGCGCTTTTCGCTCTCGCTCCCTCTCGCGCTTTTCGCTCTCGCTCCCTCTCGCGCTTTTCGCTCTCGCTCCCTCTCGCGCTTTTCGCTCTCGCTCCCTCTCGCGCTTTTCGCTCTCGCTCCCTCTCGCGCTTTTCGCTCTCGCTCGTGCTCTTGCTTTTAGTCAGCTGAATTCAAGTTTCAATAGCTACTCTTTTGGATTTTATGCCCATGTCCCCAGAGCATTTGCTGGGCCCACATGATTGCCAGTTCAATAACATTATCACTTAGCCATCTCCATAAGGAGACAATGGCTTGAGTAACAGTCTCAAAATTATTAAGCTCGAGGTCTTCTTTTAAAAATAAAATTGCTTCAGCTTGTGCTATTTCCTCAACAGGAACTTTTCTTCCTTATATGTTATCCTCCCTCTTATGGACCATGTAACAAGTTCTCCTCCAGTTTTTCTGATGGATTGTTTTATTGCGGCATTACAGGCAACGCACTGTCCTGGATCTTTATTTGCAACTGTAGAGGATGCTATCTATCCCTTTAATTAGTCCACAGACTCCAACAAACTTCAGTCCTGGCTAACTGATTATTTGCTAGTTTGTAGTTTATTTCTAGAACTAATTGAGGAACTTACAGTCTAGACTGAATTTAATAGATGGATTTAGCCTTGTATTAAAATTAATTAGTAATTAATTTGTATACTTTACATAAAATGAAACAAGTAGTAATTAAAGTTTAAAATTTCAGTTAAGCAATTGGCTTAGGTTGATTTACTCCCTCTTCTGTTACTGCATCACAATATTTTATATATTAATGACATTGAGTTGAATTATGCATCTGTCAGTGAACTGAATCATCTTGGTATTTTTTCTGGATTAATTTGCTTGTCTGTCCATAGTCATTGTGGTCCATGAATCAGATTAGCTAACTAAATTCAGAATAGTTGGCCCCTGTTTTCTTTCTCTCTCCACACATGCTGCCAGATTTGCCAAGTTTCTCCAACACATTCTCTCTTTATTGCAGATTTCCAGTATCTGCAGTATTTGCTTTCACCACAATGCTTCAGCTGTTCTTTGCCTAGTCCATAGCAGATCTTCTCGTATCTGTTATTCCAGGTTCACTCCCTCAGTTCAAGGATCTTTTGTCACTGGAAGTGTCCCTGCCTCTGAGTTAGAGGTTCTAGGTTTCAAATCCTAGACTCGTGCCATAATGTATGTCAATAGTTGATTATAACTACCGACTCCTGTTTACAATTCACTTACTGTTGGAAGAGTATGTGGTGGAGTATAGGTTGCTTTGCCCAGTTGTTAGACTGTGATCTGTCTCTAGAAATCTGAGTCAGTCTGTCAAGAAAGAATTTGCATTTCCACAGCACCTCTTCCCACCCTGGGTGATTACAAAGTGGTGCTCTGCCAATGGTGAACCCTCTACTGATGTGTGATGTAGAAAACCCAGCATCCAGTTTGTGAGCACAAGGAGCTCCACAAGCAGCTAACAGGAGCTAAGTGACACTTTTGAGTATTGCGTGCAGTTCTGGTCACTGCATTATAGGAAGGATATGAAAGCTTTGGAAAGGGTGCAGAGGAGATTGACCAGGATGTTGCTTGGTATGAAGGGAAGGTCTTATGAGGAAAGGCTGAGGGACTTGAGACCCTTTTCGTTAGAGAGAAGGTTGAGAGGTGATTTAATTGACACATTATAAGATAATCAAAGGGTTAGATTGGGTGGACAGTGAGAGCCGTTTTCCTAGGATGGTGATGGCTAGCACGAGGGGGCATCGCTTCAAATTGAGGGGTGATTGTTTCTTTACTCAATAATAGGAGTGTGGAATGCACTGCCTGTAACAGTTGTAGACCTGCCAATTTTAGGGGTATTTAAATGGTCATTGGAAAGGCATATGGACAAGAATGGAGTAGTGTAGGTTAGATGGGCTTCAGATTGGTTTCACAGGGTTCGCAACATTGAGAATGGAAGGGCCTGTCCTGCGCTGTAATGTTTTATGTCTGTGTTCTAGGATAGTTTACTTTTAATGATGTTGGGTTCTTTCAAAACTGTGGTTGTGGGATCTGTCGTACTGCTTGAGCGGGCAGATCCAGCCACGGCTTAAAGTCCCAACTGAAAGATGGTACTGCCTCAGTATTGGCACTGAGTGTATCAACCTGCGTTTTGTGCTCCTGTCCAGGATTGCAGGTTTGAACTCCTAATTGTTCTAACTCCAAAGGCAGCGAGCTGTTCACTAAGTTGTAGGTAGCCTTGTTCTTGGCTGGACATCTGGTGTGTATGATAGGTAGCAGAAGTGGCCAATGGGGGAATGAGAGTCCTGACATCTTGGCTCAGGAAGATGTGGTCAGCGTAGACCAGATGTTGAATCTGGACTTGTGGTTCACTCTCTCATGTCATTTCACCTCCATCCCCGACTGATTGCTGTTTGAAGCAGGGCGATGCTAATCTGAAGCTTTGGGGGCCGTTGTCTGGGACGCTGGTGAGCAATAATCTGGTGATTGTCAGGAAATGAGAACATTGCTCGTGCTGGGTTTGAGAATTTTAATTGAGTTTTAAAAATTTGAAAATAGTTCTTTTTAATCATTATAATAGATGGCTGAGTTTGTTTAATAGAGTCATAGAGACAGGCCCTTTGGCCCAAACTGGCCCATTCTAGTCAAAATGTCCATCCACACTAATCCTATTTCCTTGCACTTGTCCCATATTCTTCTAAACCTTGCCTATCCATTCTGAACCTTTTTCATTCAACAGTAATGCTGTTTTCTTTTTTTAAAAAAGTGGTAAACCTGCTGATTCTTGGCCTATATGTCACTCCAGTCCCACACCAACCTGATTTGACTTCCAACTGCCCTTGAGCAGGAGCTCAATCAGTCACTCAAATTGGATCGAACGTTTGGTTGAAGCTGAATGTTTCTCAGGACAGTTACGGATTGGTGATTAATGCCAGCCTTGCCAATGATGTCCTCATCCTCAGAATTCATCACTGGTCTGTAGGGGGGGGGGTGACCCTCTGGCAGGAGATGCCATCTTGGATTGTGCTGACTCTTTGTGCTTTTTTGTTGTTGTTTTAAATGCAGTTTTAATCTGGGACCTTGTTGACCGTTTGTTCTTGCTGACTGAAGGTGTAGCTGATAGTTACAATGCTGTGGATAGTGACTGTACTTCAGAACAGTTTGGTACCACTCCTCATGGGTCTTTACTCAACCAGAGTTCAATGTTCACTTGCTCCTATGTGCAGCTGGGCCTGTAACCTGATGAAGCTGTTACCTTCCTATGTTTGCAGCTGTCCATACTTCAGGCCCACTGAGTACATCAGCCTATAAAGCTGTGCCCACTGATGGGAGAATTCAACTATTTCCTTTATTTTGAAAAAGATTCCCCTTTTGTTTCTATGTTTGGGAAGTGGGTGGGTGTTCGTAACGTCAGCAGAATTCTCCCAGTCGGGGGGTTTCCAATAAATTTTGGAGCCTTTTGACTGAGCTGTTTATCTCTCTCACTGTGAGCCTGAGATTAGCTTTATTTTTAGTTGTATGATGTAAACAAATAGTTACAGTCAGAATGGAGATTTCAAACACTGGTGGCTGAAGTTTCTCAGTTAGTCAGTCAGTCACTCACTTGCGCTCTCTCATTCACTCTTTCTCACTCATCTCTCTCACCCCCTCATCCCTTCTTACTTCTCAACTTGAAGTATTTGATGGTGACGATGTGGACAGGCAGGTGTCTGCTTGTGTATATCTGTTTGGAAGCCCATTCCTGCCCTTGGGAATATTAATTACTGGGAGGTTTCTGAATGTTGAGCATCTGTTAACTGAATGTGGGAATTCGCTCTTACACTTGGTTGTGGTTATCCAGGATGGGTTGAGGCATGTTGTTGCTGTCCAGGTTGTGGTGGTTTATTGGGGTGGAAAGAGGCCACTCAGCTCATTATGCCTGTGCTGGGAATGTTAAATGGGCATCATTGCCTCATGCCAATTGCCAGCTCCACTCCACGACCACCAGCACCAACCAAACCCCACCATACGTAAATACCTATTCATTGAATATTGCATGCAATTCTGGTCGTCTTCCTATCAGAAGGATATTGTGAAACTTGAAAGTGTTCAGAAAAGATTTGCAAGGATGTTGCCAGGATTTGAGTATTTGAGCTCTAGGGAGAGGCTGAATAGGCTGGGGCTGTTTTCCCTGGAGTGTCGGAGGCTGAGGGATGACCTTGTAGAGGTTTATGAAATGGATAGGATAAATAGACAAAGTCTTTTCCCTGGGGTGGGGAAGTCCAGAACTAGAGGGCATAGGTTTAGGGTGAGAGGGGAAAGATTTAAAAGGGATCTAAGGGGCAACTTTTTCACACAGAAGGTGGTATTTGTAAGGAATGAGCCACCAGAGGAAGTGGTGGAGGCTGGTACAGTTGCAACATTTAAGAGGCATTTGGATGGGTATATGAATAGGAAGGGTTTGGAGGGATATGGGCCGCGTGTTGGCAGGTGGGACTATATTGGGTTGGGATATCTGGTTGGCATGGACAAATTGGACCAAAGGATCTGTTTCTGTGCTGTACATCTCTATGACTCGAATAGCTGTTAAATCTGACCTTCCTAGTCTCTGTGGCTTAGTAATGCTTAGTCTGCATTTAATTAAGCCATTGTTGCGTTTCTTTTCAGCCAGATATTTTGTAAATATAGGAACATATGGTAAGAATTTCAAGTTGGAGCCTCTTTTTGTTTTAAAAAGAAAATCTTCATGTTGTACAGCAAAGGACCAGGACAAGTGTGGCACAAAAATCTTGGCTATACATGTAGGGTTAGAGGTTCCAAATGGGCACTGGAACAGTACTGGAATTTAGCTAACAAATTGCACCTTATTGGTGCAATCAGCAGTAGACGACTCATGAGGGCATCGGACTATGGGTTTTTCTGGAGCCAAGTAGGAAACATTCCATGCCTCAGTGAGAGGTCTACCTTACAAATTCAACTGCTGGGCTAAGCCAGATAACAGCATTATTTAAGAGCTGCCTGCTTTAATTATTTCACTATTGTTTTGATTCAGTTTTGAATCTTGCTTTTTCCAAGGCATGTCACTTTGGGCCATCTTAACTCCATTGGATCCATCCTACATACTGAATTATCAAGGGAGCTAAGAATTACTTAACAATGTCAAGCCTGACAATTTTTTCCCCTGTTTGTCTTTAATGTAATTCCCTTTGGATCATTGTTTTGCAACCATTTTAGTGGAACAAACAAGCTGGTTTATTGTAAGGTAATTATGCTGCTTTACAGCAAAGAAAACCAGTTTGTTTTGTTAACTGTCTGTTTAACAGATGCTCTTGCACATTTTATTGCATTTCCACTTCGTATTGACTGAGAATTTTGCTAATTAAGAGGCAGAAAAACAGTTGAGTGACAAAATGGAAATGTTCATTTGCAACAGTGCATAGGATTCTCCTTGCACGTAAACTTCAGGTTGATGACCTTCTAGCATGCCCTGGAATCTCCCAAGAATTTCTGTTAACAACCCTAGAGATTTGTTGCCTGAGCTGTGGATCAGATTCAGCACACAGCAGGTTTCCATCTCATGACTGTCCATCAGAATATGCTGACAAATGATTAATACCACAGAAATGTTGACAGTTTGGCATGTAAGTACTTGTCTGTTAAATTGCAGTGGGGAGCGGGGCACATCACTTCTATGATTGTCTTGCTGTTGGAAAATGTGTGGTTGGCTTCACATCATTTTAAGCCTTGATACTGAATAGAGGATTGCTCCAGTGGAATTACTTAGCTAAGAGGTGTGAGGTAAAAGGTGCAGAACCTCTGTTCTGGTCTCTAAAGTAGTCTGGGTTAATGGGTGCCAACATTGTCAGCTTGAATATCCATTGTTTGAGAGAGAGGAGAGGCCAGTCATCTGGAGGTTCACAAAGCAGTACAGGGGAACCTCAATTATCTGAAGAACACAGGCAGGAAGAGTTTTGTTTGGTTAATCAAATGCCAGATAACTGTTTAGCCAAGCATCTTGTGGATAATCCAATATTTGGGTAATCGAATGCCGGATAATCAAGGTTCCTCTGTACACACTTTCCTAAGGAATTTCAAACCAAGAAAGAGAATGTCCTAAAATGCTTTAAGGATAATTAAGCACTTTCAAAGTGTAGTTCCCTAAGTACAGCGATCTATATGCAGATGTAAGGTTTCTAACTGTACCATGTGATATTGAGCAGATAATCCTTTTCTAGTCAAATCATTGAGTCATTATTGGCCACAGGACAGTCAAAATCTGCACTACTGCTTCTAGTCCCACAGTTACTTTAGTTTACTTGATTTTATCTCCTCCCAAAAGCAGTACTTCCGACACTGTAACACACCCTTAATCTTCCAGTGGGATCAAATTCCAATGTTGAGCTGAAAGCATTGGAAAGGATCTTGAAGGATCTTGAACTCTGAATCTTCAGAGATGACTACTACAATTGAACCATTGAACGATGCTGCAGTGGCAGCATTAGCCAAAAGAACTTGAGGTACCATCATGCCAGAAGCTACTAGAGCACAAGTTCTAGCACATGTATACATTCTGCATACCTGCGGCTTTCTGGAACAATCTGGTACAAATTCAAATTTGTAAATTCACATTTATATTTTCATTTTTACGATGTGTTGATAAGTGCGATCAATTAACTGGCATTAAGCTGGTGAGACACTGTTCTCACTAGCATTTGCCAAGCCACTAATTCTGACATTGTGTTTTTTTAAAAAATTAATTTGTGGGATTGGGTGTCGCTGGCTGGACAGCATTGATAGCTCATCCTTATTTGCCCTTGAGAAGATGGTGGTGAGCTGCAGGGAGGGAATTCCAGGATTTTGACCCAACAACTGTGAAGGAACGGCGGTTTATTTCCAAGTCAGGGTGGTGAGTTGCTTGGAGGGGAACTTGCAGGTGGTGGTGTTCCCAAGTGCCCACTGCACTTGTCCTTCTGGATGGAAGTGGTCTTGGTTATGGAAGGTGCTGTCTAAGGATCTTTGGTGAACTTCTACAGTGCACTTGTAGATAGTATACACTGCTACTACTGCGTGCCCATGGTGAAGGCATTGAATGTTTGTAGATGTGGTGCCAATCAAGTGGGTTGCTTTGTCCTGGATGGTGTCAAGCTTCTTGACGGTTGTTGGAGCTGCACCCATCCAGGCAAGTGGTGAGTATTCCATCACACAACTGACTTGTGCCTTGTAGGTGATGGATAGACTTTGGGGTGTCAGGAGGTGAGTTACCTGGCCAGTGTATCCCTAGTCTCTGACCTGCTGTTGTAGCCATTGTGTTGATGTGGTGAGTCCAGTTGAGTTTCTGGTCAATTGTAACCCCAAGGATGTTGACAGTAATTGTGATGGTAATACCATTGAATGTCATGGGGTGGTAATTAGTTTCTATTATTGGTGATGGTCACTGTCTGGCATTTGTGTGGCGCAAATGATACTTGCCAGTTGTCGGCCCAAGCCTGGATATTGTCCAGATCTTGTTGCATTTGAGCACTGACTGCTTCGGTAACTGAGGAGTCGCAAATGGTGCTGAACACTCTTCGATCATCTGCAAACATCCCCACTTCTGACCTTATGACAGAGGGAAGGTTGGGCCTAGAACATTACCCTGAGGGACGCCTGCAGAGATGCCCTGGAGCTGAGTTGACTGACCCTCTTCCTTTGTGCCACATATGATTCTAACCAGCGAAGTGTTTGCCCCTGATATCCATTGATTCCAGTTTTGCCAGGGCTCCTTGATGCCATACTTGGTCAAATGCAGCCTTGATGTCAAGGGCTGCCACTCTCACCTCTGGAATTCAGCCTTTTTGTCCATACTTGAACCAAGGCTGTAATGAGATCAGGAGCTGAGTGACCCTAGCAAAACCCAATCTGGTGTCACTGAGCAGGTGCTGTTTGATAACACTGTTGATGACCCCTTCCATCACCTTACTCATGTTGGAGAGTAGACTGGCCAGTAATTGGCAGGGTGGGATTTGTCCTCCCTTTTTGTGTATAGGACATAACTGGACAATTTTCCACATTGTCAGGTAGATGCCAGTGTTGTAACTATACTGGAAGAGCTTGGTTAGGGAATCAGCAAATTCTGGAGCATAGGTCTTCAGTACAATTGCCGGAATGTTATCAGGGCCTATTGCCTTTGCAGTAGCCAGTGCCTCCAGTTGTTTCTTGATTCCACATGGAGTGAATCAAATTGGCTGGAGACTGGTATCTGTGATCCTGGGGATCTCTGGACGAGCCTGAGATGAATCATCCACTCAGCACTTCTGACTGAAGATTGTTGCGATTGCATCAGCCCTATCGTTTGCACTGATGTGCTGGGCTCCTCCATTATCAAAGATAGGGATATTTGTGGAGCCGCCGCCTCCAGTGAGTTATTTAATTGTCCACCACCTTCATGACTGGATGTGGAAGGATTGCAAAGCTTAGATCTGATCCATTGGTTGTGGGATCGATTTGCTATGTGTACCACTTGCTCTTTATGCTATTTGGCACGCAAGTAATCCTGTTTGGTAGTTTCACCAGGTTGACACCTCATTTTTAGGAATGCCTGGTGCTGCTCTTGGCATGCCCTTCTACACTCTCCATTGATCCAGGGTTGATCCTCTGGATTGAAGGTAATGGTTGAGTGGGGGATATGCCAAGCCATGAAGTTACAGATTGTGCTGAAGTACAGTTCTGCTGCTGTTGATGGTTCACAGCGCCTCATCGATGCCCAGTCTTGAGCTGCTAGATCGGTTTGAAGTCTATCCCATTTAGCACGGTGGTAGTGCCACACAACACGATGGAGGTTATTCTCAATGTGAAGGTGGGATTTCATCTTCACAAGGACAGTGTGATGGTCGCTTTTACCTATACTGTTATGGACAGGTGCTTCTGCAGCTGGCAGATTAGTAAGGATGAGGTCAAGTATGTTTTTTGCTCTTGTGGGTTCTTTCACCACTTGCCACAGACCAAGTCCAATACTCCTATCCTTTAGGACCCAATCACCTCAATCAGGAATGCTGCTGCTGCGAGCCACTCTTGGTGGTTGATATTGAAATCCACCCCCCACCCCCCCCCCCCCCACACAGTACATTTTGTGTCCTTGCCACCCTCAGTGCTTCCTCCAAGTGTTGTTCAACATGGAGGAGTACTGATTCGTCAGCCGAAGGAGGACGGTACGTAGTAGCCAGTAAGAGATTTCCTTGCCCATCTTTAACATAAGATTTCATGAGATCCGGAGTTGATGTCAAGGATTCCCAGAGCAACTCCCTCCCAACTGTATCCTATTGTGCTTCCACCTCTGCTGGGTCTGTCCTGCCGATCAGACAGGACATATCCAGGGATTGTAATGGTCGTATCCGGGGCGTTATCTGTAAGGTATAATTCTGTAAGATTGACTATGGCAGCTAGTTGGTTGACGACTCTGTGAGACAGCTCTCCCAATTTCAGCACTAGCCCCCAGATGTTGGTAAGGAGGACTTTGCATGGTCGACAAGGCTGTTTGTGTTGCTGCCGTTGGCTTTTCTGGTTCCACGGTCGATGCCAGATGGTCTGTTCAGTTTCATTTCTTTGTGACTTTCTAATACTTGATACAATTGAGTGGCTTGCTAGTCCATTGCAGTGGGCAGTTGGTGGGGTAAGAGCATACAACTGTGAGAAAAAGGTCTCAGGTTTTAAATATTTTGTAAAACCCATAATATTATTTACACGCAAACATCTCCAGGAGTGAATTTGCAAACTTGCTGATACCTGAATAATCAGTTATTAACCTTTTTATTTACTCAGGGGACATGGGTGTTGCTGACTGGCTATTCCTAGTTCCTCTTGAGAGGGTGGTGAACCACTGCAGTCCATTTACGTAAATAAAGCTAGTGTCACTGGGGAGAGAATTCCGAATTTTGAGTCAGCGACACTGAAGGAATGGCAAGATGTATTTGAGTCAGAATGGTGAGAGACTTGAAGGGGAACTTGTAGGTGGTGTTCCTATGTGACTCCTGTCCAAAGGTCTAAGGACCTTTGACAATTTCTGCTCTGTATCTTGTATTGCTACACACTACTACTGAGCAATGATGGTGACCGAGTGGATTTGTTTTGTGTAGATGAGTTGACAATCAAACAGGCTACTTTGTCCAGATGGTATCAGGCTTTGTGTTATTGGAGCTGCACTCATGGAGGTAAATGGGGGAGTGTTTCATCATACTTCTGTTTTGTACCTTGTAGGTTGTGATGATACTGTCACTTTAAAAGGTCATTTTCACCTGAGCTTTTTGAAGGGAGGTTGTAAATGCAGAGGTGCAGAACCTGGCTACTGAAGACGGCTTAAGTAAATGACGTGTGAGGCCTTCAGGTTTTTTAAAACGTTGGAACAATGGAAGAAGCTTGAATGGGAGTGGCCAGCTGTAATATCAGAAGCTGTTTGGAGTCTGAGTTGGAAGCTTCAGTGAATGATTCCTCACTGCTACCTTTGCTGGAATTTCTCGAGATATGTTCCTCCTCGATTAGAGAACGGCATGTCAGAATCTGTCTGCATTTTCCTTTTTGCAAAGGGATGTGTTTATGGGATGTTACTATTTTGTTACTTGGTAATAGGTACTGTATCTGTTATTCAGTTAAGCTTTCCAATAGTTATAAATTGCTCTTTCTTTTGTTTGTATTTTAACTATAGTATTTAAATAAATTGTGTTTTGCTTAATATTATGTACTTTGACCAGTTTTATCACATCTGGAACACGAACTTCTCATCTACCTTTTAAAATAATAAAAAGTTAGGGTCTAGGCTTCCTTCTTAAATATTTTGAGGGGGTCTGGTCTGATCCATAACAAATAGTAGTTCATAGGCTTTGGGGCATCAAGTGATAGGTAGCATTGTTAATGACATTGCTTTACTGATGATAGAGAGTAGACTGAGGGACTTTTTGTGAACAGAATGTACCTGTTGGGTAGATGCCAGTATTGTAACTGTACTGGAACAGCTTTGCCAAGTGAACAGCAGGTTCTGGAGCACAAGTCTTCAGTACTAATGCTGGAATGTTGTCACGGCCTATAGCCTTTGTAGTATCCAGTGTTTCCAACTATTTCTTGATATCATGTGTGGTGAATTGAATTGACTGAAGACTGGCATCTGTGATACTGAGAACCACTGGAGGAGGTAAATATATTTGTAAGCTGCTGAAATATAATCAATGTAACTACTTGACTTTTGTATCTTCTTTTGGAAAGAAAAGGGGAAGGACACTTATCAAGTGATTTACTGTCTTCACATCTCAAAACACTGACTTGCTTTGAGTTTTTCTGGTGCAGTATTTGTCCCTATTGCAGCAGCCATTCGGTACACAGGGATCCCAGGAGCAAATTTGATTTTTGTTCTTTGTATAAGATAGTTTGAATTACAATAGTGAATGTTTATAATTCCCGTTTGGGTGGGAAATTGTTTGATGGAAATTGCTTCAGTTCTGTGACAGAACTAAACCACCCTGTTCTCTTTGTGATTGAACAACATTGTCTTCAGGTGGGAACATCTGGTTGTGCATTCTTGCCATACATGGCCCTTGGCAGTTTATCTTATGACAATGTAGGTGTGGCTGTTTGTAGAATGTGATATTAATTACACTAGGTATGAAAGATTGCATTACAGCTCTTGCAATTTAGGGTCATATTCTAGTGGTGAGAGTTCAAATTCAATCTTGTCAACTAGGAAATTTATATTGTTAATTTGATAATTAAATTCAGGTTAAAAAATCTAATATCAATCATGGCAATCACAAAATTGATCTGTTCACTAACGTCCATTCTTTGAGGGGATAAAATTTGTTTCTTACCTCATTTGACTGGTATGAATTCTGGACCCACAGCAATGATTTTTAATCACTTTTTTGTAAATGACCTGTTAAGCCACTGTGTCTCAAGATGTGTGCAGAAATAGTGCTGGACTTGCCACTTATTTTCATCTTGTGAATCAGTTAATAAAAGAAAACCAGCTTGCTGTAGATTCTATATGCTATTACTGATGTTTGGTTTATACCACTAATATTCTCTGAGATATATCAATGCGATACATCAATTTCCTCACCCAATATGTCCCCATTAACTACAACTTCTATCTACTAATTTTGATTTGAACTGTTTTGGTGTTGTTTGTATAAGCTTTTTCTTTCAATCAGTTTTTAAGGCTGTATTGCAGTTTGTTTGCAATGAATCATAAATTAAGTATTCATGCCTTGTGAATGTTTAGCTTATACCTATTGAAAGTCTTATATTTTCAGCACTCAAAATCTGCAGGCAGGTGAAATCATTGAAAATTTACAGCCAATGCTGAGTATTTGATAAAAAGCCAAGCATCTTGTAAGTTTTTTATGAACCACCTACATTGAATCACAACACATCTTTAAAGATAAGGTTGCATGCAAACCTATGGTCTTAAAAAGGAATGTGGCCTTTTCATCATTTTCAACTCCTCCACCCAGAATGTTCAATTCTCACCGTCTTTTTGGCATTGAGTCAGGCAGCTAAAGACCTCAGTTTATTGTCTGTTTAAAAGGATGGTGCTTTTAACAGTTCAACAATTCTGCAGTTAGAGTTAAGCCAAAAATATTTTGATCCTGACTGATAGGGTTTCCAGTTGAACAAAGGACATGAGTGAGTGAGTGACTGATCGGGGAAAAATAGTGTCTGTTTTTAAAAGGTTAAAATCTGAAGTTGATGTGATTACCTGTGTGAAATCCCTATAGGAATCAACTGAAATATTGCTGACCTTGTGCACTGGGCAATAGATTGGCTGGCTTGATTTCCATGCTGTGATTTATGTCTACTGAGTGGGAGGCTTGAGATGAAAAGTTCCCTAGGTTGGCCAGAGGTTTTGGAGGATGTTAATATCAAAAGCCCTTTCTTCCCAACAGTTCTGTTCAAAGTTCATTCACCTGTGGCCCTAAGTCCAGAGAGCATACAATCCTTGGCTACCGCTTCTGAAAATAGTGTCAAGTTCAACAGGTACATGAGATAACAGTGGATATTGGCTACAGCTATCACTCAACCCCTCCACTGTTTCTAATTTGATTATACTGCTTGTCTGATATTCCAGTTTGGATGAACAGAAATATATATAAATTACGAGAAGACTAAAGGCATTGTCAAACCCCATTTCTTAACCACTGCTTGATTTTAATTAGATTACCTACAGTATGGAAACGGGCCCTTTGGCCTAAGGGGTCCACACCGACCCTCCGAAGAGTAACCCGCCCAGACCCATTTCCCTACCCTATATTTACCCCTGACTAATCCACCTAACACTATGGGCAATTTAGCATGGCCAATTCACCTGATCTGCACATCTTTGGATTATGGGAGTAAACCGAAGCACCCGGAGGAAACCCACACAGACACACTGACAGTCGGCTGAGGCGGGAATCGAACCCAGGTCCTTGGCGCTGTGAGGCAGCAGTGCTAACCACTGAGCCGCCCCCTAAAAAAACAATGATAACAGCACAAAGAGGTCAGGCAAGACTGTTCATGACCTTTTGACGTATTTTGTACCTTATATAGTTCTGACCATATATCAAGTCCATTAGCAAGATCTCTGGAACCTCACCCTGTACGTTTTCATCTGTTAAATACTTGATCTGTGTTTGTTACCTTTAGACTTGCCTATATTCGACCTTTCATTCACACGACCTTCCTGTCTACCTTTCATTTCCGTGCTTACTAATTTACCTCAGCTCCCAGTCTGTTAACGTCACTGTAAACTTACCATTATGTTTTTGAGTATTTTGAGTTTGCTCTGTAACCTCTTCAACATGATGAGACAGTTGTTGCATTTTTCACATTTGCATCCCTGACTTCCTTTCTTCCATCTTTGGTAATACTGTTAGCTCCATAGGCTCTAAGTTCTAGAATGCCTTCCTTAATTATCTCCATCTCTGTCCTCTTCTAAGATGCTTCTGAAAGCTTACTTCATTGACCAGCCTTACTACTTCTCTTAACAGTCATAGAGGTCTACTTCACAAAAAGAGGCCCTTAGCCCGTTGAGCTGCGCTGTTCAAAAGCACCACCTAACTATTCTGGTTCCTTATGTACCTTATTTTGTTTGATTATCCTTCTGTGAAGTAACTTGGAACATTATGCTATGTTAACGGTGCCAAATAAATCCAAATCATTGAGTAGTAAGGCGGTTATGCCACTCAACAGCTGTCTTTCATTGTCGTTTTTAGAAGCATCTTGATGGAGGAGAGATGAACTAGAATAAAGCTTGAAAATCACCACGTTAGTTCCATTAACAGTGGATGGTTATGAATTTAACCTTGTTTTGTCTATTGTATGTTAGACTTTGAGCATTACTTTGTTCTAACTATATTAGGTGAATGCCAAGTAATGCTGAGAAATGATGTTTTCTAAGTTTAGATTTGAGTCACTTAGATCTTTATTTTATTCTGTGATAGTCAGTAGTACCATCCTTGTAATCCCCAAATGTGAACCTTGTGATGGCATTAATTATGTTATTATAAGTATAGTCAGAGAAGGTGTTTATATTTATATCTTGCAACCATCTGGCAAATGAGTTGTACTTCACTCAGTGTTACGTAATAATCCTAATGGGACTGACCCAGTTTATTTACTCAGGTTTAAAGATTAGATTATGTGGGACGTTTTGAAGAAGGCTTGACTTGGTCACAAGACCCAAAACTCTAGGCAAGGGGATTCTAAATCTTGGTCTAATATTCTGATACTTTGTTTAAAAGTGGTAGGGATGAAGTAAAGAAGTAGATCCAGTGGCTCATTAAATTATGTGCTAATTATTTTAATCCGATTTTCTTGCATAATGTAGAATTAAGAGTTCCTATTATGATGTAGCATTGGTTATAAAATTTGGGACCTCGTTGGACCCTGTTTTTTTTTAAATTCCAAAATCTTATGAATCATTTGGATGTTGAATGAACACTTAAAATCTATTGCTAATTTTACCTTGTAAACTTTTGAGTCTTGTTGCCTTATTTCTTTTGTAAATGTATTTTTGCTTCTTTTCTCAGACCAAAAGATGCAATCAGGGCCTTGAGGAAGAGGCTTTCAGGAAACAAAAACTTTCGGGAGGTGATGCTGTGCCTAACGGTTAGTCTTGTGATTTAATTTTAAGGTGCAGGTAATTCTCCTATAACGCCTTAGCTGCATTCCAGCAAAATCTCGCTTAATAGAAAATTGTTTAATAAAAATAATGAGGCCTATGAGAAAAGTGGGGTTAGGGGCTGACCAGCAAAAATATCACTCACGATTGCTCAAAAATCACCCTAATGC
>NC_057748.1:19948149-19953010 GCF_004010195.1 Chiloscyllium plagiosum | reverse complement strand
AAACTTGAAAGGGTTCAGAAAAGATTTACAAGGATGTTGCTAGGGTTGGAGAACTTGAGTTGTAGGGAGAGTTTGGATAGGCTGGGGCTGTTTTCCCTGGACCGTCGGAGATCGAGGGGTGACCTTATAGAGATTTACAGAATTATGAGGGGCATGGATAGGATAAATAGGCAAAGTCTTTTCCCTGGCTGGGGAAGTCCAGAGCTCGAGGGCATAGTGAGAGGGGAATGATATAAAAGAGACCTAAGGGGCAACTTTTTCACGCAGAGGATGGTACGGGCATGGAATGAGTTGCCAGAGGAAGTGCTGGAGGCTGGTACAATTGCAACATTTAAAAGGCATTTGGATGGGTATATGAATAGGAAGGGTTTGGAGGGATATGGGACGGGTGCTGGCAGGTGGGACTAGATTGGTTGGGATATTCATCTATATAATCAATGCTACCAAAGACCTACGTGTAGCATTGCAAAGAGGTGATACTACACAAGTTAATGGCAGCTAACATACTTGCTAAAACAAGTGCCATTGCAATATTCTTGCCACAAAAGAACCAGTAGAAATAGGTCGTGATGACGCACGTTTTGGCAGCACGATTTGCCTACAGCATTTCTGAAGAATTAGAGTATGGTATTTTGGAGAATGCCTACGTCTCTTGGCAATAGCGCAATTCCAGCGGTCACCCTGCAGCCTCTGACGCTCCAGGGAAAACAGCCACACTCTCATCTCTCCTTGTAGCTCAAACCTCCAACCCTGGCAACATTCTTGTAAATATTTTCTGAGCTCTTTCAGAAAGTTTCACAACAACCTTCCTGTAGGAGGGAGACCAGAATTTTGCACAATATTCCAAAAGTGGCCTGTACAGCTGTATTTATTTTCCATTTTCAAAAAACAATTAAATTAGTCAGACAGGATCTCTCTCAAACAAATACATGCTGACCTTCCCAGACTAATACTTGCCTTTCTAAGTTTTGATTAATTCTGTCCTTCAGAATTTTTTCCAATAATTTCCCTACCACTTTCGTCAAACTAACTGGTCAGTAATTACTTGATCTATTCCTACTGCCCTTCTCGAACAAAGGAACTAAGTTAGCTCTCCTCCAGTCATTTAACACTTCATTTGTGGCCAGCAAGGTATTAATTATTATCCACAGCCTAGAACACAATTTGTACACCTGTATACCTGTTAAATGTCTAATACCTCCTTGTTAATATTAAAGTGTTCTAGAACATTACTATTTCAACTGAAATCCCCAGTTACAATGTCTTTCTCCTCTAAATATGCATGAGAAGTATTCATTTAAGACCTCACCCATGTCCACTGGCTCCACACACAGGATGCCTTTTTTTTTCTAATAGGTCCCACCCTTTCTCTTACTCTTAATATACTTGAAGAAACCACGGGATTTTTCTTGATGCCCTCTGTCAAAGATATTTCATGACCCTTCTTTGCCCTTCTAATTTCCTTTTTTAAGTAGCCTCCTAGACTTTCTATAATTTCAAGGGCCTCTCCTGTTTTTAATGCACTGTGTCTGAGATAGGCTTCCTTCCTTTTCTTTATCAAGCTCTGTATCCCTTGACATCCAGGTTTGCCTGGACCTGCTGCCTTTGCAGGTCCAGGCAGGTTCACTCTTGGAGGAACATACTGACCCTGAATTCTTGCTATCCTACTTTCAATGGGGAGGTGATGGCCTAGTGATGTTATCACTAGACTATTATACCGGAAACCCTGGTAATGTTCTGGGAACCTGGGTTTGAACCCCACCATGGCAGGTAGTGAAATTTTAATTCAATAAAATCTGGAATTAAGAGTCTAATGATGACCATTAATCCATTGTCTGAAAAATCCACTTGGTTTACTAGGGAAGGAAGCTGCCATGCTTACCCAGTCTGGACAACATATGGCACCAGACCCACAGCAATGTGGTGGACTCTCAACTGCCTTTTGGGCGATTAGGAAAGGGCAATAAATGTTGGCCCAGTCTGCAACATCCATCTCCTGTGAATGAATTTTTAAAAAAAGACCCCCACTTTCCAAATGTAACCTTAGCTGAATGTATCATTTCCCAGTCGATGTTGCCAGATTTTATCTAATGACATTGAAATCAGCATTGCCTTAAGTTGTGTTTTTAACCTCTGCACTTACTGACTTTGAAACTGCATTTTGGTCACTGTTCCCAAAGTGTTTGCCCACTGGAACTTCAACCATTTGATCAGCTTTGTTCCCAAGTATTCGGTCTAGTACTGCCCCCATCTCCAATAAGGCTATCTATGTGCTGCACTTCAAAAAATGTCTGATTCTTTCACACTAAGATGATCCCAGTTAATGTTAGGAAAATTGTAATCTCCTGCTTCTTTCATAACTTTTTAAGGTTTGCTTCAATATTTGCTGTTCTGTCTCTCTGACTGTTTGAAGGCCTGTGGTATAATCCCAAAAGATTAACTGTCCTTTTTTTTTTATTTCTAAGCTCTTAAAATGGCTTCATTTGAAGGCCCTCTCAGATGCCCTTCCTCATTACTGCAGTGATAGTTTCCTTTATCAATCATGTAAGGCCACCACTTCTCCAACCACCACCACCCACAAATATCACACCCAAAACTTCTATATCCTGGAACGTTAGCTACCAATTCTGTCCTTTGTTCAACTATGTCTCGGTGATTGTAACAACATTATATTCCCATGTACTGATCAGTGCTGTAAGTCCATCTGCTTTACCAGTCATGGACTTAAATTAAAATAGGCACAATTTAACTTTCCAGACCTGCCAAGTGCCTTATCCTGCTCATGTCTTCTCCCCTTATTGGACTGTACTGGCATTCCTTCTATATTTGATTGGACCTTCTTGCCAGTTATACATTGACTCTGGCTTTGTGCCCCATTTCCCTGCCAGATAATTTTAAAACCTCCCCAGCACAAGCAAAGCTCCCAGCAAGTTAATTGGACCCATTCTGGTTTAGGTATTACCTATCCAGCTTGTTCAGGTATCACCTATCTTGAAAGCTATCCCAATGATCCAAAAATCTAAAGACCTCCCTGACTCTGGTATTAGTGAGGCAACATAGCATTCAAGATTCACATTTACTTCTGCAGAACCATCTGTCAGTTCCCCTTACAATTGAATCCCCTGTCACTAAAGCTCTCCTGTCCTCTTCATTGATGGGAGAGAGTATGTAATTCAATACTGAGTGAGATACCTGTACCATCTTCCTCACAAATATCCCTTCCCTCAAAAATCATCTACAAAGCTGGCTGGAAGAAGAGCAAAAACCCAAGCCGAGAAGCAGACTGCATTCTATCTCCATTTTTGTATGATTTCAGCAGAGACTAACTTGAAAGGTGCATGAACAGTGGTAAATGCTAATTTAGTGTTACTAAATGTAACTCTTTTTGGTCTACCCTCTGCCTCATTCCCTGCTGGTGAGCATTAAAGGTCTCATCTGGCTCTTTCTAGTTTTACTACTTAACTGAAAATAAAAAAGAAGTTTTTTTAGTCCACTCTGCTGCGTGTCATTTATCTTAATACCCCACCCTCCCAGAAGGATAGAATTTGAATTGTGGCTCTGTCATGTAAAAAGTTACACAAATATTTATTAAATTGGCAAAGCGACCAATAAAAATGCCAGAAAAAGTGGTACCAAGGTGACCAAATAAACCCTAAAAAGAGGAAAACAGAAAATGAATGTAATTTGTGAAAACTGTAAAGGCAGACTGTAGAAGTTTCTTTGTGAAAAGGAAAAGATTAGGTAGAACAGTGAGAGTCCATTGCAGGAGACTGGTGAATTGGTGGTGGAGAACAGGGCAATGGCAAGAATGTAAACAATTACTTGGTCCCCATAGAACCCGAAACAAAGGCTCCCAGTAATGTTGTGCAGCCAACAGACTTGTGAAACTGAAGAACTGAAAGGAATTAGTAAAGGTGTAGTGTTTGAAAAATTTAACTGGATTTAAAGATCTTGGATGGAATAAGTTTTTATCCCAGAATTTTGAAGGAGGTAGACATAGAAATAGTGGATGCATTGATGGATGTCTTTCAAGATTCTGGAAAGGTTCCTACACACTGGAAAGTAGCAAATCTGATCCCAGCTAAAAACAGAAATTGCTGGAAAAGCTCAGCAGGTCTGGCAGCATCTGTAGAGAGAAATCAGAGTTAATGTTTCGGGTCGAGTGACCCGAAACCCTAGCTCTGATTTCTCTCCACAAATGCTGCCAGACCTGCTGAGCTTTTTCAGCAATTTCTGTTTTTGGTTCGACTTTTGTAGCCCCAGTATTTAAAAAGGGAAGGAGAGGGAGCATTAAGAGCTCTCGACCTGTTCATTTGTCAATACTTAGGAAAATGCCAGAATCTATTACAAAAGATGTAATAACTGAGCACTTGGGGAAAATCTCTCACTTGGGGGTGATGAGTCTTTGGAATTCTCTAACCCAGTTATGGTCTCTCTTATACTACATCACTATAGTCTAGGCAGTCACTTTGATGTGGATGGGGGCAAGCCCAAATTTCCTGACACAATATGTAGATAGGCCAACAAGAGGTGAGGCCATACTGGATTTGGTTCTGGGTAATGAACCAGGCCAAGTGTTAGAATTAGAGGTAGGTGAGCACTTTGGGGACAGTGACCACAATTCGGTGACCTTTACTCTAGTGATGGAGAGGGATAAGTGTGCACTACAGGGCAAGAGTTATAGATGGGGGCAGGGAAATTATGATGCTGTGAGGCATGACTTAGGATGTGTGGCCTGGAAAAGTAAGCTTCAAGGCAAGGGTGTAATTGATATGTAGAGCATGTTCAAGGAGCAACTATTGAGTGTCCTTGATAAGTATGTGCCCGTCAGGCAGGGAGCAAAGGGTCGTGTGAGGGAGCC
>NC_057748.1:19898799-19946313 GCF_004010195.1 Chiloscyllium plagiosum | reverse complement strand
TATGAGGACAGGCTGAGGCACTTGGGGTTGTTTTCATTGGAGAAAGGAAGGTTTAGGGGTGACTTGATAGAGGTGTATAAGATGATTAGGGGTTTAGATAGGGTCGACAGTGAGAATCTTTTTCCACGTATGGAGTCAGCTATTGCAAGGGGGCATAGCTTTAAATTAAGGGGTGGTAGGTATAGGACAGATGTTAGGAGTAGGTTCTTTACTCAGCGAGTCGTGAGTTCATGGAATGCCCTGCCAGTAGCAGTGGTAGACTCTCCCTCATTATGGGCATTTAAGTGGGCATTGGATAGGCATATGGAGGATAGTGGGCTAGTGTAGGTTCGGTGGGCTTGGATCGGCGCAACATCGAGGGCCGAAGGGCCTGCACTGCGCTGTATTCTTCTATGTTCTATGTTCTATGGTCCTGGCAATGCAATAAGTAAATCACCAAATCCCTGGCTTTGCTGGTTTCTTCCTGTGCTTGTATGAATCCCCACTAAATGTTTGACCACTGTCTCTTGACGATAGCCTTGGTTTTGGCTGCTTTAAAATGTTGCCTAGTTTTGGGTGGTTTCCATATGTTGGGTCATACCTTGGTCTTAGGAAATACTTCCAGGAGATTGTTATCCAGTTTAAAAGCCCTTAGTTACTACAGTTGACTGATTCACAGTGGAGCTTTCTTATTTTAGTAAAGCATGGACTTGAAATTTTGATTGAGGTTGGCGAAATGAAGAGCATTAGATTCAATTCAAGTGGATTGGCTTAGTTTAGTTGTGATATTTTGGGCCCAAATACTATTTAGGATATATTTCAAGAAGAACCCCCATTAGAGCCATTGTCTCATGGGCAAATTATTGTTTGCAGAAAGTTGGTTTTGCATCAGGCATGAATGGGGCTAACATAACTATGGGAAACACATTGTGTGGAGAACAGTTTTGTTCATAAAAATAAATGAAGTTTAAGACTAATTTGTTGATTGTAAGGTCTTTTTGAGGCATTCTAAAAATCTGATTTTAAAATTTCTTCCTTCCTCTTTCCCTACATACGCGTTTGTAGCTTGGTCACAATTATATATCATGTAGTTTAGTTACAATTAGATTGGATGCTATTAAAATCCATGCTCAACATATGAATATGTTCTGTTTTGAATTTCTCTGAATTTTTAAAAATCAAATACAGGTTCTAGAAACTTGTGTGAAGAACTGTGGTCATCGATTCCATGTCATGGTGGCAAGTCGAGACTTTGTGGAGGATGTACTGGTAAAAACTATTCTCCCTAAGAATAATCCACCCACTATCGTGCAGGATAAAGTTTTGAGTTTAATCCAGGTAAGTGATGCTGATAGCTCACAAGTGTCTGGAACCTCTTGAATAGTCAGCAGAGGTCATAAAAATATAAGAAAACAAGAGTTTGAGTTGGCCATTAGACCCCTCAAGCCTGATCTGCCATTCAGTAAAGATCATGGTGAAGCTAATCATAGCCTTTACTCTGTTTTCTTGCCTGTTTCCCATACTCCTTTACTCTTGGGTAGATCAAAAATCTATCTTGCTCAGCTATGAATATATTTAGTCTGAAGAACCAAACCAGTGAGCCTTCTCTGAACTGCCTGCTATGTGATTTCTTTCCCTCATAATGACATCTGAATTGTACATGGTAATCTAGGTGTGGACTTGCCAAAGTCGTGTACATTTAAAGCAAGACTTCCCTATTTCTTTATTCCATATCTCTTTCACTAAAGGTCACATTTCTAGGATGCAGAAAATACCTTATGTAAAAAAAAAAGTTGGCCTTACATTTTATATTAGAAGAATGAGGGTCTATTTTATTAAAGCGTATAAGATGCTACATGGTGGATACTGAAGGGATGCTTCACCTCTTCAGGTAATCTGAAGTGTGGAGCTCAGTTGCAAAATAAGGGATTTGTAATTTCAGACTAAAATGTACAGGAATCTTTTTTGAGGATTGGTATTTTTGGAATTCTCTACCACAGAGAGCAACGGAGTCTGGGTGATTTTTAAAAAATATTTGTTCATGAGAAGTGGGGTTTGTTGGCAAAGCCAACATTTGTCAACCATCTCTAACTGTTGTTTAAGAGGGTGGTCTCCAGCTGCTACCTTAACACTGTAGGTCTAATTTCACCCCAAGGTGTCCAACAGTTTATTGGGAAAGGAGTGCCAGGATCTTGACTCAATGACAAAAAGAATCATAGTATATTTAGAATGGTGTGTGGGTTGGAGGGGAATTTGTAGGTTGTGGTGTTCTTGTGCATCTACTGTGCTTGTCCTTCCAGGTGTTAGTGTTGTGGTTACAGAAAGTGCTTTTGAAGGAGCCTGGTTGAGTTTCGACAGTGCGTTTTGTGGATGGTGCACACTGAAGCCAATGTGTTGGTACTGGTGTGAGATAATGATCATAATGGTGATTAGGGTACACATAGAATCCCTGCATTGTGGAAGCAGGTCATTTGGCCCATCGAGTCCACATTGCCCCTCCGAAGAGCATGCCACCCAAACCCCTACCTTATCCCTGTAACACTGCATTTTTCCGTGACTAATCCACCTAGTCTACTCAGCCCTGCATACTAGGGGCAACTTAGCATGGCCAATCCACCTAATCTGCACCTCTTTAGACTATGGCAGGAAACTGGAGAAAACCCACACAGACCGTCTTCTGAGGCTGAAATTGAACCTGGGTTCTCCTGCTGTGAGGCAGCAATGCTAACCACTGAGCTACCGTGCACTCATCTAGCAGGCTGCTTTGTTTAGGATGGTGTCAAGCTACTTGAGTGGTGGAGTTGCACACATGCATGTGAAGTGTGTTTGATCACAAACCTGAATTGTGCCTTGTAGATGGTGAACAGGCACTGAAGAGATAGATATTTATTTTGCACAGAATTCCTAACCTGTGACCACAATATTTTTATGATTGGTCTAATTCCGTTTCTGGTCAATGGTAGCCTCAAGTATGTTGATTGTTGAGAATTCTACTATGTGACTGCCGTTGAATGTCCAAAGAGGATAGTTCGATAGTTCCCTCCTTGGATATGGTTGTTGTCTGGAACTTGAATGGCATGAATGCCATTTGCCACTTATTGGCTCAAGACTGATGGTTGTCCAGGTCTTGCTGCGTATGGATTCACACAGCTTTAGCTTGCAAGGAGTGGCAATTGTTGCTGAGCATACAGCAATCATTAGAACATTTCCACTTCTGAGCTTTTATGATAGGAGGAAGGTAATTAATGATGTGGTTGGGCCAAGGACCCTACCCTGAGGAACTCCTGCAGTGATGACCTTGGCTTGAGATAATTGACCTCCAACGATCCCAGCCACCTCCCTTTGTGCTAGGTATGATTCCAACCATTAGAGCAATGTATCCTTATTTCTTTTGGCTCCAGTTTGCTTGGGCTCCTCGGTGCTGTACTCCGTTAAATGCTGCTGTGATGTTGAGGACAGTTAGTTGTCTCATCTTTGGTGTTCAGGTCTTTTTCATCACATTGGGCCACTATAATATGGTCAGGGGCTATGTGGTCCTGGCAGAACCCAAACTGAGCATGAGTGAATGGGTTACGGCTGAATATCCCAGTCTGAGCTAAACAGGGCTTTGATTGATGAAGAAGTCCAGGAGTAAGGGGGCAGGCAGGCGAGTGGAGCTGAAGCAACAGTTAACTGAGTCATTTTCCTTATTGAATGGTGGATTAGGCACAAAACCCCCCATTGTATTCAGAGTACTTCACAGCAGCATTATCAAACAACATTTGACCTGGAGCCAAATAAGACCGTTTGGGATGGTAACCTAAAGCTTAGCCAAAGAATTAAGTCTTGGGAAACGATTTAGATGAGAAGGAAGTCATGAGATGTTAGGGAATGCCAGAATCCAGAGGTGAGGCAACCAAAGACATGGCAGCTATTGATAGAGCAATTCAGATCTGGGGTATTCAAGAGATTAGAATAGTAAAGGAACCAAGCTCCCACAAACTGTCATGTCATTTGGTAATAGAGAACTTTGAAAAGAAATGTGTGTTGCGGAAGCTCTTCCTCTTGCACTCAACAGGGCAAAAACAAGAATATCAAATTTCAAGCAGTCTCAACAGTTTAACATATTTGAGAAGAAAATTGTCAAGTCAACTCTGGCTGAGGTGTTGTCAAGGGGAAAGCAATGGGAATTGTAGGCTTCCACCCAAGCCTTTTTCTCCTATATAGATTCTCCTATAAACATTTGGAATTTTTGCACTTATCCTCAAGTGTCAGACTATTTTTGTTTGGGAATCTGACTCATTTAAACCATAGGCAGTGATGTGGTGATGTCTAAATCCATTTTTGTGATTTTGGACAAGTGATAAATATTGACCCTGGATGCTCGCAGAGCTCCGCTATTTAGAATAGCCCATGCATCTGAAAAGGTAAAGGCACCTCTGGTCATCCAAATGGCAGCATCTCCAACAGTACCACACTCAGAGTCATAGAGATGTACAACACGGAAACAGGCCCTGCCAACCACCTATCCCAACCCAATCTAGTCCCACCTGCCAGCACCTGGCCCATATCCCTCCAAACCTCCCTATTCATATACCCATCCAGATGCCTTTTTAAATGTTGCAATTGTACCAGCCTCCACCACTTCCTCTGGCAGCTCATTCCATACATGCACCACCTTCTGTATGAAAATGTTGTCCCTTAGGTCTCTTTTATATCTTTCCCCTCACAACCTAAACCTATGCCCTCTAGTTCTGGACTTCCCCGACCCCAGGGAAAACACTTTGTCTATCCTATCCATGCCCCTCATAATTTTATAAACATCGATAAGGTCACCCCTCAGCCTCTGACTCTCCAGGGAAAACGGCCCTAGTCTATTCAACTTCTCCCTACATCTCAAATTTTCCAACCTTGGCAACATCCTTGTAAATCTTTTCTGAGCCCCTTCAAGTTTCACAACACTCTCTTCTGATAGGAAGGAGACTAGAATTGCAAGCAGTATTCCAACAGTGGCTTAACCTATGTCCTTTACAGCCACAACATAACCTCCCAACTCCTGTACTCAATACTCTGGCCAATAAAGGAAAGTGTACCAAACGTCGCCTTCACTGTCCACCTGCGACTCCACTTTCAAGGAGCTGTGAACCTGCACTCCAAGGTCTCTTTGTTCAGCAACACTCCGTAGGACCTTACCATTAATCGTATAAGTCCTGCTAAGATTTGCTTTCCCAAAATGCAGCATCTCTCATTTATCTGAATTAAACTCCATCTGCCACTTCTCAGCCCATTGGCCCATCTGATCAAGATCCCGTTGTAATCTGAGGTAACCTTCTTTGCTGTCCACTACACCTCCAATTTTGGTGTCATCTGCAAACTTACTAACTGTACCTCTTATGCTCGCATCCAAATCATTTTATGTAAATGACAAAAGGTAGTGGCACTCCATTGGTCACAGGCCTCCACTCTGGAAAAAGAATCACCACCCTCTGTCTTCTACCTTTTGAGCCAGTTCTGTATCCAAATGGCGAGTTTTCCCTGTATTCCATGAGATCTAACCTTGCTAATCAGTCTCCCATGGGGAACCTTGTTGAACACTTACTGAAGTCCATATAGATCACATCTACTGCTCTGCCCTCATCAATCCTCTTTGTTATTACTTCAAAAAATTCAATCAAGTTTGTGAGACATGATTTCCCACGCACAAAGCCATGCTGACTATCCCTAATCAGTCCTTGCCTTTCCAAATACATGTGCACCCTGTCCCTCAGGATTCCCTCCAACAACTTGCCCACCACCAAAGTCAGGCTCACTGGTCTATAGTTCCCTGGCTTGTCCTTACCATCCTTCTTAAACAGTGGCACCATGTTAGCCAAACTCCAGTCTTCCGGCACCTCACCTGTGACTATCGATGATGCACATATCTTAGCAAGAGGCCCAGCAATCACTTCCCTAGTTTCCCACAGAGTTCTAGGGTACACCTAATCAGGTCCTGGGGATTTATCCACTTTTAAGAGATCCAGCATGTCCTCCTCATAATGTGGACATTTTTCAAGATGTCACCATCTATTTCCCTACATTCTGTATCTCCCATGTCCTTCTCCACGGCAAACACTGATACAAAATACACTCATTCAGAACTGCACTGAAATATCAGCCTCCATGGTGGTTCTCAAATCTTGAGTAAGTATTGAACCAATAACCTTCTGCCTCAGAGTTGAGAGTGCTACCAACTGAGCTATGGCTGGCATCTTTATAGTATATATAATATGCTAGAATTGTAATAATTCTCTAAGGCTTTCCAACTTGTAGCTAACTTTTTAAATATCACAAAGATCTTTAATAGTATGAATCTGTTTATTTAATTTATTCTTTTATGGAATGTGGTCATCGCTGTCAAATCCAGCTTTGTTGCCGATCCCTGATCGCACTTGAACTGAATGATATTACAAAACTATTTTGGAAAACTATTAAAGCTCAAGCATGTTATTGTGGTAGGCCAGGCCAGATAAGAAAGGTGGTTTCCTTCCCTTTTTATAGAACAGAATCATCTTCCAAATACAAAACCATTACACACAAGGTTGGGGTATCTGTCAAAGAAATTAGGTGGATTCTTGTGGTGCTTAATGTTTATTACCACCATGGTCTCCAATTCTCTTGTTCTTGAAAATGATATAGTAAAGAGGATTGCTTCCTAATCTGAGTTGGGAGCTAAACTTGGGCAATAATTGGGGAGTGATGCCACTGCCTTCTCAGTTCAGACCTTGTGCAGAAAACTGCACATGTAGAACTTTTGTGCAAGTCTAATCACATCAGTATGCTGGACTGAAAGAATCATACAGTACAAATGGTGGCCTGTGAAAAGTCCATGCAGTTATTAGAGAATGGGAGGAAATTGGGGACAGGTGTTTATAAATGTGACGTTATGTACTAATGCTGTGGTGTTGTTGTTGGATACAGGCTTGGGCAGATGCATTCCGGAGTTCTCCAGACCTCACTGGGGTCGTGACTGTGTATGAAGAACTGAGGAGGAAAGGGCTTGAGTTCCCTATGACTGACCTTGATGCATTGTCTCCCATTCACACGCCTCAACGAGTAAGCTTGAATTGCGGTCTGGCTATTGTCATGGCCCTGATATGATTTTTATTCAGCTGAAAAAATGGCTGATTCTTTGTTTTCAAACTATTTTGGTTGAAAGTGACTCTCAGAACCTTGATGTTTTGGGTAAGTGGTGCCATACTTCTAAAGCAGCTTTCTTTTATGCATACCATCCAGTTTATGACTGTGGTTGTTTGGAGACCTGTGCATGCAGTGCAAACCTAATTGGTGACATTCAGATATGGAATTACAAAAACATTAGTTACAGATTAGAGAGGCCACCTCACTTTCAAGGACTTTGACAAAGAATAGATTTTTTTTTAAATTCGGTGTCCCAAAGGAGTTCAGGTTTGACAACATTTGTGGATAGTGAAAAAAGAGTTGACCTTTCAAATCTAACTCCTCAGAACTTGAGGACTGTTAGAGTTGGGTTGTAATTTTCTTAGGCCAAGAGCAGTTAAGAATAGGAACAAATTACTGCAGATGCTGGCATCTGTGCTAAAACCAACAAATCTTTTTTTTAGATTAGATTAGATTAGATTACTTAGTGTGGAAACAGGCCCTTCGGCCAACAAGTCCACACCGACCCGCCGAAGCGCAACCGGCGCTGTGAGGCAGCAGTGCTAACCACTGTGCCACCGTGCCGCCCACATGCTGGAGATCACAGTGGGTCAGACAGCATTCATGAGCGATAGTAAGGTAATGTTTCAAGTCCAGATGACTCTTCAGAGCTTTGAAGAGTCCTCTAGACTCAATGCTAGCTTGCTGTCTCAACTGATGCTGTCTTAACCCGCTGTGATCTCCAGCATTTGTTGTTTTCAGCAGTCACGAGTGTTTGAGGAGGGGAATGATGAAAGTGGTTTTGACAAAGGCTGTATCCAATTTATAATGTTCTCTGGTTTTGCAATCTAGATTGGGAAATTTGATAATGGTAGCTTGCATTGAAATGGGGTCAAATAAGCAAGGGGGGCTCCGAGACCAGATGAGCTTGGAGAGGAATGTGCAGACCAAAATTAGAACAAGAACGTGCCCAAGGTGAGGGTTGCTTGGGGCTGTTTAACTTGGAAAGTGTGATGAAGGCAGCTGAATAGGTGTTCTCAATGTTCATGACAAGAAGTTCTTGAGGCCTCTCCACACATTGAAGGGGAGTGAGATTCAAGAATTGTGGGGATAAATGAAGTAGCTTTTCAAGAAATTGGGTTTTGCCAGTGGAAAAGGAGGCCCATTAATGCTTAATGTAGTCCAGCCAGGCCTGGCAATGGTTGATCAAACCAATTGTGCAGCAAGTACTTCACCCCAGGTTTGTTTGGACTTGTGACTAAAGGTGGGGGTTACACCAGAATAAGTGGATCAAAATGACAGATTTTAAGAGTTATATTGGCACTAATTATACCAAAGGTACCAGGGAGAGACTGGTTTGGTTTATCAGGGACTGCTAAAGTGTTGTAGGAGGTGGGGGCAAAATGCTTAACAGTTTGAACTTGAAAGTGAAGTTGCAAATTACTGAGGAACCTGTATTTTTGTCCATCCCTCATTTCCCTCCAACTAAGTGGCATACTACCAATTAATAGTCAACAACATTGGCTGTGGACTAGGCCAGACCAGGCAAGGATGGCAGACTCCTTCCATCAAAGACATTAGTGGGCCCAGTTTTTTAAAACTCTGATCAATGATAGTTTCATGGTCAATATCACTCAGATTAGTGTTATATTCACTATTTAACAAAATAGAATCTAGTAGCCATTTTATCTCCCTAAGCATTAGTCTGGTCCTCTGGATTGCTAACCAGTCGACATTGGTGCTGCAATATGAACAATATTTGAGTCAGCTGTGATGCATGGAACTCTGGCCACTTAGATTAAATAAAGTATGACTCTAGACTCTGTAACAAGGCTCAGATCAATTGTCTTGGTGTGGATCAAGCTGAGCACTCTTTCCTGCATATAATTGTTCAGCTAATGAAATGGATGAGCTAACCGAGTTATTAAAGAATCTCCTAAATCTTACACAATATCCTGCTGAGTAAAGTGCGAAGAACGTGTTTTCCCAGTTAATTTGCGTAATTCAGGAACAGTAGTCCAACATCAGGCATTTGTTCAAAATGTACATCTGAATTTTGTCCTGCTGCTAACCTTGGATGTTAATGATGGAAACTTGTCTTTTTTTTTGGACCAGATGCCAGCATTTGTTGCTGTTCCCTAATTGCCTTTGAGAGCAGTTAAAAGGCAACTGTATTGTTATGCATCTGGGTGGAATTTTGGCATTTATTGCTGAAAGAATAGAGTAAAAAAAAGTAGGAGGAAATTTAGTGTTGCAACTGTACAAAGTGTCAGGGAGACTGCGCCTGGAGTATTGCATACAATTTTAGACCACTTGAGGGATGTGTTGGATGCATTTCAAAGGAAGTTCATCAGATTGATTCCAGAAATGAAAGGCTTGTCTTACGAAGAAAGATTAAGCAGTTGAGGTTTATACTCTTCAGAGTTGAGAAGAATGAGAGGAGTCTAATTGAAGCACAAGATGCTAAAGGAAATTGGGAAGGGGGAGAAACAGAAGTCAAAAGGATGTTTCCTCATGTGGAGCAATCCAGAACAAGAGGTCCTACTTTGAGCATAAGCGATAGCAAATTTAAAACAGATGAGAAATTATCCTTTTAAAGGATCTGTGGAATTCACCACGCAAGAGTGTGGTGGATGCTGGGACATTAAGGAGGAAATAAACCGATTTTGAATTAGTCATGAGTTTAAGGGTTGCGAAAAGCAGGCAGGAAAATGAAGTTGAGACTGCGAGGAGATTGGCCATGATTTTGTCAAATGTCAGAATAGAGTTCAGGGGTCTGATAACCCACTCCTGCTTCTAGTCCTTGTGTTCTTATTCTATATTCTTATGGAGTCTCATTTAAGCCAGAGCAGATAAAGATACCGATTTCCTTCCCAAATGACTAATGATCCAGATGGTATTTCACAACAGTTGCTGATAGTGACAATGAAACTGAGACAAGCTTTTGTTTCAGATTTATAAAATTGAATTTATTTATTAATTTCAGTTCTGCAACTGCTATAATGGGGTTTGAATGCACATCCCCTGCAGCAATAGTCTGGACCTTTTGGATTACAAGCTCAGAGACATTGCTGCCCCACTACCATCTCTTCTGGACTCCTCCTGTGCGCAAGCCTTCATTTTACTCTTGTTTTATTTTTCAGACTATTCCCGAGGTTGACCCAGCAGTCTCTCAAAATTCTTCCCCAGTGCAGCCAGCAATGTTCCCGGTCTCTGAGCAGCCCATTCCTGTGGTATCCACAGAAGGTGGAATCACTCCTTCCCTTGAACAGGTAAAATCAGTTCTACTCCTGCCTCTGAAAATCCAATACTAAAACTGCAGTCATGTTTCACTGATGCGTAGCACATTATGCGGTTTTTCTTTTGAGGTTCTTATGCTTAGCATGCATTTCTCATCTGCATTTCCTTCCTTTCAGGGAAAACCACATTCACAGGAGAGAAATTCCATTGGGTAGAAATGTTCTTTCGCCCTGCCCTCCCCCACCTGCTGCAAGACAGTATTTCCTGGCTATTCTTAAGAATTGTATTACAGTTAAAAGAGCTAGCCTTAGGTCAAGAAACTAGATTACCTGGATAGTTTTTCATAGAGTAAAGGAAGTTAAGGAAAGACTTGATAGAAATGTTCAAAATTATGAAGGATTTTGATGAAAAGAAGCTGTTCTCACTGGCAGAAATATGAGAGCTAAATATTTTACAATGAATTCACAGAATGTGGAATACGCTTCCTTAAAAATTGTAGCATCCACATTCTTTGGTAGATTGCAAAAGGGAACTAGATAAGTCCCTTGAAGGGGGAAGGATGGCACAGATATGGGATGGAGCGGGAGGAGTGAGACTAATTAAATGGCTGTGAAAGAACAGACAAAAATTGGATAGGCCAGATGAACTTCCTGCCCCCCCCCCCGCCACCCCACAAATCTATGATTCTGTAATTGAAAGGGGTTCTGTCGTGGCTGACTGTGCCTTCAGCCTGCTTCCACTGATTAAAATTGCTATTTAGAAATGCTAGCTGCCATTGAACGGAATCAATTTTAACTGTAATATCATGGCTCAAGTACTTGCTCTACTGTTAGTCATTAATAAAGACATGCTAACTTATCAAATGATTTGTCATTCAGTCGCCACCTGCTGGTAGCACTTGGGATAATACAGCTGCAGTCAAATCCATTTGGTTAAGCCTGACTTTGGAACTGTATTTTAAATGTATGTTTTGCAGGTTGCGAAACTGCGCAGCGAACTGGATGTTGTTAATGGTAATGTAAAGGTGATGTCTGAAATGCTGACAGAGATGGTCCCAGGTCAAGAAGATTCCTCCGATCTTGAACTACTTCAGGTGAAGCAATATTTTAAGATAAAAATAGAAGCAGGCTTTTCAATCACCTGAGCCTCTTTTGCCATTCCATTAGATTTTGCTGAATCTACACCTCAAATCCATTTGCCTGTCTTTGCTTCATATTTTTTCAAAAATAGGATTGTGCTGGTCCTCGGTGAAAAACATGATCCATCTGGCCAATCCCATAGTTAGTTTCAAAAGAAAGGTAAACTTTAACTCCCCTCAATTGGTTCTATTGCCAAAATCTAGACCTTTTCCTCTTTGTTGCCGCTGTCTCTTTTGATGTCATGTTCCCCACATACACGGTCAACTTGCAAAATATTCACCTTCAGCTTCTGACCTGGACCCCTTTCCCTTGGGTTCATTTTGTTCTTATCCCTTGGCATCTTTAATCTGTGATAGTTAATGCAACAATTCTCTTAAGCCATCTTTTGGATATAAGTGATCCACACCCAGGACTTGATGAACATATGATTAGTCTTCATCTCATAATTAAAACATTATGTTCTTAAATTGATGTGTCCTTGTATTGCTAATCCTACAAATTCTGACTATGTAATAAACAGAAACATGGAACAGGAGGGGAAGAGGAGGAGGAGGAGAATGGCAGTTTGATGTTAAAAATGTAAATACTTGCCCTGATAGCAGTTGAGTTCTGTTCAAATGGAAAGTATCGAGAACATCTCTTAATAACACACACAGTTTAATGAGCCTTCGGGACTAGAAGGTTCCAGGATTCAATCATGTTCCCGGTCAGTGGTACAGATTAACATTTCACCTGAATACCCTAACATTAACGAGGTGAAAATTGATTTTTATTAATGGCCTTCTGCACTGGTAGCTATAGTTACTGATGTATGATCATAGGCAAGAATTGGACCAGGCGTACTAATTAGCCAGCTGATATTGTGTAGGCTTGTGCAGGAAGAATAGCCGCTTGCTTGAAGGTAGCTGGTACTCTTTGAACAAGGAGACCAGATTTTCAAGGAGCAGCAGAATTGAAGGAAGAAAAATTTGTTCAATACTTAAACTTTCACTTGGAAATAATTTATCTTTGTCTGCCATGCCTGCAGAAAATATAACTGTTGTTTAGTTCTTTAGCAGTTACCTATTACACATTTTCCACAACAGGAGCTGAACAGAACATGTCGAGCAATGCAGCAGAGGATCCTGGAGCTGATTTCAAGAGTCACTAATGAGCAAGTGACAGAGGACCTCTTGCATGTCAATGACAACCTTAATAACATATTTCTCCGATATGACAGGTAATCTAGTGCACTTCCTCAGCTATGCTGAATGATTTTTTCATGAAGTTATTTGCATATTTATATTTATTATGTATTTACATATAAACATGCATATATGAAAACAACTTTCACAATCTTGATGTCTGAAAGCACAGTTTTTAAAAGTATAGTCACTGGCCACGTAAGAATGTGGCAACCCAACTGATGGGCAGCACCATCCCTTCCACTAGTGTGATAATGGCCATTTAATCAGTTTTAGTATTGTTGGATCTGGAATACGTTATTAATGACTAGGACATGAGAAAAACCCTTCCTGTACACTTCTGAATGTTCACCTGACAGGGTAGGCCAGGCCTCAGTCTGTCATATCTGAAAAACAGCATCATACTGTGTTGCACTGATTATGATCTTTTGTGGAGCTTAAATGCACATTGTCTTCCAATTCATTGGTGAGATTAGAATTGAAATAAATGTAAAATCAATTTTAGTCTCAATTCCCATAACCTACGTTTAAACATGTTGCCAAGTTACAATTTCAATTTTTAATCTCCAGCATGCCCAGTATGTAACTTTTAGTTTGCAAAGATGTTGTGCAGTAAAAAGTTGAAGAGTTTTGAAAGATATTAAATTGGTTGAGAACTAATGGTGCTTATGGAATCTGACTGCATTCTGGCTCAAAGTTGTAAAGACTGAAAATTCTTTGCCCTCTCATAGAATCATAAACTGATAGTCAGACATTTAGTATTTTTGTCTAGTGGTCCTCAATGTATATCTACGTCATTGTTTTTCACATTTTTATTCAGGTTTGAAAGGTTCAGAACTGGACAGAATACCACTAATCGGGTGAGTACAATTCAACTCCTTGGAGTAAAGCCACCTTATCTAGTTTGAGTTGTTACAGACACATGGTAAATATCTCAGATTAAAGATAGATGACATTTCGTGTGTGTTGCTTGAAGTGTGAAGCACAGTTGTGCTGTACAATATAGGCCTTGTGGATCCTGGAACACTGATTTATGGTAATTGGCAAAAGAAATCTGGCAAGGCATAGAGCTGGTGGTTAAACCATAGAATCCTTATAATGTGCAAGCAGGCCATTTGGCCCATCGAGCCCATTCTACTCCAAACAGCATCCTACCCAGACCCACATCTCTGTACCCTAGCCCTGTAAACCTACATTTCCCTGACTATTCCACCTAGCCTGCACATCCCTGGACACTGGGTGGATTGGCCATGCTAAATTGCTTAACCTGCACATCTTTGGACTGTGGGAGGAAACAGGAGCATCTGGAGGAAACCTATGCAGACCAGAGGAAAATGTGCAAACACCACACAGACAATTACTCAAGGGTAGAATCTAACCCAGGTTCCTGGTCCTGTGAGGCAACAGTGTTAATCACTGAGCGACCACGCCGCTAAATGAAGAAATGCTTTAATGTTTATGCTGAGCTGGAAACCACAAGCAATGACGGTAGGGGAAGCAAGTTCAATAAATTTAAAAAAGAAAGACAACATCTTTTATTGAATTTTAAATGGTTGTGGAAGGGGCAGTGGATTCAGCATAGAAGTGCTGAATAGATCCTCCCGTGCTGTATGACTTCCATTCCACTGGCAGTCAATAATGCTTAACATTTCAATCAACTCTTCAATCCTCCTTTAAGATTAGATTAGGTTCCCCACAGTGTGGAAACAGGCCACTTTGGCCCAACAAGTCCACACCGACCCTCTGAAGAATAACCCACCCAGATCTATTCTCCTACATTTACTTCTGATTAATGTAACACAATGGGCAATTTAGCATGGTCAGTTTGCCTGACCTGCACACCTTTGGACTGTTTGGAGGAAACTGGAACACCTGGAGGAAACCCACAGAGATACGGAGAATGTGCAAACTCCACACGTTGAGTCACCTGAGGTGGGAATTGAACCCGGGTCCCTGGTGCTGTGAGGCAGCAGTGTTTACCACTGAGCCACCATGCAACATTGGGAGCATCCAATGTGGAAAGGTCAGCCCCCAATACCCATAGATGTAAGATCTATTTCTTCTCCACCTGCAAAGGTGCATCTTGCCAACTTGATAATATCAGAGGTCATTTTCTTGCTTGCATGGTTCCAAATATTTAGTCGCTTGCCTGTTATGGACTACACCAAACACTCTTCATATGAATAAAGGAGATAGTCCAGACCCTAATTTTTATCTTATTTAAAGGTGAGTGTAAGATGCTGTGCTCCAGGTGAAATGCAATTGGCCACGCTACTCAGCTTTAAGCAGAGCTCACCTTATTCATGCATCAAATTTATAATAAAATCAAAAGAACGAAGAGTTGTATAACTTTGATTGTAGTGGTAATCTTTACAAAGTAAGAGATTGTTTAACTTCTAAACTGCAACTGTTCCAATATAGTAACATCCCATAAACACATCCTTGGTGAAAGCAAATTCAGTAAAATAGATTGTTTCACATGCAATTCTGGCAGCAGAGTGAGAAAATTGTGGGAGAGAGAAAAAGAGAGCTACAGCTTTTTGCTGTCACCAGGAGAGGTGTAACAGCTTCCACAGCTAACTTCAAACCCTAACAACTACTGAAAGCCTAGTTCTGTGGGAGTCTGACTCCACCCATTCATGCTGCTTCTATTGTTCTAACTTTTTTTTTAAATACTGAAGGCCTCACAAGCTGTTTACTTTATTGGCTTTGAGTAGACAGCTTGGTACCTCAGTCTCAACCTCCCTTCACTTGTATGAAAAAAAGGACAAAATGCACCTCTTATAGCCATCATATCGTTACATCTCTCTCCTTTAAAAAAAAGCTGAACCTACAATATACAAATCCTCATTTTTAAAAACCTTTTGTCTTACACTATTAGTACACTACAATACGTATACTTAGACTCGAAGCATGCATACATTCAACACTATGGTCCATTTCAATTGACCACTTCTGCCACTGAATATCTTTTGTCTTCCTTCACCACAATTGTCACAATGGGTCAATAATTACATTCTTAACCTATATAAAATTCAAATTGAATGGCTACGTTAATAAGCTGTTTTTAAGCAGTCTGGTATTTTTATCCTTAAATTTTTCCAAAAATTTTAAGGGGTTATAATCGATATATACAATTTCTCAGATATATTACTGACAACATAAGTGTTGAAGTGTTGCAATGCCAACACCAAGCTCAAGGTTTCCCTCTCAATTGTGGAATATTTTTGTTGATGAATATTCCAACTTTTTGGGAAAATACCCAACAGATATTTCTGTTCTCTCATTTTGCAAGAGTACAGCATCAACACCCACATCATTCACAGGAATAGCCATCTGGAATAACTGTGCATAGTTATGTATGGCTCACAATGGGGCCATGATTAACACAGCTTTTAGGTTGGCAAATGCCTTCACACTTTCTTCTGTCCACTGAAATTTTATGCACTCTTTCAAGTCAGTCAGTGGAGCAACTACACAGCTAAAGTTTGGTACAAATTTTCAATAGAACTCATTCAAAACCAGGAATCTTAGTACTTCCCTCTTCGATGGCATGGGAAACTCACTAATAACCTTTTGTTTTCACATCCCGTGTAGCCATTTGTCCGTGTCCAATGACATGACCTAGAAACTTGGGCTTTTGCGCGTGAACTCTTAGCCAGGTTTATCACAAAGCCCGCCTTCCAAAGTAGAGTGAACAATTCTGATGGATGCTTCAAAAGTTCCTTCCACATGTGACTAAAAATCACCCGATCGTCTATGTACACCACACAATTGGTAATCCCGAAATGACTTTTTTGGTCAGTCTTTGAAATGTGGCTGGCGCATTCTTCGTACCAAACGATAGATTTTAAACTGCTACAGTCCATTCAGTGTCACAAAAGCCAAAACTTCCTTTGTTGCTTTGGATAAAGGTGTCTGCTAGTATCCTCTGAGTAAGTCCATCTTCGACATAGATGTTGCTTGTCCCTTCTCAATGCAGTCTTCCAAACATGGCATATCAAAGCACGGCTTATACACTTAATGGTAATTTCCTGGCGCATGTTAATGAACAAAGAGCCCTTGGAGTGAAGGTCCACAGTTCCTTGAAAGTGGAGTCACAGGTCGCGAGGATAGTGAAGAAGGCGTTTGGTATGCTTTCCTTTATGGGTCAGAGTATTGAGCACTGGAGTTGGGAGGTCATGTTGCAGCTGTGTAGGACATTAGTTAGGTCTCTTTTGGAATATTGTGTGCAATTCTGGTCTTCCTCCTATTGGAAGGATGTTGTGAAACTTGAGAAGGTTCAGAAAGGATTTACAAGGATGTTGCCAAGATTAGAGGGTTTGAGCTATTGGGAGAGGCTGAATAGGCTGCGGCTGTTTTCCCTAAGGCTGAGGAGGGTGACTTAGAATTTTATAAGATCATGAGGGGCATGGCTAGAGTAGATGGACAAGGTCTTCTCTCTGGGGTGGTGGAGTCCAGAACTAGAGGGCATAGGTTTAGGGTGTGAGGGGAAAGATTTAAACAGGACCTAAGGGGCAAATGTTTCATGCAAAGGGTGATGCATGGATGGAATGAATTGCCAGAGGATGTGTTGGAAGCTGGTGCAATTACATCATTTAAAAGGCATCTGGAAGGGTATATGAATAGGAAGGGTTTAAAGGGATACCAGCCAAGTGCTGGCAAATGGGACTAGATTAGGGTAACTGGTTGACATGGACAAGTTGGACCCAAGGATCTGTTTCCTTGCTGTACATCTCCATGACTCTATGCATTTTTAGATTAGTACTTCACAGTTTATTCCCACATAGCTCACCTGTAACAACTCTTTCAGGTCTTTGATTTTCCACTGGAAGGTAACTCATTTTTATACCAGTTTTTGACAATTTCCTCATTGTCCAGTTTAATTTGAGTAATGTCCTCTCACCACCTGCCCCAAAGCTAATTCAAACGGGCTGAATTTCGTTGACTCGTTAAGTGCATCCCTAATTGCAAAACATACAAATAGAATTCAGTTATCCCAATCCTGCAGATAGCCTTGGCTTTAGGCCCTCACCGTGGTCTTTAAGGTTTGATGTCGCCATTGTAACAATCCCTATGATTCTAGATGGTACATAGTGGATTTGAATTGTTTTATTCTGAAGCTATCCATAACTTCCATGAACAACTTGGATGTAAAATGTGACCCTTGATCTAACTGTATTTCTACGGATAGTCCATATGTGGTTAAACAAAAATTGAGTAACTCTTTTACAATCCTTTTAGCTGTGATATTGTGTAATGGAATGGCCTCCAGCAATCTAGTAGGCACGTCCATTATGGTCACCAAACACTGCCCACTTTTTGTTTGAGATAGGGGTCCTATGCAATTAAGACTCTTGTAAAAGGTTCCTTAATGCAGGAATAGGTATTAAAGGTCCTGGTTTTATCACTGTCAGATGTTTTCCTATTATCTGACACATATGACATGTCCATCAAAAGTTAACCACATCCTTATGCAGTCCAGGCCAATAAAAATAATTTTTTTGTACTTTGGCTTGAGTTTTCATTACACTCAAATAGTTCATGTGCTACCTGCAACACTTCCTTTCTATAACCCACCAGTAATACAACTTGATGAACTCCTGCACATTTTGCATCTGCCTAAATATGTGATGGTCTCTATTTCCTCATCAAGACTTAATTTTTAAGATAGTAACATATTGCAATACAGACTCCTCTTCTGTATGCTTTTTGATACAAAAATCTTTATTGTGGTTAAAACACCTGAGATCTCTTGTCTCTTTCCCCCTCATGAGTTTGCTTTTTATCCTGTGATAAAATATCTTTAATATAGTCAATGAGATCGCGTTTTCCCTTACCACCTGAGGATTTCTCTTTCCCAATTTCTATCCCTCTCGGATTGAAATTGATGTCAGAAGCCAAACTTTGATTTATGAACCAACTCATAATCATCTACTATTTCCATTGCTAATCTTGAGTTTTAACACACTGATCTTCCACGAGTTCTCACTACTTCAGGAAGTGAATTTCTGAACTCTTCCAAAATAGTCAGTCTAAGAGCATCATGTGTTTGATATATTTTCAATGTTTTTATCCACCTATCAAAATTACTTTGATCCTTTCAAACTCTTTATACGTCTGACCAGTTTCCCCCCTCAGATTCTGAAAACGTTGTCTGTTGGCACTAGCTCATATGCACTTAAGATGGCTTTTTCACCTCCTCATACTACCCAGCTACCACCTCTGAAAGTGATGCAAATACCTCACCTAGCCCTACTTACAAGTTTATTTTAATCAACAACACCCACATCGTCACTAGTCATTTTGTTTGTTTAGCCATTTTCTCAAATGAAATGGAAAAATCTTCTACATCCTGCTCATCAAACTTTAGTAACTCTAGGTTGTATTTAAACAGATCCCATCAGGCTTTTGGCTAGTATGGGTTTGCTCTTCAGCACTATGCCTATTATTACACTTACTTTTCTACCTTTGTCTCTGCCATTTTAAGTCAACTTTCCTCTTTCATTACTAAGTTCAAACACTCACTTTTTTTCCCCCTCTTCTCGTTTTTTATTCCCTGTCTTCTGCTAGGGCCATCCTTTCCTTTCCTTTTTCCCTGCTTTTAATCATAATTCAAACTGTTTCATTTCCTTTTTATGTTCTGCCAGGGTAACTTTCTTTTCCTTTTTTCCCTTGCCATGTCATTAATTCAAGGTGCTTCATTTGCAATTGAATTTTAGCCATTCCAATGATTCTGAATGCATTCCAGGCAAATGTATATGTTAAGCTATTGCAGCAATTATCTCCCCTGTCCTCTCATACACAGACATCTACAACTTCTGCTTACTTGCCAATTCCAAAAGCTTTGCCTTGCTCACTTTCTGTAAACACCCGAAGGGACGACTTCCACCCTCAGGCAAAGTCTTAGCAACTGAAAGAGCCATTGTTAGATGAGGCCATTGTCCCGTTAAAACCAACCAAATACAACATCTGGGCAAAAACCCACTAAAGCTCACCACTCACTATCCTTGAGTCCAACAGTCCTAAATTCAATATGGAATTAGAGACAAGCCCCCAATTTGTTATTGACCAGACCAAACTCCCTTCAAATATATCAAGGAGATATCTAAACACCAACTTTTATCTTATTTAAAGGCAAGTGTAAAGTGCTGTGTTCCAGATATAATTTGATTGGCCACGCTCCTCGGCTTTAAGCAAAGCACACTTTATTCTAACCTTTAGTTAAAAAAAAAACAAGCAAAAGAAAGAAGCATTGGTATAACTTTAACTGGATTGAAAAACTTAACAAAATAATTGTTTATTTAACCAGCAATAGATATGTAGTAACAATATAGTAAAGTTCCATAAACATACCCTTGGCAAAGGCAAATTCAGTAGTATAAATTGTCTGACATGTAATTCTAGCAGCAGAGGGAGAACATCCTAGTAAAGTGAGAATTCCAGTTTTTTTTGTAGTGGCTGAGAGATGTAACTGCAGCTAACTTCAAACCCCAATAACTACTGAAAGCTAAACTAAAACCCTAGTTCTGTGGGAGTCTGACTCCACCCATCATGCTGTTCCTATTGTTCTAACTTTAAACCCCCAAGGCCTTACAAGCTGTTTACTTTATTGGCTTTGAGTACCCAGCTTGTCACCTCTGTCTTAAAACCCCTTCAAAAAAATGCCAGAATTAAACTTAAAGCCATAATATCGTCACATACCTTTAAGAATTAATTTGTCAGTGTATGCCCTCTTGAGTTAATTTTACATTAAGCAGTCAATGTTGTAATAAATTGTTGCTTTATTTCTCTTCTCCATCACTTTCTAAAGGTGTCCAGTGGTTCAGAGAACACAGATAATTTAATCAATCTTACACCAAGCTCTCCAGCTGTTGTCACTCCAGTTACTGCCTCTAATCTTTCAACACAGTTAGCAGGGCTCAGTAAGTATTGGTTTCTTTTCATTATTAACACAGAGAATGGGTGAAAATACTGTTTTCCCCTCTGCATTTGTTTCACGGGCAGCATTACTCCTTGATACAGCATCTAGGTGATAGTTTTCTCTTTCTGAGCCAGGGCAGTATTTCGAGGAGCCATCACAGCTAAGTCTGGTTCTGTCTTATTACTACTGGTTCCAATAAGATTCACCTGTTTGGTATGTCAAATTACGGTTCTGACTAGCTAGTCTATAGTCTTCCCATGCAGAATGTGAAATCTGTTTCTGCAATTGATAGTGTTTCATCTTTGGTTATTTGAGGTTGAAACTAATTATATGCTGAATAAATTCAACATCGGTTGAAGATTGTATGAAATTTATATGTATTAATATACTTTATTCTTAAAGAAAGGTGGGTGTCAAAAGGGGCTAAAAGGTTTGGGCTTGTAGGTACAGAGTATGCTGAAGGTCAAGAAAGGAAATAGCAAACTGGGGGATTCAAACCAGCCACATATCTCCCTTCTCAGCACCAGGACATTGAATGTAGCCACCTCTGCTGTACTCCTACTAACTGAGGTCAAAAACAGACTTTGAAGCTTGACCTTCCTAGTATCTTTGGTTCAGTCCACTGCAGTGATCACTTACTGAGCTATAAGGCAGCTGTGGAACGAAGTTGGTGACTTCCAAGAAGTACAAACATAAGAAATAAAAGCAGGAATATGCCATTTGGCTTTTCATAGCTAATCCGATTATGGCTTTAACTCTACTTCCTGCATGTCCTTGATAGACTTTGACTCTTTTTTCAATCAAGAATCTGTTGAACTTGGACTGAAAAATATTCAGTGACCCAGCCTTCACTGTATTCTAGAGAATTCCACAGATCAACTGCCCTCCTGAGAAATTTCTGTGTCTCATGCTAAATGGGAGACTCCTTATTTTTCGACACTCCCATATTCTAGTTTTTCCCACACAAGCAAGCATCCTTTCAGTATCCACTTTCTCAAGGATCTTGTTTCAAAAACAAATCACCTCTCAATTCTTTTAAATTATACATGCATGACCTTACCAATCTTTCCTATAACATTCCAAGCAATCATTTGAGTTAACTTGTGCTGTAATGTTTTTTAAAATATTTATTAATGGATGTGGGTGTTGCTGACAGGCCCAAAATTTAGTGTCCATCCCTAGTTCCTCTTGAGAAGGTGGTGATGAGCTACCCTCTTGAACTACTGCACTCCATTTTCATTCAGTCGACTGTTGGGGAGGTGTTCCATGATTTTTATTCAGCAACACCAAAAGAACGCTATATATTTTATAGTGGTGAGTGGCTTGCAAGAAACATGAGGTGGTAGTATTTCCGTGTATCTGCTGACCTTTTCTTTCTTGATGATAGTGGTCACAGGTTTGGAAGGTTATTTGTAAGGAGCCTTGGTGAATTTCTGCAATGCATCTTGTAGGTGGTACGCCCAGCTGCTGCTGAGTATAAATGGTGGAGGGAGTGAGCATTTGTGGATGTCACCCAAGTAAAATGAGTTGCTTTGTTCCGGATAGTGTCAACCACCTTGTATTGTTGGAGCTGCACTTCCCCAGGCAAGTGGGGAATATTCTATCACTCTACTGACTTTTGCCTTGTCGATTCTGTACAGGATTTGGGGAGTCAGGGGATGAGTTACTTGCTGCAATACTCCTAGCTTCTGAACTGCAATTTTATGCAGCTTAGTCCAGCTCAATTTCTGATTAATGGCATAACTTCTGAGAAAGGCAAATGGGATTTCATTGTTTATTGCAGGTAAATGGAAAAAATTTTTGAAAAATTGTTGGGAATCGCAATCTTAATGTTGCGTTCGTGAATAACATATTTCCATTGTCAAGGAAAGCCCATCCATGTTATAACAGTAAGGATGACAGAAAAAACCTTTACACTGATTTAAAATGTCAAATTTGATATTGCAAGGAATGGTTCAGATGAATTGCACAGTACATGAGGCTAGATAAATGTACAAGGGTGAAAAGGGTACAAGGTACTTTACTGCAGTACTGAATGTTTCTAAACTTTATTAATCAGTTGTTGGAGGCTTTGGAGTTCATTTGGTGGCCGTTCAGATTCTGATGCGTTTTATGATTTTATTTCACTGGGTATGTGTGATGTAATACAGGAGGCCACTAACTTTGGATAAGGGGCTGATCATTCAGGACTGAGATGAGGAAAAAGGTCTTCAAAGGCTTCTGAATCTTTGGAATTCCTTCACCCAATGTGTAGCTCCAATATTGAGTCTGTTTGAGGCTAAGGTAGACATATGTTGTGTCTCTCAGGGAAGTGGAGATTTTGGGAGCCAGTGGGAAAATGGAGTTGAGACTGAAAGTGATTCATGATCATACTGAATGATGTAGAATGGTCAAGGGACATGTTGACCCTTGCTCCGGTTTACTTTACTTGTGTGTTCTTATAGGTAAAAACAATGACTGCAGATGCTGGAAACCAGATTCTGGATTAGTGGCGTTGGAAAAGCGGTGCAGTTCAGACAGCATCCAAGGGGCAGTAAAATCGACGTTTCAGGCAAAAGCCCTTCATCTGGAAAAAAGGCAGAGTGTCTGAAGGGTGGGGAGATAAATGAGAGGAGGGTGGAGGCAGGAAGAAAGTGGCATAGAGAACAATAGGTGAGTAGGGGTGGGGATGGAGGTGATAGGTCAGGGAGGAGGGTGGAGTGGATAGGTGGAAAAGAAGATAGGCAGGTAGGACAAGTCATGGGGACAGTGCTGAGCTGGAAGTTTGGAACTGGGGTGAAGTGGTGGAAGGGGAAATGAGGAAACTGTTGAAGTCCATATTAATGCCCTGGGGTTGAAGTGTTCCAAGGCGGAAGATGAGGCGTTCTTCCTCCAGGCGTCGGGTGGTGAGGGAGTGGCGGTGAAGGAGGCCCAGGACCTCCATGTCCTCGGCTGAGTGGGAGGGGGAGTTGAAATGTTGGGCCACAGGGCGGTGTGGTTGATTGGTGCGGGTGTCCCAGAGATGTTCCCTAAAGCGCTCTGCTAGGAGGCGTCCAGTCTCCCCAATCTAGAGAAGACCGCATTGTGAGCAACGGATGCTGTCTGAACTGCTGTGCTTTTCCAGCACATAATCCAGAATTGTGTGTTCTTATGTCGAATGCTATGCTACATGTTTAGAGCAAATCAGCTAATCTCATTCCCCTGTCCTTTCCCCTTTAACCCTGCAAATAATTTCTCTTCAGTTGCTTTTCCAATCCTCTTTTGAAAGCACCAATTGTATCTGTCTCCAAACTGAAGCAGTCCATTCCAGATCTTTTGCCTTGTGTTGCTGTTGGTTCTTTTACTGCCGTTTTAAATCTGTCTCCTCTCGTTCTCAACCCCTTTGTCAATTAGAACAATTTCTCTCCATCTACACTCCATCCACCATGATGTTGAGTATCTGTATCAAATCTCCTCAACTTTCTCTTTTCTATCTTCTTGAAAGGAAAAACTCAGCTTCTCTCCAGTCTGTCAGTATAACCAAAGTGTCTCATCCCTGGAGCCATTCTGGTAAAGCTTATCTCTCAAGTCTGTACTTTCCAGTCACACAGCCACCTTCCATTCCATGCTGTTGATGTCCTTTTTATTCCATGTGCTTCAAGCTTGTACTTTATCATTTTTTTGGACATCCTTGTATACGTCAATTGCATCAAACATCCCTGTAACCTCATCAAAGATCTCAACTGAGTGAGCCAAACATGATTCACCCTTAACTACCGGTTTTCTCTAATTAATCAAATTTTGTCTATGACAGTTAACTTCACTGAAAACTAAAATTAAACTGAATGGCTTGTAGTTATTGTGTTGATCAAGTGAGATACAGAGCAATAGGTGGTGGTTTTTGTATGGAGCACAAATGGTGGCACAGACCAGTTGGGCCACACAGCCCCTCTTTGTGATATAACACCTCTGCAATTAATTCAAATCTTTCTCTAAACTAACATTGATAGGTTAAAAGACAGTTATGATACTTTCAAACCCTAAACCAGCGTCAAGTTTCCTTTTTAAAGCTGATAACTTGATGCAGTTTTCCAAGTGCTGACATGTAGTCAGGCTTTTGAAATTACATGTGTGATAAGTGTGCCATGAGTTGGGGATTTGTGTGTTTTTAGGTATTGCGGGAGAAAGTGTGAGTGGAACACTGAAGTCTTTGGAGGACAACAACCATCCAAAAACTGACGAAGAAGAGTTCGACATGTTTGCACAGACCAGAAGCAACTCATTGGCTGACCAGCGCAAGAAGTGAGTACGAATCCATCTGGTTTATGTATTGGTCTGTTTTGTAACCTGCCATCAGTTATGGAAATTGAGGTTGAAATGTTAACAGAAAATGTGCTGTATGGATATTTAAAGCGGAAATATGAATCCACATTGCTTGGAGTGTACTAAAGCCCCCTAACAGACTGAGAGAAATAGGAGAGCAGGTATTCAAGGAAGTGTGAAAGTAGTCCGGTAGTGATAGGGGATTTCAACTTCTCCAACATTAACTGTGGCAATGAAGGGAAAGTCCTATGGTGTTTTAGGGCTACCTTAAGGCTAAAAGGATAACTGAGGGAAAGAGTAGTACCCATTAAGGACCACAGTGGTAATCTGTGCGTGAAGCCTGAGGATCTCGATAGAGTTCTAAATGAATGCTTTGTGTCAGTGTTCACTAATGAGAGGGGACAATATGGGTATAGAAATGAGGGAGAATGTCTGTGATACAATTAAGAAATTAGCTTAGACAGAGGAGGTTCTGAGCAGTCTGGCAGGCTTAAAGGTACATGAATCTCCAGGGCTGCATGAAATATACCCCAGGTTGTTGAGTGAGGCAAATGAAGAAATAGCAGGAGCACTTAAAGTATTTTCAATTCCTGTTTGGTCACAGAAGTGCTGAAGAATTAAAAGATCACCAGTGTGGTACCATTATTCAAGAAAGGAGTGAGGCAATCAACTAGAAGACTACAGGCCAGCCAGCCTGACTTCTGATGGGGAAACTATTGGGAGCAGTTCTGATGGACAGAATCTGCATTTGGAGAGGGAGGGATTAATCAAGAACACTGTGGTTTTCTTTAAGGGGTGTGTTATGTCTCACCGACTTGATTGAGTTTTCCGCAAAGGTGACAAGGTATGTAGATAAGAACAATGCTTTTAATGTGGTCTACTTAGTCTTCAACAAGGCTCACTTGAGAGACTGATAGCAAAACTAAGAGCCCATGGTACCCAAGGAAATTTTGCAAATTGAATACACAGTAGGCTGAGTGGCAAAAAGTAGAGGGTGATGTTGAGGGTTGTTTTTCTGACGGAGTGACTGTGCCCATTGGTTTTGCAGTGATCACTACTGAGGCCATTGGTGTTTATGGTCATGTAAATGATTTGCAATTGAATATAGGAGGGTTGATCAGCAAGTCAATGGATGACATAAAAATTGGTGGGTGTTAAGTAGTGAGGAGGATGGTCTTAGACTACACGATATAGACCGGCTGGTGAGATGGGCTGATCAGTGGCAAATAAAATCCAATCTGGATAGATGTGAGTTGATGTACTTGGGCAGGACAAATAAGGCAAGAGAATACATAACAAATAGTAGGACCCTGGGAAGCACTGAGGATTAGAGAGACCTTGGTGTGCATGTAGACTGGTCCCTTCAGGATCAGTACTGGTGGATAAAGTGGCTAAGGAGGCAAATGATATACTTGTCTTTGTTGGTGAAGGCATAGAGTTTAAGAGCAGTGGTGTATTATTGAACTATATTAAAAAATTGGTTTGGCCACAACTAGATTACTGTCTGCAGTTCTGGAACCCACATTATAGGAGGCATGTGATAGCACTGGAGAGAGTGCAGAATAGATTTACCATGATATTGTCTGGGCTGGAAAGTTTGTTATGAAGAGAGATTAGACAGACTGGTTTTCCTTAGAGCAGAAGAGATTTGAGAGGGGACATGACTGAAATGTATAAAATTATGAGGGGCATAGTTAGGGTAGACAAGAAGAAAATTTTCCCCATGTGGAGGGATCGGTGACTTGGGGCCATAGATTTAAGGTAAGGGATAGAAGGTTAAGAGGTGATGCAAGGGAAAAATTGCTTCACCCAGAGGGTAGTGAAAATCTGTAACTCACTGCCAGCAAGGGTGTTAAGAGTCAGAAACCCTCATAACATTTATGTATTTAGCTGTGCACTTGCGATGCCAAGGCATACAAGGCTATGGACCAAATGCTGGATAATTGGATTAGAATACTTAGGAATAATTCTTTTTGACTGGTGCAGATGCGATCAAATATGTCTCTCAAAATACAACACCCCACCCCAAACACCCTCAGCACTTCATGTCAGCCACCATGTCCCAGAGCTCTTTATTTCCCCAGATGGAGATGTAGTTCCTTCACTCTTATAAGAAGTAGGCGCAACATCCCTTCAGAGAGCAGTTTTACCACTTCTTCCTTCCACAGTAACCTTAAAAAGAATACATTTCAAAACCTTAATTTCCACATTTGCTTAAATTAAATGACCTCTCAGCCATGAAGTCCAATGTACAAATTCCTTTTTCAGAACCACCTTCATTTCACTTTAGATTAAAGTGAAATTTTAAGCTCTTTCTCAAATACAAACTTTTTTACCAAGTGGAGATTTTGTCTTGAATCATGTAATTTGAGCTGATTCAAGTGCCATAAAAGCGAACACTGCATTGTCTTGATGTACTGTCATTTGGATGAGAGGTTAAACCAAGACCCTATTTGCTCTTTGGAAAACATGAAAGATCAAATGGTAATATTTGAAGAAGAGCAGTGAGTTATTCGTGGTGTGTGCTGTATTTTTCCCTCAGCAGTTTCTCCAAATCAATTATCTGGATACCATAGTGTTTGCAGTTTGTGAAAACGTGCAGGGCATAAGCACCAGTACTGCACCTTATTGAGAAATGGAGATCTACAGCAAAAAAAAAACTCCCATCTGCACCATACAAAAGTAACCACCTAACTATTCTAATTTCTCAATCCTCTTTTATTGGTCTGGAGTGCTAAGTTCCTTGACAAATGCTCAACAGTAGAGAGATGAACACCTGGATTTTATTTTCTCTCAATTTTCTTCCTCCTTTTGGATTACACTTAAACCAGTCCTACTTTATACTCTTGTGATGGTAGCCAGTTAACTTATGCAAATTCCATGATGGTTAAGATAATATGCTTGCTAACAAAATTCCATTGATTTAACGTCAAATGCTTTAAAGTACTTGGAAATAAGTTAATTTGTTGAGCGTGTCTCAAATTTACAGTTCTTGACCATAGTATTTTCAGATGAGAGTCACATTCCTATTGAATCTTAATAATCCTAAAACAGTTTTTTTTATCCGAATGTCAGAGATGTACAGCATGGAAACAGATCCTGTCATCCAACTCGTCCATGCTGACCAGATATCATAAATTAGTCTAGTACCATTTGCCACATTTGGCCCAGATCCCCCTTCCTATTCATATACCTATTTGGATGCCTTTTAAATCTTATAATTGTACTAACCTCTACCACCACCTCTGGCAGCTCATTCCATATACGCACTACCCTCTGCATGAAAACGTTACCTTTTAGATCCCTTTTAAACTTTCCCCTCTCACCTTAAACCTATGACCTGTAGTTTTTGGTCTCCACTATCCTGGGGAAAAGACCTTGACTATTTGCCCTGTCCCCTCATAATTTTATAAACTTCCATAATGTCACCCCTCAGCCTTTGACGCTTCAGAACTAAACAGGATATGTGGGAAAACCCTAGCCTAGTCAGCCTCTCCCTATAGCTCAAATCCCTCCAATCCTGGCAATATGCTTGTAAATGTTTTCTGAACCTTTTCAAGTTTCATAACATCTTTCCTATAGCAGGGATACTAGAATTGAATGCAATATTCCAAAAGTGGCCGCACTAATGTCCTGTGTAGTCACAAGATGACCTCCTAACTCTTATACTCAGTGCACTGACCAATAAAGGCAAGTGTGCCAAGCGCTTTCTTCACCACGCTGCCTACCTTGACTTTCAAAGAACTATTCGCCTACACCCCAAGATCTTTATGTTTGGCCACATTCCCTTGAATCTTACCATTAAGTGTATATGTTCAGCCCTGATATATCCTATCAAAATGCAGCACCTCACATTTATCTAAATTCAACTCCTTGGCCCATTGGCCCATCTGAACAAGGTTCCATTGTACTCTGAGGTAACCTTCATTGTCCACTACACCACCAATTTTGGTGTCATATACATACTTACTAACTATACCTCCTATGTTCACATCCAAGTCATTTACATAAATGATGAAAAACAGTGGACCCAGCACCGATCTTGGTGGCATGCTGCTGGTCAGCCTCTGGTCTGAAAGGCAACCCTCCACCACCACACTGTCTCCTACCTTAAAGCCCATTTTGTACCCAAATGGCGAGCTATCTCTGTGTTCCATGTGATCTAACCTTACTAACTTGTCTATCATGTAAAACCTTGTTGAATGCCTTACTGAAGCCCATACAGACAATGTCCAATGCTCTGCCCTCATCAATCATCTTTGGTACTTTTTCAAAAAAAACTCAATTAAGTTCGTAAGACATGATTTCCCACGGACAAAGCCATGTTGACTAACCCTAATCAGTCCTTGCCTTTCCAAATAAATGTAAATCCTGTCCCTTAGGATTCCCTCCTCATACATTTAATCGTAAGGTCTTGGGGAATGTTGCTAAACAAAGTCAGCTTGGTGTGCCGATTCACGATTCCTTGAAAGTGGAGTCACATGTAGATAGGCTGGTAAAGAAGGTATGCTTGCCTTTATTGGCAAGTGCATTGAGTATAGAAGTTGGGAGGTCAAGTTGTGACTGTATAGGACAATGGTTAGGTCACTATTGGAATGTGTATATGTAGCAGACTCTACGTGACCTGACCATTTTTTTTTTATTTGGAATCTTGCCTCAAACTATTAAGGGTCGATTACAGGCGAGTAATTTATAATGCTGTTTGCTTGACTGTGTGGAAGACTACTTTAACTTCAATTATTTTGCCTTTTCTCCTGTTCTTGGTCCCAATATCTCCCCTTCACCACAAGTTCATTTGAACATAACTTTAGGTCTTAACCAAACATGGTTTCTCTCTGGGTCTGAAAAACAGGCAGGTGTTATCTGCATCAGTGAGGTCTGATCTAGTCATTCAAAAGAGACTCATGAAATTCTGTACTGTGGAAAATGTTGGATAGATTACAGCTTTGCAATTCAACCCATCTCAGCCATCAGTCTCTGTGTAACTTAGTCATATCCTTGGTACAGGATCGTTGTTGCAGTTCAAGCAGAGCCACTAGCCAGCATTGACAAGAGGGTGCACATATAAGATCATTTGCCTTTGGCATGAGCTACAGACAGTGGTTTGGATTCCAGTGCCAATGACAGGTGGCAACTGAACAGTTTACAGTATTACTTTTTAATGAAGGAATGTGCATATCACAAATGAAAGTAAGGAGTAAATATTTTTTCTCCTGTTATATAAAGAAAAATTCCAAGTGATCCAAAGCAAATCTAAATTGGAACTAACAATCACATAAGAGATTAAAAATTCCAATGCAAACGTCAAACAATTAGAATGACAATCCATTGCCAACATTAAATCACTAACATCAGAAAAGTGATCTGTGAACTTTAACCCTGCATGCAGACCTTTCTTAATTTCCTACTTAAATGATGGTTTTACTTTCCATTTTAAACTTGTGTGACAGCTAGGCTGAAAGAAATTGATGATATTGATCTAAATACCATAGGCTTTAGTTTAAAAGTTAGGGATAAGATGATAGTTGGTCAAAACGTTTTCTAATTCAAAGACCTGAGAGTTGTGGAATAAGTTACCAGGTGTGGCGTTTGATGGTTCAAAGGTTTGCAATTGCGGGATTCTGACCCTTTTCCAACATGCATGCTTTGTTTTCTTGTGAACAATCATCGCCATTTATAAAAAAAACGTTATCATCATCAGCCAAATGGGAAGGCTACTTCCCAGTCGGATTGTAATAGTGCAGCAGTTGGTATGGTTTATATGGCAGTGGCACAATACTGATCTAATCCAGTGGAAATGAAGTAAGCAGTTTCATACTGAATGCAACCACTGAGGAATCTGTTTTGGTCAAAAGAATTTGACTAAGAGCAGTGTAATATGTAATCATCACCATGGGCAATACAATGGTTTGGTAATTAGTACTGCTGTGCGAGGGACCCAGATTTGACTCCAGTCTGGAGACACATCTGTGTGGAGATCGCAAATTCTCCCTCTGTCTGTGTGGGTTTCCTCCCATAGTCCAAAGATGTGTAGATTAGATTGATTGATGGGCCGTGACCAGGCTAGATTGGTTAGTTGTGGGGAATGCAATGTTGCAGGGATCAGTGTAGACTTAATAGGCTGAATGACCTGTTTTCACACTGTAAGAATTCTATACCAAAGGGACTGCAGCAGTTCAAGAAGGCATCTCGCCACCATCTTCTCAATGGTAATTAAGAATGGGCAATAAATGCTGGCCAGTTAAATGTTGTGAATGAATACAAAAAAAACTGCGGTTTGCAGTGTATCAGCAGTCAGGCATGAATATTGAAAGTGATTGGGCTGCATTGTCTTGGATGGTATCAAGTGTTTTGTCAAGCTGTCTTCTTAAGATATTATTTAGTCTGGGTGGGATGTTCTTTGGAGGGTCGGTGTGGACTCGATGGGCCAAAAGGCCTGCTTTCATACTTTTTAGGATTCTATGATCAAGACAAGATGTATTTGTCATGGACCACATTGCCCAGTCGTTATTTAAGCTTCGATAAGATACTCTGATTCTAGGTGAAGTAAGGTGTGTGGATAATTAAGCGTTAACTGTAGATTGCAGAGCTCAGATAAGAAAACAGTAGAGAATCTCATGCCTTTGCTTTCTTTGAAATGCGAATGGTGGGTGGAGGGTGATAGAGAGGTTATGTCTTAACTAAATTGATGCACATGCTGAGTAACCAGTTCTTCCTAATTCTGGTACAGCATTAAGAACATAGTAACTAGTATGGGCCATTCAGTTAAGCAATAGCTAATGGACTCCACAACTCTATTTGCCCACATGAACTCCATATCCTTTACAATTCTTTCAACAAACACCTGGCGATTTCTGACTTGGAAGCGCCTGTCGTTCCCTGTAGTCTTTTAAGATAGAGAATTCCAGATTTCCATTATCCTTTGCTGCTTGATTTTCTCTCTTTTTAAGGTGATGTTGCCTTGTTCTTGATTTCCTCAATAAAGAAACACATTTCTCTGTACTTATCTCATTGGACTTATCCATTTAACATTTTGATCACTTTGATCACTGAACCATTACAGTGCAAAAGAATTGAATTGCAAAGAGAGATTGCACGGCCAGGGTATTACTGTCTTAATTACAGAAGACTGAAGAATCTGAGGTGTGTAAGATAATTAAAAAATTAATATTTAAAAAATCTATATTTCTTCTAGTCAAATTCAGCTTATGGTGAGAGAACCTTAAACTTAGAGTTTGGTTACTTGGTTGATGTCACAGAATTATAGAACCCCTTCAAAGAGGCCAGTCAGCCCATTGAGTCTGCACTGACCCTCTGAAAAGCATCCCACCCAGAACCAGTCCCCTAAACGTTCCCAAAACCCCATTTTTACCATGGCTAGTCCACCTATATTGTACATCTTTGGACTGTGGGGGGGGGGAAAAGCTGGAGCACCCAACGGAAGCCCACACAGACATGGGGCGAATATGCAAACAGTCAGCTAAAGCTGGAATCAAACCCAGATCCCAGGCACAATGAAGCACCATTACTAACCAGTGAGCCACCGTGTTGCTCCAGGAAGTACTTCCATATTTACAGAATAGTAGAGATGTAGAACTCCATCTACCTTCCACCAAACCAACCTCCCCCCAAAAAAAGTTGTTAAAACCGTTGAGTCACTGTCATGGTAGGTTACTACACCAACTCCACTTTGAGTAGAGGAAATGTGGACTGGAGCTTGAGTGGAGCTCTGCTACCTATACACGACCAATAAGACAGTGCATACTTGGGATCTTTCCACTTTTTCATCAGTTTCCCTGATGATCGAAGGCTTTTCTTTTTCTGTTTCCCTCCTTCTGTACGACTGGAATATTTGAATGTGACTTGAGAGTAGATTTTGTTTCTCTTTTCTCTTCTATGGGGGGAATGCTGATGCTGTGTAAATTCTAAATCAAGGGAGTGGAAGGCAATTACCGTTTGTCAGAGAGTCAAATATATGTAAAGAAAATGGAGCTCTTGAAGTGAAATCCTGTGCTATGCTGGGGGTTATTCATTGAAAATTTGAGCCCATACGAAATAACGAAAGCATGTGTGACAGCAGTTGTAGCTATGCAACTATTTGGCAATATCACTTAAGGCAAGATCTCTGAATTTAATCCTCGTGTGCTTGAGACTATTTTCAGACATTCTATTTTTGTTTGGAACCTATCATATGAAAATTCTTCATCCATTGCAAAGTAGTAACTCGTCCTCGGCTCTTGGTGGAGATGTGTTTAAAATTCCTGAAGCCTTTCATACCGTTTTTCCTTGTTAGTTCAATTATTGTTGCACTTTTCTTCAGCATTAAAGCCATTGTTCACAGCGGCCCATTCACCGATCCCCACTTTTTCGAAAAGTTCAACAAGAAACCCAAGCCAGTTTCTTTTAATTGGACTGGGGTGAGATGAAATGGATTTGGCTGAACACTTCGTTTAAGAACCTTTATAAACTTGGGCGAAGTTCCAGTGATAGCAGCAGCAGTGATTTTTGGTCGAGATCCTGGAATTGGTGTACTGTGTCATTTTGTTTAGGTATGTTTAGAGCAACCTGTCATATGAAAATTCTTCATACATCTCAAGGAAGTTAGCAGTGAGTTCTGAAGTCTGTGTTTCTGCATTTGTTGGTACTCAGATTGTGATGATTCCCAATGTTCATCAGTAGATTTGCATGTTCTTAATTGCATTGTTTAATGTGAAATTAGAATGTAAAAGGCAAACAACAATGCTGATGCAATTCAAAAATTGGAAGTACATGAGGTTAGAGTTGGAGAACTGTAGAGATTTTGTAGAGCAGGTGGAGGCTACACAATAGGGATGTAAATAGAAGGTAAAAATGTTGATATTTGCTATTTGTGAAATGCTTTCAAACTCTTCATTCCTGTACTCTGAATTTAAATTTGTTGCACCTTCTAAGGCTGGTTATGGGCCTGGTTAAGCAACTGTCACTTGGCTTAACTGAGAATATTGGATTTTTTTTTCCAGCGTAAAGTATGAAGAACCACAGGCAATTGAAGGACTGGCAGGGGCTTTGGATACTCGACAGCAGAACACTGGAGCGGTGAGTGCTTCAAATGTATTTTCTACTCACAGCTCGTTTAATATCATAACCAATCTATGTTTCTCAATATTGGTCTATTTGTATTTTTTTGTTCTGTAATACAATGCAAGTTTTACATCATCAAAATCATTTAAGAATTTCTATAATTAAAAATAAATTATCCATTGTTTTTCAGAAATGGTTTAGACATATTTCAATTTTAGTTTTAAAATACAAAAGAAAATTGAATATTTGGAAGTATTGAAATATTCCTAAGTTTTTTTTTCTGGTGAGTAGTAATGGAGAATCATACTGGTGCCAAAGTGGTAGAATTTCAGTCTGGCTTCAGTGCCTAGACAGTGTAGTTCAGTTATGCTAGATTGAATAGAAGGAAGAGTGTGAATATGGACTGCGACTTGGCATAATTCGCAATAGTCAATTTTACGACAATAATTCTTTATGAACAGCACAGTATGATAACCAGTCTATTTTTGAAAAGAAAGTCCTATCAAATAATAATGGACGTTTTCACCAAAATGTACAGCAACGTCTCTTAATGAAAGCAAGGTTATTGTACCAGAAAAGGGCAGTGAGTAGAGAATAATTATCTAATGCAACTTGAATGTGAAATAAATCCCATTCACTTGGTTTGATTAGGGAAGTTTTCCCTTGCTATCTCCATTCTAGCTGGCAACAGTGGTGTCACATGCAGTTGGTGAGCTTGTGAAGTCAAAAATTGATTTTGCTAACATCCTGAGAATGTGAAAGGCACAATATAAATGCAAACTTTTCGTGTTGCTGCGGTCCCTCCCCCCTCTCCAGTGTTGCAATTACAGAAAACATTAATTGGTAATGTTGCAAAATAAATTCAGTTCTTAATTTTTTATAGATATTTTTGTTGAAAGAGTTTTATAAAATTTCAAAAAATTCCAATACCAAAAAACTACTCTATATGTATATAATAAGAAAACAACAGCACAAACAAAACAGAACTATACTCGTATGCAATAAGAAAATCAGTTAAAGACAATAATGAATAAATTAAACAGCTCAGCACAACAAAGCATTAGCTCCTGACCTCCAAGAGCATTGAGTATTGCACATACATTTATTTGAAATTCTTCCTTCAAGTGCATCAACTACGCTAAATCTAACAGCCATGGCTACACAAAGACCCTGGTTAAGATGGCAGATAAATCTACACCCAGATAGTCCAAAAAGGGCTGCCATATCCTATAAAAATTTTCAGTCTTCCAATGTACCATATTCGTAAAACCGTCCAGAAGAATATGTTCCATGATGAGCCTAAGCCAACCCGCCGGCCCCGGGGGGGTTTCAGAAATCTAACACATTAGAATATTTTTCCTTGCACAAAAAGTGAGAATATTAAAAAGTTTTTTTTTCCATGAGCATTCAGGGAAGGTATATTGGGCAGGTCCAGGAGAAGAGAGATAGAGGTCCATCTCAATCTCTGTCCCCAAGACCCCCTCTATAACGCCTGCCACAGCACTCCAATATCTATGGAGCCTGTGGCAAGACCATAAGCAATGAATACCAATACTTATTTTACACTTGGGACACAATGAAGATGCTCTCACCTTAAATTTTAAGACTCGGTCTGGGGCCAAATGGACCTTATGCAGAATTAACGGCATGTCATGGGTCCTATTACGGATTGAAATCTCAATTCTTAATTGTTAATTACGATTCATTAAACTTTGCAGCTAATTTAGAAATCCCAACACAGAAGTTTATGTTGCTGACAAAGACATACTTGTCAAAGATTTTCGTCTTGCACTCATCAAAGTAATTCATTAGATATTGATAAAGGGGAAATCAGCTCTCCTTCACTGATGGAGGCATTGCCATTGGAGAATGCAGCAGCTAGTGATGATTAACAGTTAAATGCCCAATTTTTGTTTACATTTCAAACCATGCAAGTTGACTCTGGTCATATAGGTGATAGTCATTAATTAGTTATTTTTTCAAGGCAAAGGTCTGACCAATCAGTGACTCAGAGGCAACGCTTGTGCAAATTTATCAATATTCTTCCTTTTTTTCCCTCTCCCTCCCAATTACTAGTATTTTCTAGTATTTATATTCTTGCAGATTATCCTATTGAGTGCAAGATGACAAGCTTTGACAATGGTTCTTTTTTTCTCTAAGCAATACTTAGACAATGAACCCTTTGCCAAGCTCCATAATTCTTTATGGTAATGAATTTGAGCCAAGCAGCACTCAAACAGGTAGCATGTATTTGAGGCCTGTTTATTGTTCAATCGCCATTAAGGTTGTGGAGATATAGGATCACTACTGAACCGAAGAGGTCAAAGAATAGCCCTTGTTCTGAATACTTAATTTTTTAAAATATGTAATTTGACATAAAGATTGTTTTGTAGAATGTTTAATCTTTGTTCTAACACTGAAAGGGGAGAAAGCTGACGTGAATGAAGCTGAACTAATGACAATAATGATGTAAGCGTAAACATTACTTAATCTTTTTAGGTGCTCCAGTAGTTCACTTTGGTGATTCTTGTTCACACCCTGCAAATCAACATTGTGAAGGAAGTTCTCTGGAAAAGAAACACTTCCAACTTCAGAGGTCTTCAAATAGTAGAAAGCAAAAATAATTCATTTATATAGTACCTTTTAATGTAGCAGAATCTCCTGAGCTGCTTCTTGGGAGTGTTATTGCCCAAAATTTGAGAATGACCTATAGATATCAGGATAGGCTTTAAAAAGTGTCATAAAGAAAAAGAGATTTTCAAGGTTGAGGCACAGAAACCTAGCACCAACGCTAGTGTGAAAGAAATTGAGGAATACACAAGAGACGAGGATTGGAAGAATGCACAGGTTCTGGGCTCGGGAGGGCAGCAAAATTTAGCAGAGAGGGACACGTTTGTGGAAAGATTTAGAATGCGAAGACAATATTTTGTTTTTAAATTTTGAGGCATTGTTAATCCAGGAGCCAGAGTGCATCATAGAGTACTGAGGTGATGGATGTACATGGACTTGGTCAGAGTTGGAATATATGCAGAAGAAAGTTCAACTTGTGAGCAAATTTGTGAGGCATTTTTTGGTTTTGTTTCGTATCATCTCTCCTGAAGATAAATAATAGTTGATGTAGTCCTACCAGGCCATAAAAAGGGCGTTCCCTCCTGAGGATAATCATTCTTTGAAGGGGTCCATCTCAGTGAAGATTCTGACCTCGATACTTTGGAAAAGCAGTTATTGTGAGCCTCGATATGTCGGTAAACTATCTAGCTGCTAAGAAAATCCCAACCAAGCTCAATACTGTTCTTAATCTGGCACACAAGTTCTTCCTTTGGTTTGTTCTTTAGCAAGCAGGTGTAGCAACTTCTATTATTTTCCCTCAATTATCCAGAAACTGCAGTGAATCGCATTATCCTTATTACAGAGATCTGTTAACTCAAACAGGTCTGTCTCCTTCTAAACTACATAATGCAGAGGTGACTACTTTTATAAAGAGCATGATTCACCACCAACTTAACCGAGGTAATTTTGAGATAGACAACAAATGCTGGCCTTGCTAATGACCTTCTCACCCCACGAAAGGTTTAAAAAAAAGTCCTTTGAAACACAGGTGAGTTGACTACAGATTTTAAGTTTTTAATTATATGATGATTTCTCTGAAATAGACGGAGAATATATTGAATGAGCACACAAACAGAACAACGTTAGACAACTGGATGTTAAACCAAGGAATGGTGAGAGTTCACCATATTCTCTGGCTGGTTTGTCTTCTACCCTTAGGACCTTGTGGGCTGTTTGGTGAAGGTGCAAGCAGTATTGGGTGATGACCTTGCCTGCGATGCCATTGGTAATGTCACCAATCTGCTGTTTGTTCTTTTACATTTTACATAATTTTTTTTAAAAAGCTTTTGGGCTTTAAAAACTATTGCCAAAATACTGAGATCGATAAAGCCCCTGCATTCTTGCAATTCCCCTCCCCTCCCAGAAAGAAGTACCATATTCCTGTTTTCACTTTCTTTCCCATCATGCAAAAAAGAAGCTACTTGCTGGGACACGACTAAAAAAGTGAAGAGTTCTACAGCTGATGAACTGTGTGGTAATTGCAGCAAAGAAGCAGGCCATTCAGCCCACCTGTTCTAAGCTAATGTTTGTGCATGACACCTGTCCTCCCACCCTACTTTATCCGACTCTTGCCAGTATATTGTTCCTTTCTCCTTTTGAGGTAACGTTATGTGCTTTTCACCCTAGAGAGGAAGCGTCTAAGAAACAACTCTACAGCACTATAAAGTGGTGAAATATTAATGTTACACCTCCCCACTTTCACTTATGCAGTACCCTGGGTTCTGACTACCTATTAGGCAGCATGGTGATTCAGATAGCATTACTGCCTCATAGCACCAGGGACTCTGCATGGGTTTCCTCCGGGTGCTTCGGTTTCCTTCCATAGTCCCAAGATGTGCAGGATAGATGGATTGGCCATGCTCAATTGCCTGAATATGTCCAAAGATATACAGGCTAGGTGGGTTAGTCATGCTAAATGCTGGGTTATAGATTAGGGTAGGGGGCTAGGTCTGGGTTAGGGTTATGTGGACATAATGGGCTGAATGGCCTCTTTCCGCACTGTAGTGATTGAGTTAATTTATTATTTTCTGATTGGGTAATCTGACCTGTTGAGTTTTGCCCAGTAATGATGAGGGAAGGAAGTGGGAGTCTTTCTGAATCTGAATTGCAAATGTCATTGGATAGCACAGTTGGATCTCAAATGGCTTTCAATCTTTGAGTGTACCTCTCCCATAATCAAAAGGAAAATCCAATTAAAGCAGTTCTTGTGAACAAAGTCTTTAAAAAAAACAACACTACGTGTCCAGCAGGTTTATTTGGAAGTACAAGCTTTTTGAGTGCTTCTCCTGTCAGCATCTCCACATCATATTGCATTGTAATGTCGCATCATTCTCTTTTCATTTTAAGAATAAAATTCATTCAGTTCTTTGCTGAATTCTTATTCTGGTCAGTTGATTTAAACGCAAAAATTCTTTGCATCTTCAGAGGATGAAAAGTATTTTATTGGCAGAATGAGTACTGCTAATTGTATGCATCCAGGCTGCTGACAATCCCTCAATACTGTCTGTGTCCTGGGATATTGTAACTCAATCCAAACTCTGAGTTCACAGTATTTTAAGCAAGCTTGTTTCTGCTTTCTTTTACTGGGAACAACTTATAATTTTTTAACAGAAATTTATTTCACTTAAAACAGTTGACAAAGTGCTAACATGGGACATTTGTGTTAGGACATCTGTACCTGCAGTTTCCAATCCTGAAACAGTTGTGTGGGGATGATCTTCTAGAACTGTTGGTCTTCTGTCAAATGATTGATCTATTTAAATTGTGGAAATTATTTAAAATAATTATTGTGAAATATTTAATTTTTCACTGACCTTTCTGAAATATATTTTTCCTTCCTGTGGGTGGTGGCTATGGACTATTTTCAGAATCCTAGATACGTATCAAGTCTACCAGTTTATTTTCAGATTCCAACAAAAGGAGTTCAGGGCTCCTATAAAAAGGAAGTAATTGCTGTTATTAGCGATGGACTGGGATACTTTGACATCTGATCTCTTCCTCATGATCACTGCAATGATCACTTGTGAACTGTGACCATGCTGTGCTGCTGCAATATGAGACCATCACTGTGGTCAATCTTAGCTTTTCAGATTACATCAGTGTTTGACAGGGCTCCTTTTTAAAATAAGTCAGTATCCGTATTCATTGTTAGAGGCTGTGAATCCTGTGACCACAAGATGTCAGTGTCTTTCAGACCCTCATGGTGGAGAGTTGCTGAAAAGTTTGCACTGCTTGGTGCTTTGATATTCAGTGTGTCAAGTCCTGTATTAATTGGGTGCTGCTCCTGAAATAGGGATTTAGGACAGAGTAGAAGAAGCATTATACCTTCAAATTGTCTCATACTTTCACTGAGGGTTTTGTTTTTCACCCTGACCAACCACAATGGTATTTCGAAAACTCCTGTGTACTAGCTCTTCTGACTGACAGAGCATAAGTGCAAACCTGTGGCTAGTTGCATTACTTATTATTTGTTCTGGAACACCACACTTGTCTGGTACCAGATTGTCCTGTCATGCAGCTTGCTAAGTATTTAACTGCTACATGCAATGTTTCCAGGCTTAGCTGTCATTCATAACATCCTTGCCCCAGGTAAGTTTCAGTTCCAGTTGGGTTATGCAGCATATTCTGGTTTTGCTTGTTTGGAAAAGAAAAGGTGAGTCACTTCCTCAGAGTTGCTCACTTAGTAGTAGAAAGAGAAATGGTGTATGCATAGTATTATAAAAGCAAAATACTTCAGGTCCTGTAAATCTGAAATAAGAATAAAAAATGTCAGAAGAATTCAGCAAGTTAGGCAGCATCTGTGGAGACCAGAGTCAAAAGGTGTGGTGCTGGAAAAGGTCAGCAGGTCAGGCAGCATCCAAGGAGCAGGCGAATCCTTGTTTTGGACAGAAATCAATCATCTGGGGTGGGGGGTGCAGGGTGCTGAGAGATAAATATGGAGGTGAGGTAGTTGACAAGGTGATAGGTAGATGGGGATGGGGCTTATAGGTTGATGGGGAGGATGGAGTGGATAGGTGGGAAGGAAGATGGACGTTAGGACAGCTCAAGAGGGTGATGCCAAGTTGGAGGGTTGGATCTGGGATGAGGTTGGGGGGAGGAGAGATGAGGAAATTTGTGAAGTCAAAGTCGATGCTGTCATTGGAGGGTCCCAAGGGGGAAGATGAGGTGTTCTTCCCCAGGCGTCGGGTGACTTGGACTTGGTGGTGGAAGAGGCCCAGGACTTGCACGTCCTTGGCGGAATGGGAGGAGAAATTGAAGTGGTCAACCACAGGGGATGGGGTTGTTTAATGTTTATGCCCCAATGGTGTTCTCTGTGTGGAGAGAAACAGAGTTAGCATTTCTGGCCAATGAGCTTTCATCAGAAGTGATGAGAAATAGAAATGTATTATCTTATATAGTGAAATCAGAGGAGTATTGGAGCAGAGATGAAAAGAAACAAGGAAAAGTTCTTTTGGCAGATTGGAGGCCGTGTGAGTGTAAATAACAGAAGATTTTCTGATGCAACAGCCAAACAGATTGGTGATGGATATAGTGAGCAAAGGTTGTGTTCATTGAAGCATGAATTGCAGAGTAAAAAGTGCCACTGTAGCCGGAAGGGATAAATAAAGAGAAAAGACAAAGACCAATTCATCAAAACAAAGAAAGGTAAGAAAATTAAAATGACAAGCATTTGGAAGTTCAGGATCATGCTTGCAGATACAGCAGAGATGCTCTGTAAAGCAGTAACCTAAAATATAAATTTGATCACCACTTTGCAGCACATGCCTTGAGTTTGTAAACATGACCCCAAGCTTCCAGTTATTTGTCATTATAATTCTTCATGTTAGCTCCCAGTCTGACTTCTGACAGTGGCGTGCTCCAGTGAAACTCAATGGAGTTGTTCTGTTTTGCCTCAGCACTCTGTAGCCAACATAGTATCCAGCAATGTTTGATCATAACTTCTGTCTCCCATTTTGTTCTACATGTTTTATTTCTGTGTTGTGTTGAGTTAGTCTTTACCTGAATGCAACATGAAGATTAGTTTTTATTTAGCTATCCACCCCTCATTTGGACACCATCTTTGTTTCTTCACTATATCTGTCACCAGTTTCTTTTTTAACTGTTGTACAATAAGATATTTTATAATCTACCCTGACTTTCAACCCATGAGCCCATAGGAAATAGGAACAGGAATAGGCTGTTTGGCCCCTCAAGCCTGCTGTGACATTCATCATGTTCATTTTCCTGCTCTTTTCCCATAACCCTTGATTTCTGACTGATCAAGAATCTATCTATCTCAACCCTATCACAGGTTTCCCCTTAATTCTTACTGCCTCTCTCCCCTTTCTACCAGCTTAGAAACTCCAAAGTTTCCATTTCTCTTAGGCAAAGTCATCAATCAGAAACATTAACTCTGTTTGTCTCCACTGATGCTGCCTGACCTGCTGAGTTCCCCCCCCCTCCAGCTTCTTTGCTCTTGTATGGTATTGAACAGGCTGTCCACGTGGTATGTGATTTATCAATTTTTTCCTGTGTCCTTTTGGGTGGACATCTTTTGAAACTATTTTTAAAGAGCCTAATCATCACCACCTCTTACCAGGCTGACTCATTCCTATTTTAAAATTAATTTATTGACTTTTAATTTACTTTTGGAATATTGTGACCAATCTGTGTGTATGGTGAAACGGATTATAATTTATCAATTTAATTTTTGGAAAGCAAGGTGTGAAGTTCCAACTACTTCAGAAACTCACTGGAATATTGTCTTAAACTGAGCATTTTACAAGTGCTTAAATGATAGATCTTATAATTGACCTTTTTATATGAATCCTGAATTAAAATAAAATCAAGGAACTTTATACCTTGCTTATACGTGAACTTTATTATCAATTTTATTTTTTTTTTGATTGTTTAATTTCCACCTGCCCTTCCCATTTATGTGTAACAGATTCCAGTCACTCAGAACAGTCTAATGGATGATATTGAACAGTGGCTGTCCACAGATGTGGTGAGAATTTTGAGTATCTTTTTCATTGTTTTAACCCCATTGAAGTTTGAGTTTGATTTTGGTGATATACCATTAGACCTTCCAGAGTTTTGGCAAAGCTGTTTTATGGATTCCAAGCTTTGACTGAGAAATCTATTTCTAATCCCGACCAGAGATCCGGTCTTATTTCCCTTTCATTTTCCATCTATTCAACTCAGTTGTTAAGCACCTTGGTGTGCTTTGGAAATATTCTTATACATGCTTTTTTGTTAATGTCAGAGCACAGGGGTTGCCTAACAGGCTTGTTGAATTCTGCAGGTTTAAACCCAACTAACAGCTTGACAATGATGATGGTGCATGCTTTGAGCCATACTGGCCAGAGTGTAATCAACATAAGAAGTAGGAGGAGTAAACTCTTTGGAAAAGCTCAGTTCATTTCCCAGTCTGTGGTTGGTTGATTGCCATGGGGTTGTGATAAGTGACACCACAATTTGCCTGTGTACACCAGTGCCCTCTCCTGGCCACAGTGGTCCAAGATTTCCAATCCTTATTGGGCAATGAACCATGCTGTTGTGTGTACTAGCTGCGATTAGGTACTGCATAAACTCTGAATACCTCCTCCATCACTACCAGTGGTCAAACAGCAGTCACTGTTTAGATTTGGACATGAAAACTGGACACTTAGGCAATATCTGAGAATGGCTAGTGCTTGTGAAATAACACAACAGGAAGGGAATATTTTATGGGGTTGCTCTTGAGGTTCTGCCCTGTTAGGATTGGCCCGTTTGGAGCTTTCACCACTAAGAGCCATGATTGAGCTGAGCTCATACAAAGGTAGATATTTAGCATGGACCAAAGCATTGTCCTTTCAGCTAACCAGGAAAACCTGAAGCACATTGATTTGCTACTGGAAGAGGAATGTGGTTTATTAAAATCTCTTGTTCTCAACTCGGCATTGATTTGGTCTACTTTATCTCTCCTCATAGCACGATTTGTTGATCCCAGTTCCAAAAACGCACAACCCAGATGGCCTCCTTCTTCAAGGACCGCAATTTCCCCCCCGACGTGGTCGACGATGCCCTCCACTGCATCTCTTCCACTTCCCGATCCTCCGCCCTTGAACCCCGCCCCTCCAACCGCCACCAGGACAGAACCCCACTGGTCCTCACCTACCACCCCACTAACCTCCATGTACAGCGCATAATCCGCCGCCATTTCCGCCACCTCCAAACGGACCCCACCACCAAGGATATATTTCCCTCCCCCCCCCTATCAGCATTCCGTAAAGACCACTCCCTCCGTGACTCCCCCGTCAGATCTACCATAAGCCCCTAGCGTTACGGTCAACCAACCCAACCACCCTGTGGCTCAACATTTCAATTCCCCCTCCCCCTCCACCAAGGATATGCAGGTCTTTGGATTCCTCCATCGTCAGACCACAGCGAAACGACGGTTGGATGAAGAACGCCTCATCTTCCGGCTAGGAACTCTCCAACCACAAGGGATGAACTCGGATTTCTCCAGTTTCCTCATTTCCCCTCCTTGTCTCAGTCTAATCCATCGAATTCAGCACCGCCTTCCTAACCTGCAATCTTCTTCCCGACCTCTCCGCCCCCACCCCAGTCTGACCTATCACCCTCACCTTGACCTCTTTCCACCTATCACATTTCCGACGCCCCTCCCCCAAGTCCCTCCTCCCTATCTTTTATCTTAGCCTGCTGGACCAACTTTCCTCATTCCTGAAGAAGGGCTAATGCCCGAAACGTCGATTCTCCTGTTCCCTAGATGCTGCCTGACCTGCGCTTTTCCAGCAACACATTTCCATCTCTGATCCCAGGGATCAGTCTAGTGAACCTTCATCTTCATTGTATTCTCTCTCTCTCTAAGTTAGTGTATCTTTCCTTGTATAAGGTATCAGAAGCTGTACACAGTACTCTACATGTGTTCTCATTAGTTATGAGCAATCTTTACTTTTGTATGCCAATCACTTTGTAGAAAGGGTTTGCATACATTTGCATCCTAATTGTTTGATGTGCCTGCACACTCGCTTTCATTTATGCGTTCCCAGTCTCTCTCCATTTAAGTATCCTATTTGTTAACATTTTTTTTTCTTGGCATAGTGAATAACTTCATACTTCCCCACATCATACCCCATTTGTTGTATTCCTGCCCACTTGCTCAACTTCATTACAATTGGTCCCCATTCAAAATTTCATACCCCTAAGTTGTTCAGCTCCAAAGTGAAGAGAGATGAACTGGCTCTATATTGGTAACTTTAATTTTAAAAGGATATGCTTTCCCAATCCAAATATATTCCATATAAAAGGGGTCAAATTAATTGGGCTTTCTTGAGTTAAAATGAGTGAATTTGTTAGCAATTAAATATGCAGGAATATAATGAAATATGACACACCAATTAGAAAGGTGAATTGAGTAAAAAGGCAAGTTAAAATATCTACAAATCAGTCTCTGGGATCATTAAAGGATAGATAATGGAACATTACCATTAATTTAGATGATACTGGTAATACTTACACAAATAGTGCAGTTGATTTTCATATTCTTGGCTTTGTAGGTTAGCTGAGACTTTTATTGTGTTTCACTTTTGATGGTGCCTTCACTGATACACCTGGCTTGTAGCACTCGGCAAGAGTCTTTTATTTAGCACAAGCAAATTGGCTATTCCTTATGTGGAGACTTTCTCAGCACACTAGTCCATGTTGGCATACCAGTCAACTAAGACAGAGGCTGCGGGGATTTTTAGCCATGTTCTTGAGTATTTCTGAGAGGGCAAAACACAAACATGACTTTCATCTCCAGTCTACAGTCTGAGACGTAACCCACAAGGGATGGTTTTCTTGTTGAAAGGGGTAATCTATAATTGCCTTGCATCTCTTCCTTTTAAGCCCCTCTGTTTGAGATTTCCTTGACAATCTACATACATGATGTTCAAGGTGTTAAACTAGGGACTTAGTTATCAGTGAATTCCATTCTCTGGATTTACGTTATCAGTGATTCTTGGTTTGGCTTTTTTTTTAAAAGCAAAGTTCAGTGTGCCTGTAAGTAATTTGGGGTTATGATACATTGTCATCACAACCCGTCTATATATCCTCAACCTCCTACCTTCTCACCGTATACTTTCTCACAAAAGTTTATATTGTCAGAAAGCTTAGTTCAGTGCACTCAGTCCTTCATATTATTCATTATTCTGGATTGTACATAGCTGAGGTTCAAATACTGATCCTTGGGAAAACCCTGCTAGCTACTGTCTGTCAACCCTAAAATGTCTGTTTTATTCCTGTACCTGTTTTCAATATGTTGCACAATCCATGAATCCATGCAAATACATTACAATTATTTCTAGGAGCTGTAATTATCAGTGATAACTTTGTGGCTGGATATTTGAGAAAATGTCACAGTCTAAGTGGAATTTGTCACAATGGAAACTTTCCCTCATTTCCAAGGGTTAATGCCAATAGCCCAAGAGACAAAATGCCAATCTCCCAAAATGCTCCATTAGGCAGATGTTTACCATTCTGATATGTTCAACATTGTTGATTGTTCATCCCTATGCCAATTTGCTTGTGGCTAAGGTAGCAATAAGATTATATTGGCAGTGAGATTTAGTGTTTAAATGAAGACTTGGACTCTCAGTAGAATCTCAGTCATCAAGTTGTGGAGGGATTTGAATTCTGGAGAAGGTGAGGAATGTTGGAGTTTTGGGAGATTCTTGCCCAGTTATTTTGATTGAATTGATCACCGTCTCACCTGTTCTTTTGAGTTTAAGAATATTGTTACAGTACATCCAATGATTGTTGTAAAAAATGGACAGCTGTTGCCAGTCCACAACATATTCATAATTTGCAGGCTTCACTGTGTTCAAAGTAAGATTTTGTAAGACTGAAAGGTAAACAGCAGAGGGAATGGGGCTAATTGGATAGTTGTTTCAAAAAGCAGGCACAGGTGCAATGGTCTGGAAGACCATCTCCTGAGGTGGATGGTTCTATGATTATTTGCATGATACCTCCAAGCAGTTGTTTCAATTTCCTCAAAGATCATAATTCATAATGCCAGCATTATGATGGATGGGATAATCAGGAGTGTGCACTCCCAATTGATTTATACTAGTGTTAAAGACCTTTCAAGACTTTTGCTCTGTCACAGAGGAGGTACAGCTTATAGAGGGGGAGTTGAGAAGGTCTTATTAATATTCAGGTAAATAATTTCATTTGTATGTGTAGATGGGTTTTTTGAGAGGATGAACACAAACTATACTACAATATTTTAATTGTAGTATACTGCCTTTTGTTGAGATATCTCTAAACCTAATGGGGGGGGGATATTCTGAGGATGGGGATTTTTACATCCTTAGTGACTGGTTAGAATGAGCTAAATTGAGGTCAGTGCTATTAGTCTGCTCTATAGCACTAGAGATGCAGGGCTTTTGCCAACTGTGAGTAAATTTAACAAGGGAGGGAGAGTTGGCTCTCCATCTAGTTCTGATTCAGGAAACTTATGAAAAGCTGAGATTTGAATCTGCATCATTTTGATGCTTTCTTATTGTAATCTCTCTACCTTTTAAAGAAGCAACGAACCAGAATTGATCAGGGACCTCGAAGTGAAGGAGCCATTAGGAGGTAGTGACCATAATACAATAAGCTTCAATCTGCAATTTGAAAGGGAGAGGCTACAATCGGTAGTGACAATATTTCTGTTGAATAAAGGGAACTATGGAGCTATGAGGGAGGAGCTGGCCAAAGTTCAATGGTGCAATACCTTAGCAGGGATGACAGTGGAGGAACAATGGCAGATATTTCTGAGTATAATGCAGAAGATGCAGGATCAGTTCATTCCAAAAAGGAAGAAAGATCCTAGGAGGAGGCAGGGGTGGCCGTGGCTGACGAGGGAAGTTAAGAAACTATAATGTCAAAAGAGAAAAAGTAAAAGAGGAATAGGGAGAGACAACAGTTAAATGCGTGGCTACAGGGATGGTGCAGG
>NC_057748.1:19894547-19896133 GCF_004010195.1 Chiloscyllium plagiosum | reverse complement strand
TAACAAAGAGATGGGGTACTGGGCTAATGGTCGGATACTTGGTAGTGTGGATGAGCAGGGGGATCTTGGTGTCCATGTACACAGATCTTTGAAAGTTGCCACCCAGGTAAATAGTGCGGTGGAGAAGGCATATGGTGTACTGGCTTTTATTGGTAGAGGAATTGAGTTCTGGAGTACTGAGGTCATGTTGCAGTTGTATAAGACTCTGGTGCTGCCGCATCTGGAGTATTGTGTGCAGTTTTGGTCGCCATACTATAGGAAGGATGTGGAGGCACTGGAACGGGTGCAGAGGAGGTTTACCAGGATGTTGCCTGGTATGGTAGGAAGATCGTATGAGGAAAGGCTGAGGCACTTGGGTTGTTTTCATTGGAGAAAAGAAGGTTTTTGGGGTGACTTGATGGTGATTAGGGGTTTGTATAGGGTTGACCATGAGAACCTTTTTCCACGTATGGAGTCAGCTATTACGAGGGGGCATAGCTTTAAATTAAGGGGTGGTAGGTATAGGACAGATGTTAGGGGTAGGTTCTTTACTCAGCGAGTCGTGAGTTCATGGAATGCCCTGCCAGTAGCAGTGGTGGACTCTCCCTCCATTATGGGCATTTAAGTGGGCATTGGATAGGCATATGGAGGATAGTGGGCTAGTGTAGGTTAGGTGGGCTTGGATCGGCGCAACATCGAGGGCCGAAGGGCCTGTAGTGTGCTGTATTCTTCTATGTTTTATGTTCTATAACATAGCAAAGATGAGTGGGAAAACGGAAGCTTTGAAAGAACAACAGAGGATTAATAAGAAGGAAATACGCAGAGAAAAAATGAGGTACAAAGATAAACTGGCCAAAAATATAAAGGAGGGTAGTAAAAGCTTTTTTAGGTATGTGAAAGGGAAAAAAATGGTTAAGACTAAAATTGGGCCCTTGAAGACAGAAACAGGGGAATATATTATGGAGAACAAAGAAATGGCAGAAGAGTTGAATTGGTATTTCAGATCTGTGTTCACTGGGGAAGATCCAAGCAATCTCCCAGAGGTAACAGTCGCTGAAGGACCTGAACTGAAGGGAATTTATATTTGCCAGGAATTGGTGTTGGAGAGACTGTTAGGTCTGAAGGTTGATAAGTCCCCAGGGCCTGATGGTCAACGTCCCAGGGTACTGAAGGAGGTGGCTCGAGAAATCATTGATGCGTTGGTGATTATTTTCCAGAGTTTCGATAGATTCAGGATCAGTTCCTGCGGATTGGAGGGTGGCTAATGTTGTAAGAAAGGAGCGAGAGAGAAAGCAGGAAATTATAGACCAGTTAGTCTGACCTCAGTGGTGGGAAAGATGCTGGAGTCAATTATAAAGGATGAAATTACGACACATCTGGATAGCAGTAGCAGGATAGGTCAGAGTCAGCATGGATTTATGAAGGGGAAACCATGCTTGACTAATTTTCTGAAATTTTTTGAGGATGTAACTCTTGAAGATGGACAAGGGAGATCCAGTGGTGCTGGAAGAGCACAGCAGTTCAGGCAGCATCTGAGGAGCAGTAAAATCGACGTTTTGGGCAAAAGCCCTTCATCAGGAATAAAGGCAGAGAGCCTGAAGGGTGGA
>NC_057748.1:19877114-19893659 GCF_004010195.1 Chiloscyllium plagiosum | reverse complement strand
CTGATGGGTGAGTGCTGAACCAGAGGACACAGCTTAAAAATATGGGGTAGACCATTTAGGACAGAGATGAGTAGAAACTTGTTCACCCAGAGAGTGGTGGCTGTGTGGAATGCTCTGCCCCAGAGAGCAGTGGAGGCCCAGTCTCTGGGTTCATTTAAGAAAGAGTTGGGTAGAGCTCTCAAGGATAGTGGAATCAAGGGTTATGGAGATAAGGCAGGAACAGGATACTGATTGAGGATGATCAGCCATGATCATAATGAATGGTGGTGCAGGCTCGAAGGGCAGAATGGCCTACTCCTGCACCTATTGTCTATTGTCTAATTTGGTGTTTGTGAAGCCCATGTGGCTGTGTTTTTTTTTTAAAACATTGATCAAACATGAATCAGCTGGTTGGATTTAATCCAATCTTTGAGATAGACCTGTTGTGTGCACCGTCAAGACTCTGTTTTCTCAATCTCTCCCCCCACCTGAGGTGACAACCTCTGGTTACATTCCCCACCAGCCAACTCTTTCTAAAGAGAGAGCATGTTATAATCCTCTGTGTGACTTTGCAACTTTCACTTCAAGTTATTGTGCAATTATAACAGCTAAAGTAGAATGTCTGTTTTGTGTCTGACTCTCAAATATCAGTGGCTACTTCAGCTACTAGTGACGGAGTGCATGTCCCATTGACTCTGCTCGCGTTACCAAATGCTCTTAGTTCAATGCAGTTTTAATTGTTTTTCTTCGATCCCGAGTAACATCAAAAGACAGAATTCTATTGTTACATTAGAAATTACTAATAAATACTACCTTTAATTTTAGAAAGGTGAATTTGGAGATGATTCTGAAGGAGTAACAAGTGAAGGTAAATTTAGTTTTTTTTATTCTATTTTTGTTTTGTAATGGATATATTTCTTCATATTGAAGCTCATTGTGGAACTGTTTGAATGTTCAGTGGCTGTCATACCACCAATTGTTGAACCCCTCTAATCGTGATCTGATTTTCTTTTCCCCTTAACATCACAACTTTATTGCTTGTAAACTGAAGCTGTTTATTGAAAGTGAAATAAAAATGTCAAACTAAAAACTTTGTTACTGGTCACATGATAACAATGACTAAGTTTCTACGTGGGTTTCTGCTGAGTGCTCCAGTTTCCTCCCAGAGTCCAAAGATGTGCAACTTAGATGGGTTGGTTGTGCTAAATTGCCCACAGTGTTCAGGGATGTGCAGGTTAGTTGGGTTAGCCATGGGAAATCCAAGGTTACATGGGTAGGGTAGGGGGATGGGTCTGGGTAGGATGCTAGATTAGAGTGGTGGAGACATAAATGGGAGGAGGTGGGGCTGGGGAAAAAGTAGTTGGATGGAGGAAGGGGCAAAGGTGATAGGTTGGAGAGGAGGTGGAGCGGATAGGTGGGAAGGAAGATTGACAGGTGGGACAGGTCATGAGAATGGTGCTGAGCTGGAAGTTTGGAGCTGGGCTAAGATGGGGGGGAGGGAAAATGAGTCCACATTGCTGCCCTGGGGTTGAAGGTCCCCCTTCCATTTATCTCTCCACCCCCAAGGCTTCCAGCCTCATTCCTGATGAAGGGCTTCTGCCTGAAACTTTGATTTTCCTGCTTCTCGGATGATGCCTGACCTGCTGTGCTTTTCTAGCACCACTCTAATCTGCAACAGCTGCAGTCCTCACTTTCAGCTGGGTAGGATGCTGTTTGGAGGTTTGGTGTGGACCAGTTGGGCCAAATCGCCTGTTTCTATACTGTAGGGATTCGATGACTCATTCATCAAAGCCCTTTATTTCATTTTAATTGGCAGTTTTTGTTCAGAGTAACAATAGCTTTGCTTTTAACTGCAAGACACCTAGTCTGTTCACCCCTCACCCCTAAGGTCGCTGATCTATATTATCTCAAGTAAAGTCTTGAGTTATCTCTTTTGTTTAGGTCCCTGCATCATCTGTCCCCATGATTATAATTGCCTCCAGCCCTTGGTTATCTGCAGTCCACTAGCTAAGGCTTCTTAAGCATCTCTGATTTTGATACATGCCATTGGTACTGAATCCAACAGCTACCTACATCTTAAGCGCTGGAATTCTCTCTCCTCCCTCTATCTACCACCCCTGTCTCTCAGATGAAAATCTCCAACTCTTGTGATAATCTTCTAATTTACATACAAATAATGACAAACAAGAAATGACCTTTGGTTCCTCCAGCTTGTCCCACATAATTGTGATACCTTGTTTACTACAATTCGCAAACTCTGTAGTGCACCCATAGCCAAATGATCTCCAGGGAGAGGTGAAATAAAATCTCCAGTTTTTGGGAAACTGTCTCAGAAATTTCTCTCCATCCCATGCTCCCCGCGTTGATCAGAATTAGTGCAGGAGTGTCTATTCCATGCAATACTTTGCCTTTATAAGTAGTCTCTATCCCATCTAGAAGCTGGACCAGTGTCTTGCTTGATCTAAGATGCTAAGCTGTGGGGAAGTTGTGTTTTTCATAATGAATAAAGCAAATTTTTTTTTTCCAGAATTTGATAAATTCCTGGAAGAGCGAGCAAAAGCAGCAGAACGGCTGCCAGCCCTCCCATCACCTCCCACTGAGGCTCCTGGTTCCATTACTATAACCAAAAAGAAGAAGCAGGAAAAGGTGGAGGATGCCCTCTTTTCACTGTGATGCCTCGGGTCCACTCTCTGCCTGCCACCTTGAATGAAGGAACACATTGGGGCAGTCCTGTGCTGTCTGTCCCTCTCTCTGTCCCTCTCTCTGTCCCTCTCTCTGTCCCTCTCTCTGTCCCTCTCTCTGTCCCTCTCTCAATCCACGCCTGTTGCTCCCATACAGGGGACGGTACGAAAACAGAGTGCACAGACTTTCCTATTTTAAAATATTTATCCCGAATGGCCACAGCTCCTAAAATACGGATAAAGTCAAGATGTGACCCTTTGTTGAAGTTGTGGAGATGCCATCCAATTACAGAATGATGCTGTGGGCTGACGGTACTTAGAAGTTCAAAATAGGTGGTGTAAAAATAATTTAAACTGGAGATCTGGGAGTACACTACTTTTTACATGTATCCTCCTCAAAAATCCATGTACATTTTATTGTTCTTTTGTATGCTGATATGAAAAATGATTTCCAAGCATTAACTTATTCTGTTTTAAATGCTTTAACACAAAAATAGTGATGTGTCATAGGGGGGTTTGTGGGAATGCTGGAGAATAAAAGATGGCGGTTACAAGTGAAGCAGTGGGTCACAATCCACACTTTAGTCTGACTTAAGGGAGCTCTGAGGTAGATTCTATTGATGTGCTACTTTTTTGGGGTGGGGGGAGAGGGGAGTTGGAGGTGGAGTGTACATCTTTATCCTCTTGTCTATGCAATGAGACTTTTCCTTCCTTCTACAAGCTTTAAAAATGGAGCACGTCCCTGGCTGTAAGCAGAGATATCAAAGCTGTGGAAATTGTAGGGTTGCCAATGTTCCAGATTTGTCTTTGTGTTTCCAGGAATCAGAGATTTACCTCCAGAGAAAAGTACAGAAGACATTAACCAAATAGTGGGAGATTGGTGGAGAAAACACACTTTGATGAGTAGTCAAAATTCATTCAATTAGACATCAAGTTTGGTTCTTTTTCTTCAGCCATGGGAAGGCAACGTCTGGAAGATGCCCCAATGACAGGAGTGTGGGAGCTCATGTGATGAAACCTACGGGAAAACACTGTCATAGGGTTGCCAACTCTAATTGAGGGGCCAAATTGCACTTGGTGTCTTAATTCTACAATTCCTAGACCAATTCTAGCGGTGTAGGAAGGGAAGAGAATGTATAATTTAGGAAAATAATTTAATGCAAAATCAATAAAAATGATTTTTCTGGGCATTGGCTCACACAGAAATTTCTAGTGTTTTAGACCTCTTAGTAAAACTCATCTCTCCTTATCTATGGGTGTGTAACCATGCAAATATATTCCTGGCTAAGATTCCGCAACAGTGTGCTGGGCCTTGTGTTTTCGATGTTGTTCAGTGCAGTAACTTTACACTTCTGCGTCTGTACATTTGGTAAATGTAACTATTCAAAATTGTCCAAGGTATTATTTGTGTTGACCATTCCTTCTGTGTTGTTTAGAGTTTTGTATACTTCTGGCTTGGAAGAAATCCTTCCATCAAATGTTCAAAAGATTACTCTGAAGAACCATCCCATTTTACAGAAAGATATGGAGGCACTGGATAAATTGCTATAAAAAGTTTATAAGAATGATTGCAGAACTGAAAGGGTGTAATTATCAGGAAATCTGAACGAGTTGATAAGTTTGTGCAGGTAGGGTTTGTTGAAGTGGAATAGGAGAATTTTTGTGTGGAGTGTAATTGGTTGGCCAAAGGACCTGCTTCTGTCTGTCAATCGGAACAGTCAAGAATTACTGAATAATCGGAAAAGTTATTCATCAAATCAACATTTTTCAGTCTTAGAAACTGATTTCCCTTTCACAAGTTGGCACTTGTTTTGTAATCCTGAAAATTTAGAACATATTCTAACATTTGCATGCAGAATCTTGAGGTAAGCTTGCACTTAAAATAATGACCAGTTCCCCTTTTCAATAAACTACACATCACTGAAAAAAAATAGAATTTGAGATTGATTCTTGTTTCAGGGCTGATCCAGCAGAATCTAGAATTCCAGCCAGCTTTTACATTAAGAAATTTGCCTTCAACACTATTGCTGGAGAGAACCTATGACTAAAGACCCAGAGTAAAATTTGCTGTTTCTTGATTAATTCAGGATGTATATTACACTTTTTAATAGAAATAACTTAAAACATGCAATCATAAGTAATATGACATCTAACCTATCCTCCACTTATTGACAGAATCTTATGCCAATAAGGATTTATTGAAGCATTTTTCATGTTGATTTGATAGTCAGATATTTGCAGCTTTTTATTGGTTGATTAACCAAGGGTCAGTATTTCTACAAAACTGCAGTTACAGAGAATGAATGGCTATTTTTGAACCTTGATAGTTTATGCAATCAAAACAGAAATTGAATAAGATCCACATTGTACATAACTTACTCTGTGCAAATTGGCCATTGTGTTTTCCTACTTGAGTGATTATTGTGTTTAATTAGCAAAGGAATATCCTAAAGTCATGAAAGGTACTATTTAAATGCAATTGTCTACCTTTAGCGAGTTTGATTTCTAAAACCTAACAGCTGGAATTTGACAGTGAATTAACATGCGTTAAGCATTAAAAAGCAGTGTCTCAAATTTAGTTTCAGATTTAGTATTTGAAATACTTTAGATAATTAAATGGGTGTGAACAAGCTTTCCTTGAATGACAATCTGAATTATCTGCTTTTAACTGGCATTAACTCCGACTAAGCAAAATGTAAACTCTGTTCTTTGAGCTGCTTCTCTCTTCTCCACCGACACCCCCCCTTCTTAAAACACACTGTCCTGTGTCAATCATGGCATGTTTTGTTCACCAAAAGATAGTTGTGCTGTTTGAAACATGTTTTTTTTTCTATAAATGTGGAGTATTTTAAAAATTGGGTTTTGTCACTTTCTCAGCAGACTTCACAAAATTTCTCTACAAATCTTAATGAATAAAGCAATTTATTTATGGTGTGATGAAATGCAGTCTTGGAGCAAGATGCTTTTTTTTTGCTGGGATTTGTAATTAAGGTGGAAAGTAATCTATTTGACATGTCCTTCCCCTTTGACAAAACACCACAATGCAAATATATGCAAGCAAATAATTGGCCTAAGTGCAGAATTCCATTAGAATACAAGTCCATGTGTTAAGTAAATGCCTCTGATTATCTAAAACTGGAGCAGGGGAAATGTCAGCAGCCATGTTAGGGGCTAATGTACAAAAGAAATGACAGGCAAGCTGGCATCAGCAAAATACACCACAGCCACAGAAGGTCATAGGCAGGTTTCCACCCCCATTTCCAGCATAGAACACCTCGCCTGCAATGTGGTAATACCTTCAGATCACAGAATCCAACAGGCAGAATCCTCTAGCCTGTCTTCAGTGAGAAACACCACAAAGCATAATGCTGACATAAAATACATAACTATTCAACCATTGTAGGCCATTCAGCCTCTTGAGCCAATTCTTGCGTTAAATTCAAGTGTAGATGATCTGAATCTCCGTTTGCATCAGTTCCCTATTTCAAGAATCAACATTCTCATTTCCTCACTCTCCAATTCCAATCTCTTTAGGTAAAAGCTAACAATACTTTTTGTCTTTTTGTATTCGTACAGTAGCTTTTGGTAAATTTCTTTTTAGACATGGAAACCTAAATCCCCCCCTCTTCTCCATGATTACGATCTCCTGACCAATAATAACATATTGATTTTAATTTTTTTTTGCTGTCATGCCTGTTCACATAATGTCAATCTGTAAACCTCGACAGACTCTCTACTTCGTCATTCATATCATTAACACTTATGATCTAAAGGTTTGATCTCAAGATCCCTGACCTGTCTCCATGTAAGTGGTCTTGCATGCATGATTATCACTCAGGGATACAGAGCAGGGTCAAGTCAAGTCCATCAACTCTCAGAAGCAATTTGAATGATTGGGAGATGCCGGTGTTGGGCTGGGGTGTACAAAAATAAAAATCACACAACACAGGTTATAGTCCAACAGGTCTATTTGAAAGCACTAGCTTTCGGAGCACTGCTCCTTCACCACCTGATGAAGGAGCAACGCTCAAAAAGCTAGTGCTTCCAAATAAACTTGTTGGACTATAACCTGGTGTCCTGTGATTTTTAACTTAAAGCAGTTTGAATACAGCCACGAGGCAGGCTGGTTAAAGTTTCGCTTTGGTTTCTGGGCTTCATCCCAGTTGTTTTAAAAGATGTTAAGCTCTCACCCTTTGCATTCCATTATTCTCCATACTCCTCAATGTCATCCCTGACCTCTTCACCCAATATGCACATTAAAACCAATGAGCCATATAATAACGTGGCAATTCCTTGAGTGCATTTAAATCTCCTTTGGGGGAAAAAAAAACAATGCTCTTGCAACCCCAGAAAAATGTCTTTCCAAACTGTTATAGTATCAGCAGCAAACTTCACCTCACTTGAAAAATCTTAATCTTTGTCCATCTGAACATACATAGTAACTGTTCAAATAATAACTCCTTACAACCTCAAAGATGTCAGTCAACCAAACAACTTCAGCAAATATAAACTGGCCGTGAATCTTGGATTTCACAATGCTGTTTGTTGATATGGTTCTCAGTTGGCTTCATTAGGTAGTCTTGGAGCCAAGATGAGCATTCATAATGGATTAGCTGAAAAGGAGTCTGTTTTCACAAGTGGAAGTAGAATGTCTACTTTGACATCCGAGGCTATTGTATGATGTTATTTTTTTAAATCTTGCTTTCAATGTATAATTATTTAGACCAAGTTAACCTATTGAGGAAAGATTACGTTATTGGCGTTATTAATGGCTGTGTCACACTGACTCTTTTATCGGGTTATAAGTAAACATTTTAAAAGAAAATTTTGGAATTTTTTAAAAACTCACATAGAGCATAGAACATTACAGCACAATACAGGCCCTTCAGCCCTCGATGTTGCGCCAATCTATAGAACTACTGTGAAGCCTATCTATCCTACACTCTTGCATTTTCTTCATATGTTTATCCAATGACCATTTAAATGCCCTTAAAATTGGTGAGTCTACTACTGTTGCAGGTAGTGCATTCCACGCCCTAACTACTGAGTAAAGAAACTACCTTTGACATCTGTCCTATATCAATCCTCAATTTAAAGCTATGTCCCCATGTGCTAGCCATCATCATCTGAGGAAAAAGGCTCTCACTGTCCACCTTATCTAACCATCTGAGTATCTTACATGCGTCAGTAGCTGTGAAGAGCTTTGGGATGTTCTGCAATGATATGTTTTATATAAATACACATACTTGATTTCAATCAGCACAGCTTGTCATTTTGTTAGGACTGCTTGATGCCATACTTGGTCAAATGTTGTCCTGATGTTAATGGCAGTCACTTTTACCTTCCCTCTTGTGTTCAGCTCTTTTCTCTAAACGTATGAACATACATTTAAATTAGGAGCAGCAGTAAGCCTTTCAGCCCCTCAAACCTGCAATGCCAGTCAAGAAAGTCATGGTTATCTGTTTGTTCCACATTGTTGCCTACCCTGATAACCTGTCACACCTTTTACCTATCAACAATCAATCCACCATTGCCTTTGAAATATTCAAGGGCTCTGAACGTAGGTTTGCTCGCTGAGCTGGAAGGTTCATTTTCAAATGTTTCATCACCCCATTAGGTAACATCTTCAGTGATCCTCCGGATGAAACTTCAAGGACTCTGCTTCCACTATCTTTCTCTGAGAGAAAAACAGATTTCTCCTCACCTCTGCTTCCTTCCTTCCTTTTCCTGATTTACAGCTATTTCTAAGAACTTGGAACCTTCAAGGGTAGGGCTTGCTGTTATTTCCGGTGCCCTAGGCTGATGCTGGGTAGTCCTTCCACTTCCATAGTCCTTTGTCTTTGGCAGTTTGAAACAATGGAGTGGCTCACTCAGACAGTTCAGTCAACTAGATGTGGGGTAATGTGTAGGTCAGCCTGAGCAAGGTCAGATATTCTTTCCTAAGGGGGGGACGATGAGCTGGATTTGTTTAAATGACAAACCACTGGTCTCATCAGTACTGTGATATTTTATTCCCAGGTTTTCTAATTAAATTTCTATTCTGACAACTGCAGCTTGCTCTGGTGATTTGCATTTTAAAACCCAAATTTTCAAACCGATGCTGACCTTGAACGAGTTTGATAAATCCTTTATTTCAGTTGTTAATGTGCCTGAAATGATGTACCATATCCCCGTCCATTAGTTGTTACATGGTTTATTGGTTCTGTATTGCTTATTGAGTAAATGGACGTGGAGAATGTAACACTGCTTGGATGGGGTATAGGCAAGACTTTTCAGACTTGTTTCATAATGCTGTGAATCCACACTATGGTTCACAACTCTCAGAGGCCTTGATCACATGACATCAAAGCTGGCCTAACATCATGAAAATTGTGGAGGAGAGATGTTGCCGACCCCCAAATTGGAACAGAGCATTTCGGGAGAGCAGCTTCTGGGCTCACAACCCAGTAAAACTCTCTAGAAAAAGAACAGAATGGAAATCCCAGAATTTAATCCTGGTCACTATTTTCAATGGCCTCCAAGAAAATCTGCCTCCTAGTTTCCTTTTGCTACTGGTATTTCAGCCTCTGCCTTGTACTATGAATATGGATTTGAAACAGTCATTTAGCAAGTCTGCTGTTTCCTTGTCCATTGATTTGAGGTGTTAGAGTGTGCAACCACACTACAAATCCTCTACCTGACCCAGTCAAGCATTATCAAATCCGCGTGTTGTAGAGTTTACAGATTACTCATTGAAATTACATATCTCGGAGCCCATTGAACTGACGTGGAAACTAGGTACCTTCAATTCTCCAAAAAGAAGACAACAGTTTGGCTTGCATCTGTCTTTTAGGGGATCACTGTTCCACTTCAGCACTTTCTCAACTACTTTTTGCTATAATCTTTGATATCCCAGCCATGTATTCTTATTCTTTTCACTATGTTACTTAGTACTTTTATACTTTTTTAGAATTTCTGTGGGTTTCCTCTGGATGCTCCAATTTCTTCCCAGAATCCAAAGATGTGCAGGTTATGTGGATTGGCCATGCTAAGTTGTTCATAGTGCTCAGGTATATGTAAGTTAGGTGGATTAGCCTTGGGAATGCAGGGTTACAGGGATAAAGTAAGGGGACGGGTCTGGGTGGGATCCTCTTCGGAGAGTCAGTGTGGACTTGTTGGGCAGAATGGCCTGTTTCCACGCTGTATGGGTTCTAATTCTTCACTTACTGATTTTCCATTGTTCTTTATATTGATCTCAATCTTTTAGTTTGTTCCTGTCCCTTGCTTTCTCTTCATTGTGGGCAAAAGTGAGGACTGCAGATACTGGAAACCAGAGTTTAGATCAGAGTGGTGCTGGAAAAACACACCAGGTCAGGCAGCATCGGAGGAGCAGAAAAGTCCTGATGGCCATTCCTGATGAAGGGCTTTTGCCCGAAACATCAATTTACCTACTGTTCATTGTGGGTCCTTACCTGCACACACTTTTTTTGCCCACTAAGAGGCGTGAAATGGTTTTGCTATTGTACTGACTACTGTCCTTGATTTATTGGTTTACCCATTCACAGCTCAATCTAGTTTATGCAAGTTTATTAATCCAGAAACTACTGCCAATAACAATTTAAATAGGAAGTCTTACTTTTTTGGTGATGGCAGCTTCACTGATATTGAGACGTGTGGGACAGGCCATCACTACAACTTGCAACGATTGTGGTGAGCATTCAAAGCTTTGATAGCAATGGAGAATGCAGATACATGTACAGGGCCTGGCAGTATTTCCTACCTCCAGTGGGATGCACTTGGGTTGCCAAACTTCTAAGATTGACCTGGATTTTCTCAGATGTGAAGCTTAATCCTGAAGGGACTCCTATCAGCCATCACAGAGAAAAATCATGAAAATATGGATTAAATGATGCAACTTCTTCCCAAAATTCTTTTCAGTGCTCTGTTTTATTGGATAGCAAGGTATTGCGGATGCAGGAGAGAGAGACAGCCTGTTTGACTGACTGACAAAGCTGAAAATGTGTTGCTGGAAAAGCACAGCAGGTCAGGAATCCTGAAGAAGGGCTTATGCCCGAAACGTTGGTTCTCCTGTTCCTTGGATGCTGCCTGACCTGCTGCGCTTTTCCAGCAACACATTTTCAGCTCTGATCTCCAGCATCTGCAGTCCTCACTTTCTCCTGACTGACTGACAAATGCTTCTGCACTCCAGAGTTTTTGTTTTGAGGGATGCATTAGGATGAACTTGCTGGACGACCACCGGTGAGAGACTAGGCAGCAGGTTTGGATATGCTTCTGAAAATGGGAGACAGTACTGGTTTCAGGTGATTGGATAAAATTTCCACATTGAGGTCTTTTTCATTCCCCTTGCAGTTAGAAAATTCAACTACATCTCTTTCTCGAGCTCTTTGTTGTGAGTTTTTCTGTGCTTGGTATTCCATGCTCTTCTCTTGGTTAGTTTTACTACTTGAACAGTCTGTGGGAGTTACTATTTTAAAAAGGCCAGAATTTAGTTATGCTGTATGCCTAATGTTCCTATGTTAGTGTATTTTAGGATTTATGCTATTGAAACAAATCTGCTCTAAATAAACTAAGCTTCAACACGAGAAGCCACTTGGACTTAATCATAACATCCCACACTACACGAATCCTTTTGCACAGTGAGGTGTAGGTGATGGTCTGTAAGAATGACCTTATTGGTTTCTGTCACAAAGTTCATGAAAACAGGAATGATGGTGCTAAGGCAAATCTAATTAACCTTAATATGACCAAGAGAACAACCAAACTGATCCATTTTCCTGATTCTTGACAGTGAAATGACTTCATGGCCTGCTTTGCGGTGCCCTCAAAATTCCTAACACCACCTTGTGCCTCAACTTCCCCATTCTATCTACCAGCAAGATTTGGGTTAATCAACCAAGAACTCTATCAGGGTATTAATTTGCTTTGACTGACTTGCTGCAATTGGAGCCAGAGTTGTCAGTATTCCCAACACCACGGCCTATTGCACCTTACCACAGAGTGCTGTGCAAGTTCAGTGTTTGAGTATGTTTAAGATAGAGTTTGACTGACCGATTCCTGACGACCAGTGGTGTGTAGGGCTGTGGGGACTGGGTGGGTAATAGGCATTGAAGTGTTTGATTCAGCTATGATTGTACTGCATGGTGGAGCAGGCTCAATAGGCTGAATAGCCTCCTCTTAGTCTTATGTTCCCCTTCAAAAGTAAAGTGACTGAAAACAAACATAGTATTCACAGGGAAGTGTTTAGTTTCATGACTACAGGTCCACCCCCCATACAACAGCGGGGATAGCACCAGCAGAGTTGCTACTCAATAGAAGACTCCACACCCGGTGAAGTCTGATCTGGCTGAGGAGAGGGTAAAACAGCATAGGAACTTCAGTGTAGGGCCGCAGAGTCTGCCACACGAGAGAGGCAGTTTGATACAAAGGACAAAGTTTGGTGGAAGAATCCCAGAAATAGCTTTGCGTGGGTAATGGGCGTGCTCAGGATCAGTGGCATATAAAGTTCAGGTAAGTGTGACAGTCCATATGAAAGCTGCAATTCTCAAATAGCTTGGCAGCCAGAACATGCCCTGCCCCTTTGAATATTGAGAAATGCTGCTGGATCCCCTGGATTCATCTCCTCTGTCAAACACTATCAAGTCCTTTGAATCAGAGTTGGACATAACAGAAGTAGCTGCCTCAATGCCTTTGCTGCCAGATGAGAGTGAAATTGTACTGAGGTATTCCTGCTGCCAAAGGTGAACCCCTATGTGCTATAGGCCATCCCTGTCTGATGCTGAGTTGGAGGAGCCTAAAATGCCCCAGGAAGCTCTCCAAGAAAAAGGACTGACCTATGTCCATGCACTTGGAAGGGGAAGGATGCAGTGATTGTACAAGGTCAGCCATCTGGACCTCAGAATATGAATTCCCTGATTAGATACCCTGCAATGCGGAAACAGGCCCTTTGGCCCAACAAGTCCACACCAACCCTTCGAGGAGTAACCACCCAGACCCATTTCCCTCTGACTAATGCACCTCACACTATGGGCAATTTAAAATGTTCAATTCACCTGGCCTGCACATCTTTGGACTGTGGGAGGAAACCGGAGCACCCGGAGGAAACCCACACAGGGAGAATGTGCAAATTCCACACAGACTGTTGCCCGAGGCTGGAATCAAATCCGGGTCCCTGGTGCTGTGAGGCATTAATGTTAACCATGAGCCACCGCACCGTCTCACGCTTGGGACTGTTAATCTCGTCCAATCAGGAAGCCCTGACTGACATAAAAAAGTTGAGTGTCAGGGATGTTGACATCTGGCGCCTGACTGTGAGGCAGTACTATAAACAAGTACTGTTCATGTGTAAATAAAGGATAACTTGGTGACAAAGTTTGGTACGTTTTATTTTCAAATCCGATCTGTCTGCACATGGTCTGTATCCCTCTATTCCCTGCCTGTTTCATGTTTGTTCGAATGTGTCTTAAATATTACTGTTGTATCTGCTTCTAAGGCCTTACGTGGCAGTATATTCCAGGCACCTACCACCTGCTGTATAAGAAAATTTGCCTCATACATCTTCATTAGACTTTGCCTCTCTCACTTTAAACTTAGGTCCCCTACTATTTGACATTTCCACCCTGGGGGAAAAAAAGTCCAATATCCCTCCCTCTTATAATTTTATATTCTTCTATCAGGTAATTCCTCAGCCTCCAACGCTCTTGCGAAAACAATTCAAGTTTTTCCAACCTCTCCTTATAGTTAATACACTCCAATCCAGGCAACATCCTGGTAAACGTTTATTCCACCCTCTCCAAAACTCCACATCCTTCTTACAGTGTTCCGACCAGAACTGAACATAATATTCCAAATGTTATCTGACTAAAGTTTTATACACCTAAACATGACTTGCCAATTTTTATACTCAGTGCCTTGACTGCAGAAGGCAAGCTTGCCATAAGTTTTCTTTACCACCTTATCCACTCGTGTTTCAACTTTCAGGGAGATAATGGGCTTGTACTCCAAGATTCCCCTGTCTCTCCATATTCCTAAGAGTCCTGACATGTGATGTATACTTTCCTCTTGCAATTGATCTCCCAAAATGCATCACCTCACACTTGTCTGGATTAAACTCCCATCTTTTTCTCAACACAACTTTCCATTGATGTATATCCTGCTGCATTAAGGTAGATAAGTCCGCAGGGTCTGATGGGATCTGTCCTAAGAAACTCTCTCCTAGGAAGGAGAGGTGGTTGCTGGGGCCTTGATGTAGATCTTTGTACAGGTATTCCTGGTGTAACACGATGGCTGCGTTCCTGTGTAACCTCACACTATAGAATCTTCCTCACCGACTACAATTGTACCAACTTCCGTGTCATCTACAAACTTACTAACCCGACTACCTATATTTTCTTCCAAATCATTTTTATAATTTACAAACAACAAAGTACTGACCCTTGCAGACACCAATGGTCCTGAGTTCAGGACCAGCATGCTCCTGTCAGGATGAAAGATAAGGATGGCAAGATTCAGGAGCCCTAGATGATGAGATACTGGAAGTTTATTGAAGAAAGAAAGGAAGAATATGCAAGGTTTAGGAAACTGAAATTGGACAAGGACTTTGAGGAATATCAAGGAAGCAGGAAAGAACTTAAACAAAGAATTAAGAGGGGGAGAAATGGGCCATAAAATGATCTTGGCAACTAGGATTAAGGTCAATCCGAAAGCATTTGTATATGAGGAGCAAGAGAGTAGCTAGTGGGGAAGGTTGGGTCCACTCTCAGATAAGGAGGGATTTTATGTGTAGATCTAGAGAAAATGTGTGTGTTCTTTAATGAGTACTTTGCATCAGTATTCACCAAGGAGGACATGGATGATGGTGACATTAGGGTGAGGTATCTATATTCTAGGGCATGTCAATATTAAGGAGGAGGTGTTGGGTGTCTTGAAAAACATTTAGGTAGATACTTCCTCAGGTCCTGATGGGATCTATCCCAGAAACCCACGAAGCCTGCACATTCTTAGACACGATGGGCATTTTAGTATGGTCAATCGATCAAATCTGGACTGTGGGAGAAAACTGGAGCACCCAAAGTAAACCCACGCACACAGAAGGGAGCTTGTGTGAAATCCTCACAGTTGTCCAAGGGTGGAATTGAATCCAGATCCCTGGTGCTGTAAGGCAGCATGCTACACTGTGCCACACTGCCTCTGGGTAGACCCACAATGCTGTTAGGGAGGGAATTCCAGGATTTTTTTTACCTAGTGACCCTGAATGAACAGCAATATCAGGAGGGTGAATGACTCGGAGGGCAATGTACAAGTGATCGTGTTCCCATGAATCTGCTACCCTTGTTCTTCTAGATGGCAGTGGTTGTGGGTTTAGAAGATGTTATCTTAGGAGCCTTGGTGAATTCCATCTTAGAGATGTTATGCCCTTCTGCTACTGAGGCAGCAGATACATGCTTACACCACATTCTGCAAGCTCCTCTCAAAGTCACTCACGATCCTGACTTGGAAACATGTTGTGGAGGTGCTAGTGTTGGACTGGGATGGACAAAGTTGAACATCACACAATGCCAGTTTATAGTCCAACAGGTTTATCTGGAAGTACACGCTTTTAAAGCGCTGCTCCTTCATCAGGTAGCTAGTGGGATAGGATCCTGCCCACTAGTAACCTGATGAAGGAGCAGGTCTCCAAAAGATTGTATTTCTAAATAAACCTTTTGGACTATAACCTGGAAATTGATTAGCTTTTCCTTCAGTATCGCTGGATCAAAAACCTGGAAGTCTCTCTCTAATAGTGTTACTTGAGTGTATTAACACCCCAAGAAGGTGAAAGTGGATATTGCAGATGCTGGAGATTAGAGTCAAGATTAGAGTGGTGCTGGAAAAGCACAGCAGGTCAGGCAGCATCAAAAGAACAGGAGAATCGACATTTCGGACATAAGCCCTTCTTCAGGAATCATGCTGCGCTTTTCCAGCAATGCATTTTTAAGCTCATGTCTGTGAAGTCTAGATTAGAGTGGTGCTGGAAAAGCACAGCAGGTCAGGCAGCATCTGAGGAGCAGGAAAATCAATGTTTCGGGCAAAAGCCCTTCATCAAGAATCCTGATTGAATGGTTCCGACCCGAAAAGTCGATTTTCCTGCTCCTCAGATGCTGCCTGACCTGCTGTGCTTTTCCAGCACCACTCTAGGAAAATCAACGTTTCGGGCAAAAGCCCTTCATCAAGAATCCTGATGAATGGTTCCGACCTGAAAAGTCGATTTTCCTGCTCCTCGGATGCTGCCTGACCTGCTGTGTTTTTCCAGCACCACTCTAATCTTGACTCTGATCTCCAGCATCTGCAGTCCTTACTTTCACCCAGGAAAGTGGCTCACTTGTTCCTTCTCCAGGAAACCTCAGGACATTCCTTCGCAGATCATGATTTGGAGATGCCGGTGTTGGACTGGATGATAGTGTCACCTGATGAAGGAGCGTCGCTTCGAAAGCTAGTGCTTCCAATTAAACCTGTTGGACTATAACCTGGTGGTGTGTGATTTTTAACTTCGCAGATCAGAAAGTAGCAAACGAGGGGCGAGTAACGCGCATGCGCGCCTACGGGTCGGCTGATTGGTCAGATGCCTCGAGGGTTGCGCATGCGCAGAATCAGTCGAGCGGCAGGCACCGAGCTGAGAGGACCTCCACTTGGGCGCTCCCGGATATGGTTGATAAAAGGTTCTTTTCACAGTTGTACTTCACGATTCGGTAGGCCCACCGCTTCGAATAATTACATTTGTCTTTTTGCACGATGTGCCCTGGGTCTAATTGGAAAGCTAGGTTCAGGGGCGGCTGCTCAGGTCGGATGGCTGTGGGATGATTCAGCTCAGGCAGGAGGTGGCCGCCTCAGTGTTACTGAAGGGGAGGGG